>NC_047073.1:13916354-14516354 GCF_902459465.1 Asterias rubens
GTATTTATGGTAGAGAGAGTCGTAATTTACCGTTATCTGCACTTTTCGCAACTAATGACGTCACTTTGGCTCAAATTGACCGGATGTCAGACAAACATTCCACCACATGCCCTCATGCCATCAATGCATCAGCGCGTCAGTTTAGGATCAGCACGTCTGCCAGCGCTGAAAAATAGGCAGACGTGCACAATATAGTCGTTGCTGTAGCCAAAGTGACCCTGCCAAAGTCGCCATTTTTGACACGGCCTTACAGTCAAGTCAAGCTTGGACATGTCCGCACCCGTTTGTTAGTGAACTTTGACATGTTGTCTCATATCTAGGTACAGAAATCTGTTAGTGCAGAGTGCATTCGTAATCCACACCAGTTTAAACTGACCATCTTATTACAATTGGATAACACTGTGGTTTGTATGGACCAAAGTATTAAGCCAAAACCACATGAGAAAAAAAAAATTACAAAATGAAAGTCCCCAAAAGCTTTTACACGTTACTAATAAGTAAGGTAAATATAATGGTAAACTTGCAGGTACAACTGTGTAAAATCTAGGAGAAGTGGTTGATCTGAGAAGAATTGTCATGGTCTCGATGTTTCAAATAGTTAAATGCTTACTCTGCTTGTCTCTTGCAGATGAGTAGAAAATATTTGTTTGAAGCGTCAAGACCACATCAGTTCTAATGAGAACCCAACATTTCTCCTGAAAGAGTTTTCACATGGTTGTACCCACAACTTTACTATTGGGTGCGTTCATTTAGCTTCCCTGGGTCAATCCCGGTCTGCCCCGGTACGTTTGAATTGACGGGGCTCACACCCGGGTCAGCCCCCAGTGCCCTGCTTGTGGAGTGGGGCCACGTGGGGGTCACCTGAGGTGCATGCCGTCACCACGAGCGGGTGAGTGTGATCGTTCGATTAACTCTTGTCAGGGGTTCTTCCGAGTTCATCGAACGCACCCTTTGAAAGTTTCCTTATCATCCACACCATGCAAAGCTCCAAACACCAGTTACAAATAAATCTTTAAAAAACAGTAAATTGCTACTCTGTGAAGTGAAATAGAATCGATAGTCAAGTGTAGAAACAGTCAACACATCCACGGATTAGCTTTAAAACTTAACAAAATGTCACAGACTGAAAAACAGCTTTATCGGATCGGGTCTTTTTTTTTCAAAACCTCCTGCGCTTATCATCAATAGATTAAGAGGGGAAGAGGAAAGGAAAGCATTCATAGATCCATCAAGAAGATGGTTATTAAGTTCCGTCCAGACTCAGTGAGACACAATAACATCGTTACCTCAACGGACTCGACCCACTCCGTTAAGAAAAGGAAGAGATAGAAAAAAACTACATTTGGTCGAGAGAGAGGTAGGGGAGAGCGTTAAGTGAGTGTAGATGCTGTATAAACAGCATCACTTTTAAAAACAACTGAGTGAATTTCATCGCCAATTTGATTTGGTTAACTGATTGGATGTAGAAGAGAGGCTTTATGTGGAACTAACTGTTTTGTTTCTCCTGAAGGTTTTTTTTTTCACTTTCAAAACAATGACCACTTTAATGGAAAGTCTGTTTAAAAGAGGAAATTTGGAAATGGTACTAGCTAGTGATCATTAATGTATTTATACCTGGTGCTAGAAAGTAATGTATGTACTGAGGAGAGTCTGAAAAAGGGTCTGATAAGTCATGTAATTTTTTTCAAAGGAAACTTGAATAAAGCTGGGTTCATAGATTGACTTTTGGCAAAATTTAAAAGAAAGGTACACTATGAAAGTCACATGTGACGGTTTCAGCTGCATTCTTGCTGAGAAAACGGCGCAAACTGTCACAGTGTTTTCCCAAAAAATGTAAAATCCATTTAATGTAAAGCTTATTGATGGCGAGTATCAACCGCATCTCTGGCCGCATCATTTTGAACGAATACCAACACTCGGAAAAATAATCTATACATATTTAATAAAAGTGAACAAATAAAAGTTGCTGTTTCACCATGTGTGGAAGGAAGGGCTAGGTTTGAGTCTGGACCCGGCCTCTTCACATTAATATGTTGCTAAAGCCATCAGCCAAGCAATAGATGTGGCTGCTGATACAAACTAGCAACTTTTTATACAAACAAAAAGTGCCAGAAACCCGTTATGCTGTTTGTATTGGGGAATGGGTGGGAAGGGGGGGGGGGGTATAATGATTTTGCTGTTTTCTTTGGTTAAGGAAACTGCATTTCATGATGAGTATGACAAGAAGTACAGATTTAGTTTTCATTGAAGAATAATCATATCAGTTTCAATTTTCCAGCAGCAAAACCTTCATCGCGATGGGTGGCTCATGTTTTGATAAGTCTTATTAAGATATCGTACAACAATGACGTGTTATTTCCAGTGTTCTTGTGTTAATATTTAGTCATCAAGATGAGCAATAACTTGAGTACATATTTCACAGCGGGCTTGTTATTTCAGAATTACTTTACTACTGTCAAACTATTACATACTGCATACTCCTCACCAGCGAGCTGAGATGATTTAAGGAGTGATTTAAGGCCCAGTGACCAGGGGTAATAATGTGAAGCGCTTTGGGACGCCCTTCGGGTGTGAAAAGTGCCATATAAAAACGGGTTATTAGTATTAATATTATTATTACAAAAGTTTGACAATGGTCGTAACCCCACAAGTATACTTAGGATATGTAAAATATGCCAAATTTTGTATATTTAAAAAAAAATTATTTAGAAGGCCGGAGACCATTCATTCTCATGAAGTTCTCTGATACTTTCGATCTCAATCTCTCATTCATTGGCCAATGAAACTTCCACTTTCCAGTTCAAAAAGCATCTTAAAACTCACTAGTTTGTTTTTTCCTCTGTTGTTTTCATTTGTTTTGTTCCGCTTCTTTTCAAAATGTGTTATATTTTGTAGGTGTGGATGTTTTGTGGTTGACAGGCTGGGTCTGAAAGGCACTGTTTGGTAATTACTCAAAATAGTTGTTAGAATAAAAACTTACTTGGTATTAACGAGCAACGGAGAGCTGTTGATAGTAAAAAACATTGTGAGAAACGACTTTCTCTGAAGTAACTTAGTTTTAGACATCTGATAAAGCACACAAATTTGTGCAACAAGGTTTTTTGTCTTCATTATTCTTTTGCAATTTCGATGACCAATTGAGTCCACATTTTTTCACAGGTTTGTTGGGATACACCAAGTGGAAGTACTGGTCTTTGACAATTACCAAAGATGTCCAGTTCCTTCAAAGATGATTTTATTTTCTAAGTCCTTCTTAGACTGCAGTGGAAAAAAACTCCTTATTTTGATTTATATGTGTGTGACACATTCCACAACTCTATCCATCTCAGCATTATGCCTAGTCATGTGTGCGCTAATCTACCAGACATTCTCTCACAGAAGAAGAAAAAAATATCTATAACCCAATTTATTATCCTCGCCTAGCAACCTAGAGGAGGGGTCTTTGCACTTTCCCCACATCCATTGACTGTATCCGTTAGTTGTGGCGCTAGCTTAGAAATTACCTGCCTACTGCCCTTGTGTATGGCCCCCAGCAGCGCGCAGAAGAGGAGGAAAATAACCTTCGTGTTCGAGACCGTCACGAAACAAGGTCATCGGAGATGAGTGCAGTGATGTGTGGGGTTTTGCTTTTTAGCAGAGGGGGTCGGAATTTTTTTCAATTATTTAAATTTTCCAGGAGGGATGCTTTGTATGTATTTCAATTCGGGACAAGTGTCTCTCAATCTTGTATGTACAATTGCATGATGGCAGTGTAGTGAGCATATGTTCATCACATGTTGCGTTTAAGAAGCTGATGTGTGTGGTAGTGAATGGTAGTGAATGGTGAAGCCGATTTTAATTGCATTTGAATAATTGAGAGTAGGAGACCCATTCAGACTGTAAATGTTCGTACCTAATCCAACATTTTAAGAGTTGAATTACTCCGGTGAGTTCCAATCACATGGGAATTAAGCCGTAACCGAATTGGCGGCTACAGCTACGGCTACGACTTATTGCCAAGAGTGTTGCTTTAGGTCATATACTTCCAGAGCTGCCAATATTTGCAGCTTGCAATCGGGGAGATTTTTTCCCAACAATCAGAAAGACATTTAGAACTGTTTGACAAAATGTGGCATGCAAGAGTTTCCATAAACAGGAAGATTTTCACGTTTGTTAACAATCAGAACATGGGCAGATGGGTGTATTTTTAGGGAATTCTCTGCAGAATCAGGGAGAGCTGGCAGTTCTTAGCTGGGTAGCCGTAGCTGTTGCTGCCACATACATGGGCCCAATTTCGTAGAGCTGCTTAGCACAAAAGTTTGCTTAACATGAAATTTCTTCCTTGATAAAAACAGGATGACCAAACAAATCTTCTAGTTGTTGCATATTGCTTGTTACTGGTATTCAGCTGTTGTTTGCTTATCCTGAAAATCACGTGGAAATTTGGTTGGTAATCCTGTTTGTATCAAGGAAGAAATTTCAGACTAAGCAAATTTTTGTGCTAAGCAGCTCTATGACGTTGGGCCCAGGTCTGATAGTGGTGTGTGCTGCTTTAACTAGGGATCACTAGGGATGAACATTATATACCATCACCATCTCAATAACCTTAAGCAATACACCTGTTGTGGTTTCACCTGATTGCTTTTTGTACTGGAAAACAATTAGGAATATAAATGAAATTAATTGTTAAAGCCTTTCACTACAAAATACATGTTGTTGTATCCTGGCCAAAGGTTCAGTCTTGTATGATGCGATTGGATCAATCCAAAACAGTTTACTGGTACTTTTTATTGAATAGTTGCAAATTGGCACCGAGAGAGTGTTATCTGAGTTTGTTATCAATCCCCATGAAATAGTTTCTGTGATTCAGTTTCATTTATTATCAAAATAATAAAATCATTTTTTTTTTCTTGAAAGGGGGGATAAAATTTCCATAATTCGAAACAAAGTTATTGACAAAATAGGGAGAACAACCAATATAAGGCCAAGCTAGTTCATTTTCATTTGGTTTAGCACCAGCACATTAATCCGAAGGTGGCAGGTTTAATTCCTACTCCAGTAAATTGTGGTTTTCCATTGATAGCTTCATGGTAGTAATTACAAGCAAAGTAGACAAAAACCCTAAAAATATCCCCTTTTTTATATCAGCAGGATCCATTATCAAACGGGGGGGGGGGCCTACGGCAGGATGATCCATTATCAAACGGGGGTCGCTACTGTACTCTCACTCACACCCTCTTTTCATGGTAAAACAATTTAAGCTATTGTGTGGTAACTTCAAAATTGAAGCATAGTTCTTCACTTAAGGTTTATTTGTTTAAACCACTGAGCATCCTGGGCTTTCAACCCCTGGACCTCGATCACTGGGGTAACCCCTTAGAATCAATCCCCCCCATCCCCCCCCCCCCCCAAAAAAAAAAAGAAGAAGTTTTAGCTGACGTTGCTGATGTATAGTGTAAACCAAAAAGTGATTCAACAATATATTTT
Organism: Asterias rubens; assembly: GCF_902459465.1. Lineage (NCBI taxonomy): Eukaryota > Metazoa > Echinodermata > Asteroidea > Forcipulatida > Asteriidae > Asterias > Asterias rubens. The sequence goes on from NC_047073.1 coordinate 13,921,821, forward strand.
GCAAACAAAATATACCTTGTTGAATAACCCATCATCAATAATTTATTCATCTTCAACAATTTGCATAAATACACAATTTATGTCAAAGATATATAGCCTTGCCCTCGGTTGAATTATTGTGGATAAACTATAAAGCAGTAGCTTATTCGCTTTCTAATCAAATTTTCCCAAAGACCTTGGGAGTAAAACCCATTACAACAGCCTATTGTGTTTTTAATTCTCTGTGGTTTGTGTTATCTCTCTTTTTTTGCTGCGTTTTGGTATTCGACCATGGAGGAAGACAAGAATTGTGGTTTTAGTGTTTTACTCCTAGCTGTAATTATGAGCACTGGTGCTGTTTGTCATCGAGCTTTAGGACCAATAAAGTAATTTGGTGAGATGGTATGACATTGGTTATTGAAGAGTGCATCCACTTAGCAGACATCATACAACTAATGCATCGTGTATTTAGCCCCTTTCATATGATTCCCCCCCCCCCCCCCCGTTCCTCGAATTTCATAATAAGTAGGTTTTCAGACTAGAGTTTAACAATGTTTTACCAATCTTTACCAATCCTGTACAAAAGCTTTATACTTTGGTTTTTCATGTTATTAAGGCACTAAAAAGGGGGAATGTTTCATCAGCTGAAACTTGTACAGTTTTGTTTAGCCTTGAGGTGAATTCTTTCTGCTATTGTTTTGCGCTTTGTAAATTTGTCTTTATTATTATTCCAACCCGAGTAACATGCCTGTGATATTTTTTTCACAGGACTCGGGAAAGTACTGAATATACAGTGCTAACACACATCTGTGTATGGGTAAACACCAAAATTAATACTCTTTATCACCGATGCAAATTTAACATCTCATATATCATTGCGGTACCCGCTGCCAAAACATAGGATTCGAACTGCCTCTAGCTACCGGGCAACCTCGGTAGTCTAGTTGGTAAGACACTGCTCTAGAATTGCAAGGGTCGTGGGTTTGAATCCCACCCGAGTAACATGCCTGTGATATTTTTTTCACAGGACTTGGGAACGTACTGAGTATACAGTGCTGACACACATCGGTGTATGGGTAAAAAAAACAAAATTAATATTTATTATTATTATTATAGTAACTGGGTAAGAAACCCTATTGATGAGCAACATTGTCTGAGCTTAAACTGACAAACTGTAATTACAAAATCATGTATAAATCAGGGTTTATTGATTGAAATATTTCTGCATGCTTCCATCCCTCTTTATCCTAGAATGCCTTTTGCTCTAAGCATTTGTAGCAGAGAACTTCACTCACAGATCAACACACTTAACTGTTTTCCATAAAAGAAGAAGAAGTACCATTGCCGACAAATATTGGCAATTATTTTGGGCTATTGTGTGTGTGTGTGTGTGTGTGACACCCCCTAATGTTGAGTAGCGATCGACGCCCATGGTCGTCGTTAATTAGTTTGACACGTGGAGATCCTCATGCACTTTTGATTATGGTGTTTATTCATCAGCGGAATATCAGGCTGCGATTCAGCGTGCTGATATTTTGTGAATAATCATCTTCTTCATGGGGGCTTCCTATCAGAAGACAACGGATAATTCTCTACAGGTACACCCTAGATAATGAAATTTCAACTTGTCCAGTGGACTTGGCCTACTTCAAATGTAAATAAAGTCACATAGATGAACTAATTGGAAGGCTTTTGTACTCTTCACTTTTTATTAACCAAACTAGTCTTCCTTTTGATTCCGTTGGCAGACCCACCGTCTGTCATCCACTCATTGACTCATTACACCTTGCAGTGTTTTCACACACAATGCCATAGGCCCCGAGGCCGACGTGGATTGTCGATTTCCCGTTACTCTGCCCCAACACCAGAAATGATTACAGCAAGTACAGCATATATGACCACAGTGCGGTCCCACTCCCAGTGAGCCCAAAACCGAGTAGCACAGATGCCCCTTGTGGGGGTGGGTCGTGCGTGCCTTTCACTCTCATGCAGCAATGCTGGGAAACTGATCTGCCCTCCCCTGATCGCGCATTTGATCAGAATTGTATTAACTCTGTTCTATTTTCAGAGGTGTGCAATATCAGTCGCTCCCTCTTTTACGGATAGTTTTCACAAATTTATGAAATTAACCTCAATATGATCAGACTCAACGAATTCTTCTTGCCTTGTCCGCAATGCCCCGACCCCAATTCTAGCATCCCCCAACATTGAATCCCCCCCCGCCCCGCCTACCCCAGAGAGGATAGTATGTCAACTTATCATCATGGCTTGAACTAATCAAAGGCCAATTGCATCAGCTACCTTATGACACATGTGATAAGCAATGCCAACTATTGTAGTATGACAAAATACCATGTGATTTGTATTCCTTGTTCCTCAAAGCGAAATTCCTTATCAGCTTTTACCTTGATGAAATTGAGCGCTACCTGATGTTAAAAACCAGGCTAGGCTTAAGCCAGGCTAGTAAACCAGGCAGGGCTTAAGCCAGGCAAGGCTTAAAAGAAGACGGGTGTGGACAATGGCTTCCTTGACGGAGAGCTCAGACTCAACATCAGCCTCTCAGAACACAGGTCAAGTCAGGTCAGTCTACTCTAAAAGGTTCAAACGGAATCGTCTTTATGAAAGTGTCCTTTCTTGTTTTCATCTAAAAACAAATTCATGCAAAAAAAAAACTAGAAAAGAAAAAAATCATTGCCTGCGCAGTAGCCTCATGATAAGGTTTTAAAAAAAAAATCTTTGAAATCAATTCTCTTTGTAAACTGATAGTGAAAGTCAAAAAACGGAAAGTGTAATTTCTGTAGTTTGAGAACCCCTCCATATACCTCTTATGCTAAGTACACAAAATTGTTGTCGTTGATTCCCACCCACCCTTTATCTACACAAAATATCTGCGATATCAAAACCGGGTAAACAGGTCACCCCTTGTGGGAAAATAACACCGAAACTGGATGATTTTCTTTGAGTCTTCCTTTTGAGGAACTGTTTTTTGTTTGGATTCATCTGAAACTGTGGTTTACATTTCAAGTCATGGTTAAAGTTGCCCACCGGGCAGTAAAGCTTAAAAGGAAAAGTGGACAAGTTTCTGTAGGTTATTTTTCTTTTTCTTTCATCTCATTTGGGAAAGGTTGCGGAAATTCCCCTTCAGGTGATGACATCATGTGTCTTCAGAAAATGTTAAACATTCATGTGTCTATAATAATGTTTTAGATTTCTTCTTTTTTATGGGTGGGGGTGTTAATTTTGAAAAGGTTGTGTCTTTTAATGTACAAGGAAGAAATGTTGACAAAGTAAACAAGTTTGAAAGTATGCTCCCAATTTCTTTGCTAATATCTCCTGATTTGCAATTGTATGGACCTAACTCCCCTTTCTTTGACTGAACCTTTTTCAAGTAAACATCCTGCCCAAGCTTCAAAGAGGATTACAAAGATGCCAAAGCAGTTGCTCTAGAAGTATATAAATGTATGCACACTATTTTCAATTCGTCTCAGTAAGAACCCTTGACACTACATGAGTTTTTTGCTACAATATGTTAGAAACTAAGAAAACCAGGATTTGCACTTTAACCGTTTCCCACAATATTATCTTTCTATTAAAGCTTCCTGCAAATCAGTTCAACACCCACTTGGGGATGATCGGATAAGAAAGAGACCAAAATCAGATTACACAAAATGTGTGTTGGCCAGTCTATTCACAAACAATCCAGATTTCAACCTCTGCGTTGTTGTACATCATACTCTTTTGAAATTTAATTTGAATGGTTGCTTTGCTACACGACTTCTCCTCTTTTGTCACGTCGGGTATAATAGCATGCGCGCTGCACAGGGGCTGTGTAACACACACCCCCACAAGTCTGGGTGTTAGATGCCGAGCTGTCAGGTTCAGGTTTCTTCCCAGTAATTGACATGCTCGCTCCAACACACTCCTTCTTTTCTTGGCAAGGCGGCAAAATCTACACTGGCCTCAGCCACTGTTCGATGGAAGGAAAATTAGCTTGGAGCTGGCCAAAATTGGGATTGGGTGTTCTCTTTGATATCCATAACACAGTCATGATTATTTATGTCGTGTCATGGGAACAAGGCAAATAGCAGGGTTGTTTTTGAATGTACTTAATTTGTATTTCATCAAAATACACAAAGCACAGGGTATGATATTATTGTTCAATTTTCATGGTGTGGATCTTGCCACAATGTCAAATATTAAAAAACTACAATTTTGAGCTTGAACAACATTTATATGACAAAATTAACGCCCCGGCCTGTTGTTTTATTCTGATCAATGTGGAATTTAGAGTAGAATTTATTTCAAACATGTTAAAAGGTGAATATGTTATTATCAAGACCTTATGAATGTAGATTAAAGCACGGTCGAAATGAAATTCACTGTCCATCCTTGATTAACATGATTAATGGTGTCGACAAGCAAACAAGTATAATTTATTTTCACACACTATACCCATATAGAATATGAGAAGCTTAATAACACACAGGAAAACAATTCCTTTAGAAAAATATTATCATTAATATCAGACCAATATTGTCCAGCGAGAAATGATAAGAGATCGTAAGACCAAGGGAAATCATCAAACTCACTCAATTTGGATTTGTATTTAAAAAAAATCACTGTATTCCCCCCCCCCCTTTATTTCGTATTATTTGTGTATAAATTTTCAGGTCAAATTTTTTTCTAACGTGCATTGACATTTTCTTCAATTTTATTTATGACCACCCAACAAATCGATCATTACTCTGTGGAATATGATTTGTGTTGCGCATAGAGGCTCCTGTATTCTGTATTGTTTAAATGTCTTGTAGTAGTATTATTATTACACATCTCCCTGACACCTAGAGAGTATAGTAAAAACAGCTCACTGATTGTATCCCACTGATTGTATCCCACTTCTGACACCATGTAAAAGCTAGTGGTACTTATAAGGATGACGATGATATAAGACGGATTATTCTCTGTTTACAATGATCTGGGTTGTATTTATACAACAGAAACGGTAAAACTAAAAGGTTTTAATTGGGGAATTCTATAGACTGGGACAGGCCTGGATTTTCACCTTTGAAAGGGCAAGGCCATTTTCATTGTGCCAAAGGGCACTTCAATTGAAAAATCTTAAAGTCAATGGGAAACCTTTTGAAGGGGGCACCAAGGCCAAGGACAGGGGCAACAGAGAACATAGCCTCGGTGGCCTGCGATGCCTCCCAGGCCTGGTGCTCCACAAGGAATATTGTGCTTAAAGTATCAGAGGATGTTAAGTACAGGGACAAAGCAAAGAACCAAATATTTCTTCATGGGATGTAAAACATAGAATGTGGCAACTGATTTACTTTAACATGAAATTATTGTTTGTACTCTTTCAAATTGTTGTGCTTAAAGGCAGTGGACACTATTGGTAATTACTCAAAATAATTATCAGCATAAAACCTCACTTGGTTACGAGTAATGGGGGAGAGGTTGATAGTATAAAATATTGTGAGAAACAGCTCCCTCCAAAGTGACGTAGTTTTCGAGAAAGAAGTAATTATCCACGAATTTGATTTGGAGGCCTCAGGTTTAGAATTTGAGGTCTCGAAATCAAGCATCTGAAAGCACGAAACTTTGTGCGACAAGGGTGTTTTTTTCTTTCATAGTTATCTCTCAACTTCGATGACCGATTGAGCTCAAATTTGCAGAGCTTTGTTATTTTATGCATATGTTGAGATACACTAAGTGGGAAGACTGGACTTTGACAATACCAATAGTGTCCAGTGTCTCTAAGCATATAAAAAACATCATGTACATGTATAAATTAGCATGATACACATCTGTATTCAGTCAGTCTCACAGAGAAGGCACAACATAGTATAGACCAATCCAATTGTGCCAGTGCTGCGCCATTGCTAGGAAGCTATAACAAATGCTTTCATTTTAATGTATAAATAAACACATTTTAGGGCTGTTATTTGGGTACTTGAAATTGTCAATCTGTGAAATTCCATACCACACAAATAATTGCAAAAAAATACTCCAAATTTGTTTCATTTGTTTTTCTTCTTCATGATATGCATTTTTGATAAAAGCACTGAATTAGTAAATGTTTGAACTGTTATTTTGTTCATTGCTGCAGTGGCATCTACAAGTGTTTTCCTCCACGAACTAAGCAGTAGCCAAGCTCGGCTGTGTAGGCTTAGTCGCATTATACCAATCAAGTTTGCAAATTTAGAATTTAAGATTTAATTAAAGCTACCACTCAGTGAAAACCAGTTGACATGCATGGGGGGTAACTTCCCACTTGTTCTTACTGTAAACAGATCGGCATGGTCTAGCAAAGCTGAATCAATGAAGTCTAACTTAATAATTGGAGTTTGATCCAAGCTTGTATACAGACTGTGTTATTCTTCATCGCAGCTGTTCATGATTTTGTTTTTCTGCACAATTGCACGTCTGCAATTTTATTATTTCTAAAGTTAGACTTTGGTAGGATTTTAGCCGGAGGGTACTATAATCTTTAAACAAAATGGCGAGGTTTGGTTATAAAAGTGCTCGTTTTCCCATTCTTGGAATTTTTAAACAGACATTGACCCACCTTTACTAAATCACCTTTTTATGTTAACCACTTGGCAAGATGTCTTTAAAGACACTGGACGCTATTGGTAAATGTCAAAGACAAGTCTTCTCACATGCATAAAATAACAAACCTGTTAAAATTTGAGTTAAATAAGTTGTGAGATAACTATGAAAGAAAAACACACTCGCAAACACAAAGCTGTGTGCTTTCAGATGCTTGATTTCGAGACCTCATCTAATTCTGAGGTCTCATAATCAAACTCGTTGGAAAATTCATTCTTTCTCAAAAACTAGGTTACTTCAGAGGGAGCTGCTTCTCACAATGTTTTACACTATGTTACCAAGTAAGGTTTTATGCTAATAATTATTTTGAGTAAATACCAATAGTGTCCGATCCACTGCCTTTAAGATAGCATGGTTATAGTGTGGTTAAATTCTTCAGACTTGGGCCGGGGAAAATAATGTGTGTTTTACAAAAGAGAATAAAGAGTATTTTGGTTTACTTGGCCCCAACATTTATCAGAGTTCTCATTTGCTGTGATTTGGGACAACGTGAATGGAGTGAAAATGGTTACATACCTACTGGTCCCTTCAAAACGCTACTATAGCTTGTCTTGCTCTATGTTCAAGGACTGTTTGAAGAAATTGTGACATTCGCCCCAAGATCTATACTCAAATCCTCTCCAACCTCAATCCTTCTCAAACTGATAGAATGCAAGATAGTTAATTATGTTTATAAACAAAATTGCCAATATCACCACAGTGGTTTTCTTACAAGGCTGACCCTAAATTGCCAACAAATGAATTGATCGCTGCACACCATTTTGAATAATGGTTCAACTCTGGGATGACTCACTTGTGTTTTTACTTGGCTTGGAGCCAATAATTTTCGCAGACGCGCGGCACAGAAGTGTTTCATACAATTATAGAGCAGGCAACAGTCAAAATGTCTTGGGAGTAGAAGACAGGGTTCGGTCTGCAAGACTATATCATTTCAGAGTGAGACGGTAGATTTGGTGTGAAAACCGCAAACCAAGTGTACTAGTACTTGTACGTTATGACCCTGCACAGTACAACACTTCCTGTTTGCAATATATGTATCAGGGCCCAGTTTCACCATAAAGATTGTAAACACACAAACTTACTATAAAAAAAATTATGCTTACTAGAATAAGGCTACCAGCCAAACTACCATATGTCACATGTACATTTTGTGACTGGTATCATGCTCATTTATGCTTAGCAGAAGGAGACAATTGTTAACCAATATTTTCTGCTTCTAAATCTTCCTTAGCACAGAATAGAACTGCTTAGCAGAGACAGGTTACCAGCCAAAATAACATTAAGTTTGCACTGTTGCCACTTGTGCCCCACGAAATATTTGCTAAACAAAGAAATTTGTCGAGCAGTATGTTTTGCTTAACAACTTGATGAAATTTTGGGCTGGTCATGTAAAATTGACAAACTGTAAAGCTGTAGGTCTAAGTTCGGAACACAAGGAAGTAATACAGTGTCAAAACCAAGTAGTGAAAGTTTTCACATAAGGTTTCTTTTAAATTAGATGAACGAAACCAGGAGTAATCTTTTGCCTCAAATTATTGTGGTCTGTGGTTTCGTTTTCACTTCTCACAGAATCCCAAAATGATAAAGTATTAATTAACCAGCATTTTTAGCTGTATATATATATATATAGTTTCATTATTTGAAATTAAAGAAATAAAAATGTAGACATGTTTTTATTTAAATCGAGTATGAATAATGATACAATTCTTCTGGCTCGTAAAATCATATTTGTGTCAGTTTTCTTTAATTGATATTAATGCTTTACATCTCTTGTATTTCGTGTGAGGTTTTGGGTCAAATAAAAGGAAATATTTTTACAACAAAATTAATGATTTTTTTTCATTAGAGTTGTGTTCAATTAGTGTTATGGTGATTTCCAGCAGTAGGCCTACCTTTTAAAAATATTCTCGGCCCAATTTTATAAAGATACAAAGTTGCTAAGCACGATAAAAATATGCTTACCAGATTATGGTTACCAGCAGAAAAATATTAAGCAATACTATGTTTTATAAGCAGATCTATGGAACCTGGCCCTGGTTGTGTGAGTTTGAATGTATATATGTTTTTGTCACTGACGCATTGAATATTGTATGTGTTTTTTGTATGGATGAGGATTTTCATTTTTTTCCCCCTTTTTTTCCATAATCTTTGTATGCATTTATTCACATATCATATCATCACAAAGCTGGAAGGAAGGCCTATGTTTTTTTGTTCTAATAGCTTTTTTAATATATGAGATTAAAATCAGCTGTACGTGACTTTTGCGAGAATACAGTCAAACTGTTGACTAAGGCTTGGGACAGCCCCATCCCTAAATAAAGAATTCTGACATTTTCACTCCAAAAAGGTCATTAGAAGTTCATGGTTTCTATGACGTACTAGATTGTGGATTGATCTTGCACAGGTGCATACGAGAACAACGAGCGAATCTATTAATTTGTCCAAGTACAAGTTTTACAATCACCTGTGTCTAATCTTCAACATCCTCCCTCAAGGGAACCACATCAATGGATTTAGGAAGACTACTTTTACTCAAACATCTTGTTCTCAGGAACCCTTTATTGTTGTTTCGGTTCATGTTTCTCAGGAACCCTTTATTATTGTTTCAGTTAATTAACATTCACATTTTACAGAAAAATGCTTTTTTTAATAAGCAGCATTTGTTACTACACCTAACAGATTAATGCTATTTCTATGGTGTGTCATGCCAGAGTGGTCAAGCGCACTGGACCCAAGCTCTCATGTCAGCAGGGGTTCAAGTCCTGGTCGTGGCACTTGATCATTGTTGCTCCAGCCTTTGGATGGTAATAAGCCTATAGGTCATTTGTGTTGTGTGCAGGTAAAAGAACCCAGAACACTTCTCGATAAAAAAACAAAAATTAAAATTGATGACCAAACTATATAAATTCTTGTGGGTTACAAAAAGATAAATAAATCCTGGAAATCACCTGATTTTTCAGTTTATCTGCTTTGCTGAACTGCTTTGCTGCTTAAACTTTAGACATTTCCGTTTTATTAAAACAAAAAATTGTTTCGATTTTCTTTGCCCTTATTTCTTATTGGGGGATTTAGATACACCATGAAAAAAAAAGAAGTGGGAACAATATATAAATAAATTGATTGGCAATGCTAACCTATGTTTCTATTTACCTAGCCTAAACAGTAGACCATCGATCACGAATCTTAATTACAATTATTAAATCCCCCATCGACTTCCTTTGCAGCTCCAATCTCCCTTCTGGACCTCTTTTTTACATTCTTACTGATGAAAAAAAACCTTGAAGAAAGGAGAAGAGGGGGGGGGGGGTCGTGTTAGGTCTACGCATTTCCTGTTGACTGGCTTCTCCGCCTCCTAGGATATGATTTGATTTGGGTTTCAGCCTATCAGCGATGGGCCACACAGGAAATGTCTGGACTAGATTCACTATGAACAGGACATAGATGATTATAGTCTGAGCCAGTCATCCACTACATACAATATCAACTTGCAATATAAGAATCAAATCAGGTTGTGGTTTCTTTCCCTGCTTTTTAACCTTCTGTGGACCCTGGTTCGCATCCCACCTCTTGCATGGGGACTGGGTTGGCAATCTCTAACTTATTACAGTCTGAGCCAGTCATCCACTACATACAATATCTACTTGCAATATCAGAATCAAATCAGCTTGGGGTTGGGGTGGTTTCTTTCCCTACCTTTAAACCTCTGTTGGCCCCGGTTCGAATCCCACCTCTTGCATGTGGACTGGGTTTTCAAGCTCTAACTGATTACAGAATGAGCCAGCCATCCTCTACGTACTTGGAATATAAGAATCAAATCAGGGCCCAATTTCATGGCTCTGCTTACCGCCGAATTCTGCGCTTACGATGACAAATCCCCGCTTATGTGCAAGCGCTGAATTTCTGCGCTAGCCTTGTAAGCGCAGAATGCCTAGTAACGTGGAGTACGCACGCACAGAATCCAAAATTCGCTGCTAACCTGTGAAATACGCTTGACGTAAGCACAGAATTCCCTGCTTCCGTAAGCGCCGATTCTGTGCTTACTGTAAGCAGAGCCATGAAATTGGGCACAGGTTGTGGCTGGTGTGGTTTCTTTCCCTGCCTTTTATCTCAGTGGACCCTTGTTCAAATCCCACCTCAGACCTGGAGCCATCTTGGATTTAGTGTTCATTCCCTACATAATTCACCTAGGGGTCAGCAATACACTGTATACTTTCTTTAAGAATCAACAACTGTTTGAAAAGAACCGTAAGCCTGCCTCTTTAACGGTGGTTGTGCATCATTGCTTCTTAACCCCAAAAGATAAGAAAAGCAAAACAACGAGTTAATTGTCATCTTAATCGCACTGAGGTCACTCCATCAACAGATCCACTTGAAACAAAATTTGAACGAAAACTAATTAATAATCTTGACACTATTGTATCCAGTTCATACATCTAGATCCACCCACAAGGAAAAATGATTTATCTTAATAGATTCATTTGTTAAGCCTTTGAGAAAGACTCTTTTTGGTCACTTAATAATTTATGTATGTGGGTTTATCATTAAAGGGTCTATGTACTTTTTGTTGGACAAAAAAACACAATGTTTACAGATTTACACTAAACTTACACTGTTTGAAGATAATGATAGTAGAAAGCTTCCCTGAAAATATTACTTGCTGGGGTGCTGTAGTTTTTGCGAAATGAGTAAAACAATCTGATTGCGAGACAAAAATTATTTTAGCATGTAAACATGTTTTTTCATGACATTGCTTTACTCATTTCTCAAAAACTCCAGCACCTCACCAACTAATATTTTAAGGTAAGCTTTCTATTATCATTATCTTCAAACGGTGTAAGTTTAGTGTAAATCTGTGGACATTGTGTTTTGCGTTACAAAAAGTACCCAAATCCTTTAATGTCTCAACCAAATCTTCACAATCATCCTACAGAAGCTAGATTGTCGGCAAATCTGCTTAGCACACAAATAATATTGCCAAGGTGATATCAGCAGAGAAACCAATGTACTACATATAGATTGGCCGGTAACCTAAATTTGGTTAGACAATCATAAGCTTAGCTACTGTTGGGAAGTTGGGCTCAGGATGTGAAAAATAATGTTCTTGTTCTACATGTACTTTGGTTAAAAAACAGACACATGAAATTGTTATCATATGAACCATCACTGGTTGAGTTTCATTGAGATGACATTCTGCAATTAGGGCAGATGGCATAAATATTGTTTAGGAAGCATGACCTTTATTTAAAGAGACAACATAAAAAAAACATAATCAAAATAGTTTCCTTGTTTACTCTTGTTGGTTGTAAAGCTTATTCACAAAATATTCAAATGAGATTCTGTTTTATAGAACACATCACAAGGGAAACATGTCGTTTCATAATGCTGGTGAGTGTTGTGCAAACGCAAGCATCACAAAAACAATGCGCAAACTTGTTGTCAAAAGACAAATTGGAACACCCCCTAATATAATGAGAATATTCTGGGTTAGTGTTATTATTCATTACTTGAACGACATCCAGAGCCCCAATTGTTTCCCATAGACTGAGTATGGCACCCTGACTTTAACTAGGTCAGATACTGTCACTTTTTATTTTCAAGACAGCTAATCATCCTGCTGTTTACTTTGACATTATGTCCCGAAGCAGTTGCCATGGATTTAAAGACGTACTTCAATGTGTGGAATTTGGGGGCGGCAATGGGCAAACAAAAATACTTTATAGTGTGTGCGATAAAAGAACAAACACATGATTTTGTTTTTATATAGAGGTAGCGGGTTATCCTTAACGTTATTACCTCCACCCCCTCGCCCCATCTCTCAATTTTAGTTTGATAGCATTTGAGTTAAATTCCAAGAATGGTCTGGTATCAGAGCACTAGATACTTTGTAGTGTTGATATTTTGTTTTTAGTCGCATGATCACAAATGACAGGAAAGTGTAGTTTTTGCCAAGAGGTGTTTGTAAATCATAAGTCAAATGATGAAAAGGCTAGCTGTTGATTTAGGTTTGTCACCCTGTAACTTGTGTTAGAGTACAATGCTAATAGCTTTGATTAGCTTCATGAATAAATATATCATTCTGCATCTACACTCAACAAAAAAACAGTTGCCATTTTGCTGCCAGTTTTTGTTACACTATCCAAAGAGTCATGCCAAAGTAAAAGATAACAATATCTGAAACCCTTTCATAAACTGACGAATGATTTCATAAAATTGAATGACAACAAATACATCTGATGACCTTTTAAAATATTTTGCCTTCGATCCATTCCATTCAGTCTCCCATTATTTCATCTTCGTTCAATGGAAATATAATTACACCATTATTGAAGCTAACAGTTACGATTATGTAATCATACCGTTTAACTCCTAATTATGATCAGTCTTTTCGGATGAAGCAACATCCCTTGTGACTCACTGGAAGTGTTTTTGCGCCATGTTTGTTCAGATTTGTAGTATCTCATTATCGATGCCGTTTGTTTGTCCATGTAGACAGCACAAAAGCGTCGCCACCATTCACACAACGCATCTAATTAATTTACAGATTTACAGCGATGTTGCTTTTATTCCAATGTGTTAATACTGCTAGAGCAACTTGCACGGTAGGTTATAATGTGATCTGAAACAAAGAGTTCAGAATTTTAAAATTATAACAGCAGCATTTTGCTTTTCAGCCTTGTCAAGCTGCATTAGTGTAATGTGTTTTTGCTCTTGGAACGATATTTCAACATGATTAAAATTGTCCTAAAAAAAATTCACCGGACAGGCCTCGGGCTACTTTAATTTAAAGAGATAGACACCTAGAAAAACACAAATCACACTATTCAATGCCATATTTAAATGAAGAAAGAGTTGAACATCATTAACTGTACAGCTCTCGGCAGAATAAATTGTGCAACACGATTGATTGTTTTAAGAAGGACTCAAGATCTCATTTAGCTTCTTAGCATGAGAGTTTGTATTAAGCTAAGAAGAAACAGGTTTCCAATCAATCATTTGGTACCCAAGTTCTAAGCTGCTTAGCATGAGAATTCTCTTTAAGCTTAGAGGCTTAGAAGAAAGAGGTTACCAACCAATTGTACTGTTATCAAATGTTGATGAATTGAATTGAATTTCTTGTGACTGGTGTCCTGCCATTTAATGTTAGCAAGTAAATTATTCTTCTTTTTTCTTTATTGAACTATTTTGTTTTAAAATCCACAAGAAAAAAAATTATCCTAAACTGTCACATGAATTTTAGTTTCACCATATTTTTGATAGCAATTTATAAAAAAAAGTAAAAGTTTTGAGATACTTTCTTATGAGTCCATGACTTGCTGAACTCGTCACTTTAAAGTAAGTGTTCATTCCTGCTGGAAAGAGACTGTATTTTCCCCAATGCATGAATGATTTTTTGATAAACAAGATGGCGATATGATATTCAAAATATTGAGTTCCACACTAAACCATTGGTGTGCATCAGAAACATTGCTAGTGTTTCTAGCCAACTGTTCAGTTAAGACTAATATTACAAGTTTAGGGTTATATTCGAAAGTATTCAGAGCATTGACTGACTTTTCATTTTTACATAGACTCCCAGCACTGCTGGCTTTTTTTTATATCTTGCAATCGAGGATATTTTGTACAGGGAGATTTTAAAGATTGTTCATCAGAACTTGGAATGAGGTGGGTTTCTTTTCAGGGAACTTTTTGCAGTATCAGGGAGAGTTAGCAGCTCAAAATATACTGATTGGCTGGAATAAGAATCGTTCAAAATTATGCTTCTCCTCAACACTCCTCCTTTCTTGTCAACTCCCATTATCTTTTCTTTGATTAAACCATTTTGCATATGATTTTTAAAGATTTGGGGTTGAACAAAGAAAAGTTGACTGGAGCAAGATTTGAACCAAGGACATCCGCATTAATGTAGGGCTGGTGCTCTACCATTTGACCTATCTAGCTCTATGTTGGCAGTCTCCCTATTTTGTTAATATCTTTGTCCAGGGGAGGTGGGGGAGGCAGTCAGAAGATTTGAATGATCTGGGGTCACTAATTCTATTCCCATTGTTTAAGTGAGAGTCATTACTAATGAACAAGTCTGAAACTTGGATACAAATTCAAAGGTATGTTGAAATGATGCAATTTCTACTGTTTGGTAACCCCTGGGGTTATAGACATCTAGGAGCTTTTGGAAACAGTATCCAAAGCACTAGAGAAGTAGACCAATGAGCAGGATTTCTTTATTTGTGGAAAAAAAATATTGTCTGATTTTCTTCACCAGGCCGACATAAAAGTCTGAATTCAGCCAAAAGTCTGAACAATTTCATCCAGTGGTGAGAGTCATTGCTGATAAAAAGGCCTGCCGTCGATTTCACAAAACTCTTCCTAACTTAAGATTAATCTTAGGACTTAGGACGAGTCCCAACCCTGCACTGTAGCATGCAGACCTTAAGATTAATCCCAAGTTAGAAAGAGTTACTCGTCCTAACTCGAGATAAGACGAGTCCTAACTCTTTGTGAAATCGCAGCTGAATCCACAATCTAAAGGTACAGTCAGAAAATGATGGCATTCTATCTTTACTAGGGTTGAGATTCAAAGAAATTCATGAGAATAGTCTCTGTCCTTCCTCTATGATCCTACCCTCAATGCTAGGGGCAATAAGCTTTTCTCAGGCATCTGAAAGCACACAATGCCATGCATCAAGAGGTTTTTTTTCAATTCATTTGTTTCCCCCTTGCAACTGTGATGACCGATTGAACCCACATTTTCATTTGTTTGATACATAATGCATAGGCCGTATGTTAGGAAAGGATACTTGTCTATGACAAAAAGTATACCATGCCTTTTAAATGGAAAGATGCAAAGTATTCGTCTCATTTCTTATTTGGTCAATTTTTTTTAACGGTTTAATTTCATGGATCTGCTTACACAGAAAATATTTCTTATAGATATTCTGCTTAGCAAAAACAGTAAACCAGTCACAGATTGTAATTAAGCTGGTAACCTTATTCTGGTAAGCATAATTTGGTTGTGCTTAGCAGCTAGCTCTATGAATGGGAACAGTACTTCGGATAACCGGATTTCTGTCTGAATTCAATAATAGAATCCTATCAGATTATTGTATTAGCAAATTTGAAGATCAAGTCAGTTTGACATGCATGAAGTAGGTTAACAAGGCAATCACATTGCAGACATTCGATATAATTCTCTCCCATGAAAAAATAAACCACACACTGGAATCAGAGTAATGTATAATTAAGGTTCTGGGTTTCTTACTAGCCCTTGTGAAGTGAAGCTTATAAGAACGGATGTCTATGACAAAGAGCATTTCACTCAGGGATCATACGCAACTTTTGTGTTGTGTTATTTCCTCTACTTCCCAAGAGAGAAAAAAATGTGCAAAATTGTTCAATTTTAACGCACGGCTTTCAATCAACTTTATATGTACGCATAGAGCTGATTTAACAGAAAACATTGCTTAACAGGAAGCAGGTAGTGCTTTCTGCTCTACCGGCCAGGCTTCGAATTGATGATACCCAAGCCTATCTCCGTATGGACTGTAAAGGGGTTAACCCTGTTTCAGCCCTGGGAGTAGGTGGCAACGGCCTCTGGAAAAAAAAAAATTGTAGCCCACACCTTGAAGTGGCCTTCAGGCCTTGTGTGTCAGGCGACTTGCATAAAGAAAAAAAGGAAAAAAAAGGGAATCCCGTGCTTACGTCAAGCATATTTCACAGGTTAGCGGCGATTGTTGGCTTCTGTGCTTGCGTACTCCCTGTAACTAGGCATTCTACACCTACACAGCTAGCGCAGAAATTCGTCGCTTGCGTGTAAGCAGAGAATGGTGATCGTAAGCACAGAATTCAGCGGTAAGCAGAGCCATGAAATTGGGCCCTGTACTGCTGAGCGAATTTGAGCAGAATACCATTCACAGATGGTATACATGTTACATGGTATTTTAGCTGGTAACCTTATTCTGGTAGGCATAATTTTATTCTTTGCCTATAGAAGTTTGTCCATGTAATCCACTGTGTGTTTAAAACTGCACTCTTATACTGTAAGAAATTAGACTTGCAAATTCTGTGTGCCTGTCTCTATCTCTACACATTTTTTTTATTTGAGTTTTTATTTTATTTTTTAAGATTTTGGGCAACAACCAGATACCTGAAATCACTTACAGGAAAAACAATTAGTATGAACAGAACAAAGGCCACAATTTTCACAGAATGAACCTAGGCTAATTTGATTAGAGTAAAAAAGAGGTTCATCAGATTTAAGCAAACACTGGCACCACCAACGAATGATAATAGACTGGCCGACTGTCCCAAAACTAACCTCATCAAAGAAAATAACAGAGAAAAAAATAAAAAATTTGTTTGATCACTGGTAACAAATCATATTAGCGAAACAGACTTTGGAACTTTCAGAAAAACCACTTTATTAAGTGTGTTTAATTTCCGCTTTGAGTGAATGTTGTGTATGGATAAATGAAATACTATATGTTACCTCATCTGTTTTTGTTTGACAAGGAAGTGCTCCTGTTCTTTGGGTGTTGGTCGGCTTTAATCAATTACTGTTTTGAATTTACTCTTTGGGATGCATGGCTGGCTTAGGAAAGTAAATGATAGTAATTAAGTACACCATCAGGTCATGTATATTCTTTTCTAAATGTTGCGTGCATTTTTTGTTTGTAAAGTATAATTTTGTTTGAGTATTATTATCATTTGATAGCTGATTTTGATGTAGGATAGTAATATTATGAATATTCTGCCATGTGTTGCGTATAGAATTAAGCATATGGATATTTAAAGAAAGAGCATCAAGTGTGACTAGGTAAATTTACCTAAAATGGTGTTCAAGCAGAGTACATTCACTTTAATTTAATAGTTCTTAAAACATGTCCCATAAACTAAGCATTGGAAAGTTTACTGAAATAAATGCTCAAGGTTTGCAATAAAATTACATGTTATATAATACTGTAATCAGGGCTAAAAATTAACAGTTGACCACACCCCCGTGGCCAGTGGATTTCAATTTGGGCCAGTGAATTTCAATTTGGGCCAGTGGATTTCAATTTGGGCCAGTAAACTCAATGACCAGACAAGCCCAGTGGTCTTGTGTTTTTCAATAGAGTAATCATAGGCTACCTCATTGAGCAATATGTAAGCTCTGTGAAAAATAAATAATTGACCACGAGTCTGATAGATATCTTTGAATTACAAATATAGTGGATAAAACAATTTCAACGAAGGCACACTTCACTTGTACTTTTTCTTAAATATTCGCCCAATTGTCGCTATAAACCAACAAGGTTGTAAGGATAAGGATAAGTAAGGTTACATGTAGGTCAAGCTCTGCTAGTCTACTTGAAGAGGAGTGTCTTGAAGGCAGTACTGTCTTTTATACTCAATCAATGCCTCTGAATGTCTTTGTTTTCCTCCTAGGGATGTGACAATACTGAAGGTATCCGAACACTGAAATCTGATAAGCGGATAGGAAATCAAGTGAATCGGTGAATTGTGGTCCGTCAAGACGCTGAAATGTCAGGCACGGAGTGGACATTCACTCTGACCATTTGCTCCTGAAATGAAGCCAGACTAATGAGGACGTTGCCATTTTCAGCCGACTTAAAGGAGTGGAGGAAAACAATTAGCGTTACAGTTTTTTGAAGTTATTTGTAAAGATGTGTTTTTGATTTTGTGTCAGTGACCAGCAGTGTACCTTTGATCCTGAAAAAATGTCTTAATTTTAAGTATATCCGCTTCTTCGTCCACGGAATGGTTTATACAGGTGTGATCTTTAGTCCTTGAACAGGAAGGAGTATTTAAAAGAGTACAACGCCTGACCTAGGGGCCAAAAAAGGAATCGGAAATTGGACTTAAGTATGAAGAATATCATGCTTCTTTATATATTGATAATAACCTAGATTTATATATCCAATACAGTCCATTAGTTCCTAACTGGGCTTCTTATAAAGTACAGTACCAGTCACAAGTAATTCCAAACCCCCGCAAGTACATAACTACTGGTACCCGCGGGTAAAGTACTCGGCAGATTTTGCTGGGACGGAACGGAGTCAACGCAAGCGGTGGTACGTGTCGGGGCAAGCGTTGCGGAGCTACACGAAGGTCGCAACAAGTCTTGTAATAACTTCACGCATAAAGGCTTTGTTTTTTGGGGGGTATATTATGGAGCTGAAAAGCAACACCAAAATAAATTGCAGAACTCTTTCAAGAAACTGATCACTTTGGCTGCATCCTACTTGATGGCTACGGCTGTAGTTGGATTGACAAAGGCCCATTCTTCAATGTTGTTGAACAGCCTTAGCAGGTAGCCATTAATCACTTGACTCAAAAATGTTCCTTGTTTTATAATATTCTAAATAAGTTTTTGTAATTGAGTACTCTATGGGCTCCTCAAAAGTCAATTGTGAATTTAATCAAATTGGAGTAAAACACTGATGGGAGGGGTATTGTCAGAGAGTGTGGTCAGTGGTGTGACATTGGGTCTCTGTCCGTCTGTCTGTGTTTTTGTCTGGATACAAGTGGGTTCTTTATTGATGTGATACATGAAATATATGTCCAAGATATTTTTCACTAGACCAAAGATATATCGCCCACTCACATCTCCCCCCAAATACAGAAAAAGAAATGAACAAAAATGAAATTAAAGAACACAACAAAGCAAAACTAAATTCAAAACAATGTTCCTACACACATCAGAGGGAGAAATCATGCCAAAACAAAAAATTAACTTGACAAAACTGAAAATCAAAACAAAACCAAAAAGTATAACTGTCATTGTTTTACAAAAATAACACTAAAGGCAATTATTGGTTGTAATACATTTTGCTTGACACATGCCCAGCAAATTCTAACAGAAAGCTAAACATATTAGGCTGATATGTGAAAACAGGCACAACCATGAAAAACCATTTCGTCACCTTGGGAACAAATCAGATTCATACCAACATTCTGCGTAAAGATAATCATAAAGCTTCAATATTCATAGATTGTCACAATGAAATCATCGTTTGAAACACAATTCAGGTAGAACAAAACAAGCCGCAAAAGATTAGAAACAAAAAAAATATATCGGTGTGCTGACTGAAAACAACACTTCATGCAATTTATAACAAGTTCACAAATATCACAGGACTACTCTGAAGAAAACCAACTGTTAAAACTCAATCACTGTTTTTTTCTTCTTTTTTTTGCATTTTTATTTCAACAACATGTAAAAAGTACAAATTTATAGCAATAACAATTACAATGTTAAGCAAAGAGCAAAAATCTTTGTTTCCTCCACAGCCAACATGTTCTGCTTTATCACACAGATTTTTCTCTCACATTTTTTTTAAACAGGGTAAATTTTCTCCCTTTCTTGTCCCAAAAAATGCCAGGTTTTTTTTTCTCTTTAAAATGCAACAGTGCTTTATTTGCTGCCATTCTTGGCTCATAACAAGCTTGTATACACTGCTGACATGGGGAATTTTGCAAGCTGTTGATTTTTTTTTAAGTATAAAAAATCAACCCTGTATAACTCCAGTTAAAACACGGAATGGTTTTACCTGGGTACACAGGATTGCACAGGTGATACATTGTCAGTAATTGTGTCCAAATATCACAACATCATGTCAAAGAAGGCTCGGTGTTTAGATTTTACAAACAGCCAAAGAAATCAGTCTTTGATATTTTTTTTTCTCTTAATCTTTAAAAATTGGAATACAAGTTTGATTGAGTTTCCCTATACAAGAGAAAACCCAGAAGAAGACGGAAAAAGGCTTTTTTATTTTTTCAATTTGTTTTTGTTGCTGGAAGAAAACCCGTTTCAGTTTTAGGTCTGTACTGATTCTAGAACGAGGACACAACAAAGACAAGGTATCTAGGAACTAGTCATTCTTAAAGCCTGGCTTGGCCAGTACTCTAAGAATCTTAGCACAAGCAAAGCACACTACATGGGATCTACATTTTGGAAGGCTGCAACTCCATCGGAGTCTCAGATTTTTGAGCTTTTAAGTTTATGGCTGCTGGCTATAAAGCGGACTATTTTATTAGTACATGAGATGAAATGCTTGCATAGACGACTCGTCTTCCATTTTTGGAAAGCAGCAAGAATTGTTGGTCTTTCTCTTTTTTTTTTAATATAGTTTTTTGTTGATTGCACATTGTTCCAGTTCATCCTCGACTTTGGACAAGAAAAAAATTCTTTCTAACTTTGTTGCTATTGGAAGGCAGACTAACCATAAACCCATTCGTGCATTCTTTCCTTCGCAAGTATTAATTCTTTGCCCAAGTCTAGACGAGTCTTTAACTGATTTTATATTTTTGGTATGAAAATCGTTTTATTCCAAGTTCAACCCGTTCCTCTTTCCTAAACAGGACCCATCCAGCAAACTGGCTGTCCCTACATCTATCTACTTTTTTGAACCCTTCTCTCTTTTTGTACAGTACAAATCCATACTCTGTTATGTACATAATCTGTACAAAATACTTGTGCATGTTTTAGACCTGCTGTCTAAATGCTCAAGAAAGCTGCATTTTATATGGACTTAGTTCAGTTATAAGTACCATTTATTCCTACCCTCGATAAGAAAGAAAGGTTTTTATAGAAAACTAGTTTACATTCTACAATATCTGGGCACTTTGGATCCAAAATAGTTTCTTATTCACATCTTGATACAGAGTCAGTTACTGCAAGCACAAAATAGAGCCCACATATCCTAGAATCTCGGTCTTTGAAAGGGTCTAGTGAGTTGAGGAAAATGATCTCTTTGATTCTTAATTACACACGTTTACATAATTCAATAACAATGATTTCTTATATATGGCTAGGCCCTTTGTTTTTCTTTTTAACAGGTTCATTACAAAGAGTTATAGAAATTTTGTTTTAAATCTTTTTTCTGGAAGATATTAGCACACATTTTACAAGATCGGAGCCATGGGAAAAGGTCAAGAATGATGTTAGACATTGGCATTCAAATATTAAAGTCAGTGACTGTTTCAAGTACTCTATAATGTAAAAACGTTATCTCAATATTACCTGAATAGTAGAAGAAGACCTTACTGCACGATGCTAACACCACATTTAACCTTTCCCAATGTTCACAGACTTCTATTTTTTATAATTATCCTCTTTTTGTGACATTTGATGCCAACATTACTAGTTTGCTGAACCATTTAATGAGTTATTCTCATTGACATACATCAGAGGTTTTTAGGAGAACCTAGCAGGCACAAGGCTTTTCACAACTCCCACCTCTTGCAGTAATTTAAGTTACTAGTCTTTGGTCTTAAATCTGTGCATGGTATACAAGGAGCACTCCCCAACTGATAAATATAACGGAACAACCACCAGTGAAAATGCCAACCAAAAAGCTTCAAATCATCGGAAAAATCACCCAGCATCAGTGACCCACGCCTTTTCGCAAAAAACAACAAAAGCAGATTCAAAACAATTCATAATCATAATAATTTCAAATCAATCATGTTATACGCTTCAACTGGAATAATCGCCACGGATCCCACGAAAAAAACTTGGAGGAATATTAAGCTATATGCACCAAAGCTCTGAAACATACAATTAATAGCTATTGGGAGAAAAATCAACCCCAAATTAATCACAAGTTGTACAGAAAATACGAACAAGAATCCATAAAATTCATAACTTGCAGCTACTACAGGAAATTCTCCTTTTATATATAGAGCAAAAAGCATTAAAATAGAAGCAACGATTAGAATTCATGCAAAAAGGTTATAATGGAGTAAATAGATTCCATACCACCAATCACTTGTCACTAAACACATTTTTTTTTAAAGCAAAGAATCGTAATTAGAAGTTGAACAGTCTATAATACGTTTTTGAATATGTAGCACCTTTCTGCCACAGAGAATTGCTGCAAATTTTACTGGTATTTATGTCACTCACTAGAAGCGGAATTACAAACTGACATTTAATAATAATATGCAAAAAACGAAGTTAGCCAAAGAAACCCATATTGGAGGCTTTTTTACCCAACAGCTCAACTAAAATCACGAAACTATCCAATAAAACAAAACTAAAGCACATGCCGAAGCAAGCATGCTCAACCAGTCCAAAAATAAAGCCCCTGTTTACTTGGCTGCCACCAAGTTTACTTCGTTTATCTCATTTTTTTTTAAACAGTTTTTCTTTTTTGGTTTAAACTTTGGCAGCCACATAGATAGAGGGAGGAATATACAACTGATTTTGTTTTTTTTCTTGTTTTTAAACAGGAACCCTGCTTTTTGACAAACTGCTGACGCTTATTCACACGACACCTACTGTTATTTACACTTTTGTGACCAGAAATATACATATACGGTACATGCATAAATGGGAGCAGCTTAATGGCAAAATGGTCTATTTAAAACCCAACACATTCAAGCTGGGCAACATCTCATAAGCCGCAATAAATAATTCCCATTGATTTTTCAAATGTTTATGATGTGATGAATTTTGGCTTCTTTTTTATTATATTACTATTAGTTGTAATACTCGTCTTCTTCTTGTCACCAAAATGTTAAATTCTTGGTTTGTTTGGAATACATCCGCTTGGTACGCAATTATAACTTTTCTTCTGTTGTCCCACATGGACCCCATATTCATCATGGACTTGTCACCTTTTTGTTTCCTTTGCTTCATGGAAAGACATCCACGTTAGCTCAGTGTAAGCTTCTAGCATGCCTGTTTAATTTATCCACCACAAGATTAAATCAATCATTTCACACATCAAAACGTCATACTTACACATGCTATAAAAATAGATGGCATGATAAGCCTCCACTGAGCTAATTAAAATCGTTAACATAAAAAACAAATCAACTCATCAAGCAGCACAACATTGTGATGCAAAGTCAACGTTTTAGAAATATCTTTATGTGCACTTACTACATCATATAACCCAGAAGCACAGTAAATTGCAGCACTTTTCATCCATCTTTCTGCCTTGTGGTCTTTTCTTAAAAGGGGAGAGAGGGGCGTGTTTTCCCCCAGTCGTTTTGTTTTTACGAACTCAAGTCATTAAATGAGGATCCAAACTTAAAAATGAAACAAAGAGTTAATCTGTTTGGTCATGCCAATAACCATTAATGAACAAAATACCCAACAGGCTGCCGCTGTGTCATCTGGTTTGGACAAGCCGTTGGGAGATTTGGGTATGTTTTCTTGGTCACTTTAAAGTTAAAAACTACTTGATATAAACTACAACAAAAACACAAACACGAAAGCAAAAAGTTTATAATACTTAAAATCATCTCATCTAATAAATTGATAGAACTCACTTTTCAATATAGTTTTTTTTTTCTATATTATTATTTTTTTTCTTCAATTAAATTCCATACAGTTTCAACACAATTTTAATACAAAGAGCTAAAATTAATAATCGTATGCATGCATACATTATAACTACTTTATTGGCATGAACATAAAACTTAACTAAATTTAAACTTGATTTAATCCAAAAAAAAGTCAGGCTTTAAACACGTTCAGAAATTAGTCTTTTCCACAAAATTGAAAACTTTTCAAAAACAATTTTTTTTAAATAGTTATTTATTTTTTCAGTCAAAATAAGGGTATTAACCAATTAAGATTTCACCATTTTTAAAACAAAGTTCAAAACCTCTGGCCCACAACAAAATAACAACGGGGCTAATAAAAAGTCCTCATTAAAATCTCTTACCACTTCTTAAAACTTTTCTCAGACAAAACGTGATTGCAATTTGTCGTCTCCTCTCAAAATCCTTCAGACAGAATGACTTTTTTCTGATTTCTCATTCTTTTTTTGTTAATTAAATTTTTGCTTTTTTTTTTTTTTTTTTTTTTTTTGGTTTCCCTTAACCATCCATGTGATTTTGTTTGAGATCCACGGATGACAAGTCTACCTTAGTTTCAAACCCTACTCATTTTTCGCCTTTTTGAAAGACACCTGCAAAGTGCGCGCACCGAGGCAATACCCATTGAGGGCTTCAATGGCGCGGTGTGCATCCTCGTACTTGGGCATAGTGACAAAGCCGAATCCCTTGCACTTGTTGGTGTTGAAATCTCTTACTACCTTGACGTTATTGACAGCCCCGAATGGACCAAAGAGCTGCCACAAGAGGGACTCCTCACTCTCAGCAGGCAGATTGTAGACAAATAGACACCAGCCGTTGCCGTTGTTGGTCATGGCTTGGAGGTTCATCGAGTTGAGCATATCGTTACATTGTGTATGTGGCAGTGTCATGGGTGAATACCTGTAGAAAGAGAAAGCCAACGGCCACACATATCAACACCTGCTTGCTGGCCATTGTGGCACGCTACATGACAATCTGCCTGTAGTGCAGCACCTAGCAGTTGAGAATCCGCAAAGCATTTTGTGAGAAGTTTGAGTAGAACCTGCAAGTTGACCTTAAGAGCAAACGACCCCTGATAACATCTAGGATTTTATTGCTACAAGACGGCCAGTGTTCATAACAAAATACTATGGAGACTCGAGATGACGCAACAACCATAATAATAATAAAAGTAATTAAGTAGTATTCATATTCTATACTATAAACCACTTGTGAAATTGGCGAGGTAAATTAAAGTGATTTGGGGTTGAACATAGTTTAATAAAAGTGTGGTACAACTACCAATTGAAAAAACCCAAACATGTTCACCAATGAAGAAATTTATTATACAAAATATAACCTATCGAGGTGTTGTTTTAAAGTGTTGACATAAAAAGGAAGGGGGTATTAAAAAATATTAATTTTGTTCTAGTTTTTAAATTTTGTGTCACTTCAAGGGATAGTAAAACCTCTGGGAAAAAATGCACAAAAAAATAATTTTGTAAAAAACTGGGGAACTACAAATGAAATGATAAAACTGCATGAACTCCAAGTTAAGTGTATTTAAGATCTGAACTTGCCAGACACTTTTAAAGTTGTAGCTTAAGTAAAAACAAAGAAGGCTAGTTATATGATTGGTTCCCTGAGATCTAAACCATTGTGAAGTCATCTTGCCTACTCTACTCCACTTCTCTCTCAAAACAAAATCACTGCAAATTCTCAACTTCAAGGCAAAAATAACTTAATGTTAATCATAGAATACATTTCTTTCTAACAGTATTTGTTAATGTTACCAAGTCTTTCTCAAAGTTTTTCTTCTGGACAACTTCAGATTTTTTAAAAGAAAATAATCATTTTCAAATGCATCGTTTTATAAACGTCCACCAAATAAACAAAAGTGAGTGTCACCACAGTTTGAAATTAAACTTTGAACAGACTTGTTGCCATAGGAACAAGATGTCACCACAAACAATAATAATGAGGCTGTACATTTTGTAGAGTGGATATCAACAAAAATCAACAGAAACTAAAAAGTTAAGCAAACCACCACCTTTTAAATCAGAGAGAAAACAAACAAGATGAGTCATTCAGTAATAATGCACACAAGTAAAAAATAAAGAAAGAAAGAATCTAAAAACGACAACTTCAGAACAGAACTGCAAAATGGAAATAAAAACCTTTTTTTGTGAGAATCAACAGAAAATGAAAGAAAGACAAATTGAAAATCAACAGGGTGTTGATATCCACCAACATTATGAAAATTGACCAGGGGAGGGACTCGGAAAAATAATTATAACTCAAATAAAAAACCACAGTCCACATATCCTTTCACCTACAATTAAAGTAAAAATAATTGGTGCAAGTCTTAACATATCAAACAGATGCATGAATATTAAATGACAAACAGGTCAGGGTGTCCAATTCGAAAGAATGCACCAGGTTTTTTATTTAATTGAAACTTTTGTGTGTAACTCGTCAAAAATCATAATAAAATATGCACTGTCATACAGTTAGTAACACAAAATGTGATGATCTCTTTGGAAGAAATGAACAATGGCTGGTACGTTTTAGAGTTTGAGCACACTGTTTCTGCTGGTGTGTGAAAATATATCGTAACTTGCACTTTTGTTTACTCATTTTGCTTCCACATGTGTGCATCAAAGGAAAACATTGGAGAACTTTTCTTGTCTGGAAACTCTCAATTCAGCCAAAGAAATCATCACTTTTGCAAAGGGTAGTCATCCCAACACTGGACGAGTTAGAGTAAAAAAAAAAAAAATAAAGGTACTGTAACAATAGCCCTGAAAACCAACTCAAAAAAAAAAAAAAAAAAAAAAAAAAAAAAAAAAAAAGCGCCACGAACTATCAAACAAATGTCTGGTGAATAACAAACGTGTTACGGAAGCTTTAGAAATCGACATGCAGTATTGAACACCTAGTAATATGTGGCTATAAACTGGTGTTTGGTTTGGATTTTGGTTTGGGGTACTCACATGCTGTTTTTGGGCAATATCTTGCCAAGAAGTCCTTGCATCTTGTCGCTTAAGTGTTGCCACCTACACAGAACATTCACATGGGGAGATTTTCAGATACGAACTTCATTCATGTCCAATTGATCGATTCAATCAATCAATCAACCAATCAAGCAAGCAGCTCACTATATCATGTGTCATGTGATCAATCAGCCAGGTAGGTGAAAGGATACAGCAAACTGGGCTCTTGGAAATAGACTGTAAGGGTTATGCTCAAGACTCCCGAACCCCCTTCCCCGCATTTTGTTCCCCCTTTTTTCCCCTTTAATAAAAAAAAATTCTTTCAGGTTGAGCAACAGGTTCACCCATTTGAATTTAGAAACTAAGTCATGCAATAACTATTTCCATTTCTTTTTTGAGTGGAACTTTGTACATTTTTTTTTTCATTTTTTTTTTCCAGTTCAAACCAATGCAATTCTCAGCTACTTTTATCTCTACCGCGAGACAATCTTCTTTAAAAAAGTCCCTGACTTTCCAAATCTTGAAGTCTTGGATTTACATCAAAATTGTACAAATGAACAGAGTTCCTCTCGTATAACATTTATAAAGTGGGCCGGCCTGTGTAATTGCTGAGATAAAACAACATTTAAAAATTATTGCAGAACGTCCTGTAAAAGAAATAATACATTTGAACACCGTAGCTGCAGCAAGGTAGCTAAGTTGACCTTCAAACTCCTAGCCAGAGATGCATTTGAAATCTACTTTCAATAAAGCATCAGCCAGCACAAAATTTAAACAAAATTTCCAGTAAAGTCAGTATTTTCTTAGAAACTTGGTACGCCTCATTTCTCAAATTTGTATCCTTTGATGTACCAGAAAATGTTTCAAATTTCTTTGTGGTCAAAAATAATTGTGAAATAAGGCTCCACCAGTTTCCATAATAAAGCTGAATTTACTGAAGGTAGAAACCTGTAAAATATCAAACCTGCTTTCAATTTTATGATACAGAGATCACAATCAGATCTTCAAATCATTTAAATTTACTCGGACCACAAGATAAAAAACAAACAAAATACTAGAGCTGGGTTTCTTTAAAGAAGATAAAGTACTGGTTAAGTTGTTGATACAGAAAGTAACTTTTTCTTGAATTCAAACCAAAAGGAATGGGTATTGGACTACAAAAAGCCGAAACACAATAGGAGACTTTCCAACGCTAGGCGGCAGCAGACATACCGGGTAAATTTCCATTGTTTACGTAGTTCTGAACATGCGCATAATTCTGAGAACAATGGATTTACCCGGTAAGTCTGCTGCCCTCTATCGTCCCAGAAAGTCTCCCATTTCACTGTTGCTTGGATAGTAACTAAAGTGAAAACATTTATCAGTGATTCTTTGTTTTCTTTTGGGGGGAGGGGGGGGGGGGTGGTGGGGAAGGAAAGGGGACAGGGTTGAGGTTGTGGTATATAAGAAACCCAGCTCAGTGACAGTAAGCCTAAATACACAAATCTTAAATTTTCAGTCATTTGATTTATCTTTTCAAATAGTTTGTTTGTGACAATCTATGAATATAGTACATTTAATTTGCGTTCTTATTTTTAACAAAATAAACATGTATTTTGCTCAAAATGGTAAGACCTGCTTGTTTTCACATGATCGTCAAAGTCTTCGAAATGGTACCTTTTTGTTTTAAATTTCAACAATGCTCTGCTGTAAGACTAAAATTAATCTTATAAATTCCCCCTCCCCTTGTTACAAATTGACTTTTACTTCACAGCAAAGTAAATCATTAATGGGTGAAGCCACCAGACACAGTTTAAGAGTTGGGTCTTAAAAACCAATGTTCAAAACACAAGAGTAGACACACTGTACACAAACCATTACATCAACTGTAGGCAGATGGCACATACATAAACCAAACATCTTATGTACACTCATAATGAGTGAATTTATGTGCCGTTTCTACCAGCAAGCCAGTCGCTATTTAAAAGCTCGCAACAACCAAGGTGACACAAGCCGTAATGTTTACTGCTTGCCAAGTCGCCATTCTTACTTCCCGACCCGGTAATTTTGCATAATACTAGTAAATAGGAGCCGGTTCGACTACCTGCCCTGAACACAAATAAAATAGATCACTGTTAAGTGCTCAATTAAGACACCATTATGCAGGTTGGACACTCTACTCTATGGCATAATGTACATTATACCCTTTTCAAAAACATTACGGCAGAAATGACCACATTAGCACATCTAAATGTCAGTGGACATTTAAGGTGTTTGTGTTTTAAGTGGGAATAAAATCAGGTTCTAAAACAAATCCAGTCACAGATATAAATGTAGCACACATAGTATACAAGACACAATTCAAGACGGGCTTCTCTGAAATACTGAAGCCAGGTCGATGCCATGTTGTCGTCTATCAGGCGACTTCATCGTCAAAATATTTAAAATGTAAAAAAGACGGATGTTGTGTACCACACTCTCCTTCAACATTCATTCACAGATATTTCATGATACAATCAACCACACTCCCACATCAACACACACGTATACACATTAAAGGCTTACCTGAAGCATGGTGGCATATGACGCATTGGTCCCACTGATCCGATTGGCACGACACGGCGCTGTGGCGACATACATGTCATGTAGGCCTGCTGCAGGACCTTGTGGAAGTTCTGGCTGGGGTTGTTGGCGAATTTTACAATCAAGGGGTCCGTGCCGGCGTCTGGAATTTTATCATGAAGAGCTTCGATGGCTCTTTCTGCTTCCACACGTTTATCATAACGAACAAATCCAACACCGCGTGAGCGACCAGCTACAAAAACAAACAATGTGTACAAATTTGTTAGATTAGGGGACTTTAAGCAACCAATTCAAATCAAGCACTAATGTATGATCAATTAGGTAAGGGATGTTTTGGACACAATATAAAAAATATGTGAAGCATTTAAAAAAAAAAAATTAATCCAAAATGTGTCTCTTTTTATGCGTCACATGCACAACAAACAAAATATCCTAAAAGACTAGGTTGGTGACTCCTGTTGTTTGGAGATGAAATCTGAACCTTCCAGGTGTTGAATAAGAAGATTTAAGAGACTTTCTTTATCACCACAAATAAAAACTAGAGGTTTCAAGACAATACAGAGTTACAAGGTATGTCTTTCAATTTAAAATCAACTTGTTTACAAGGTATGTCTTTCAATTTAAAATCAATTTGTTTTCAATTTAAAATCAATTTGTTTTCGCTCTCGGACTTTCTTCATCACCACAAATAGAAAACTAGAGGTTTCAAGACAATACAGAGCTACAAGGTATGTCTTTCTTCCCATTAGGGACCATAGTGAACAGAAATGGCTTGTTCTAAAATGAGCATCGCAGCCACAAACAGCCGCAAGTGTTATAGTCAACCAAGAAGCCATGTCCTGAATCTTTATTTTCTAATGTTTTTGTATAATCTCAGAGCTGGAAATTCTCCCTAATTCCACAGAAAGTAGATGCAAATATTGGGAGCCCCTCTGAGATCTACATGTGAGTAACAGAAAAATATTATTCTTTTTCCCCATACATTTTCCTAGCATTTGAACCAACAACCTCAAGATTAATGTGCTGATGTCATAAGTAAATAAGTTGCCTTGAAATTCTGTCCCCCGTATGGGAAATTATAAAAGGCCGGATGAGGACGATTTCAAAAGAGGGCGCTATCAAAAGAAGTTTGTATGGGGGATACAATCTCATGCCACACAGACACTCTATCATCTTCAAATTATTTAAAATTTACCCAGTCAGTTTCCCTTGTGGTTTATTAATTGATAGTTATAAAATCACACAAAATAAGACACTACAAATAAAAGTGAAAATAGCATAAGATGATTTGATGAGCTTACATGTGTTTGAGTCCTGGTCATAGAGAAGTCTGGAAGTGATGATGTGGCCGTAAGGACTGAAGAGTTTATCAAGATCCTCTTGTTTGTAACTCTTTGGGATACCACTGATGTAAAGGTTAGCATCTTTAATGGCTTGACTGCTTGGTCTAGCATATGACACCTTGAAGAAAAAAAATACAAAGAGAAAGCAGAATTAACTTTTGCTCGAAGAGTTTCTAAGATTTCAATTCTGACTGAGAGATAGCTAAAGAGCTCTCATTGGGTGAATTGATAAAGAGTCACTAAACAAAAAAACACTGGGGATTGATCTCACAAAGCACTAAGATTCATCTTAAGACGAGTTCTCAAAATTGCCACAGTGATTTGTATTGTGACATCAAACTTTTCCTAGCAACTAAGATTGATGCACAATTACGATCAATCTCAGCCGTTTGTGAAATAGGCCCATGGAAATATATTCTAACACAGAAAGAAACTTGCCTAGCAGAAAGCAGAAACAGACTACAATATTGCCAGAGATGGGTGCCCTGATATATATTGCCTAAAATCAGACATTTTTTTAAAACATGGGCCAGAATATTTCACCTCCCAGCCTCACTTTGGTTACATTGACTTGATTGGGAAAAACAAGATGATTATACTACAATGAAGGCACAGTGACTTGGCTCTCATGGAAAGCCCTTCACATCAGAAGGATTTCCAAACCCGGGTTACATTACGTGTAGGACTTTTTCAAATCAATTTGTTTTCGCTCTCTATCAAACAATTGAAAAGTGCACCCATTTGTATGCACTGCACACAAATCTCAGCCATTGGTCTCCCTTTGACCTCAATGAGGGCGCTGTTTAAGATTGGGACATCATAGGCAAGAGGTGTTTTGGTTTACATTTTCAGTGATTTCAATGGGAAGTAGAGAAGTAGATTCTGAATCTTAAAAATGTCACTTCCCATTTTCTTTTCAATTTACTTGACATTTCTTGATATTACATTAAAGGTCGTATTGCTTTTTTTTTTTTTTCCATATTTGTCCACTTAACAGAGAATGATTGTTTTTTTTTTTCTTTTTTCTGGAACTTTCTGCAAAACAAGGGAGAGGTGCCAGCTCTGCATTAATGAAGGGAAAACATGCCTTCATTCGGATAAATGCTTAAGATTGACAAATGGCTCTCAAAATGACCAAGCCTTGAGTCTCTATTTCGAAGGGGCACAGAACTGGTAAGGGGCATGTCTATGAGGACTTTGCACAGCTCCCCAGGGCACCACAGCAAAGCACAGGGCACATGTAGTTGTTTTTTGGGAGATCTGAATTACTTTCGGACGGCGCGTTTCTAATGTCTGGCAGCTTAAATATTTTGTTGTCAGTAACTGGGAGACCATCTCATATCGGCACACTAACAAACATGACAAGCCTATTCCCAAGGGTGCAGTTACAGTAACATTTTCCACATTATTTCAAGAACTTAATTAACAATAATGAAACCGATCTGCGGCCGGCTGCATGCGGACGCAGTAATTTTGATAGTGCCCAGAGTAGATTTTCTCCACATCACTTCCTCATGTTTCCCATGGGCTGATAACCGTGAAATCTTTCCATTAGAACCTATCAAGTTAACGCAATAACATACACCCTCCCTGTAATCATCATAGACCTGATATGACAGAACTATCATGAAGCATTTCATGAAACCTGACCTGTGTGGGCAGTGGGTCGGCTCATTTCCCTCGCTCTATTTTGGTCCCGCTTTGATAACCTCTAAAGCGGGAACCCACGTACACAAGAGTCGGAAACGACCCCTTCAACAAATTAGAGAAAGATCATCAGCATGTTATCAGTCATAATACTTGCACCAGAAGCCACCAAATCCTAGTGCCAATAACGCAACGACCAACGCAGCACTAAAAAACAACAGCACTGTTGAGTGAACCCCTACAGGGATTTAGCTAATGCACATAAGATGCGCTGCCAACTCGCTTTAGAGCTGAACCCTAGATCTTGACACGGCTCCCTTTTTTGGTAACGCTCTCTCCGTAGCTAGAAGACTTTGTCACTATGGGCCCCTGCACATGGCTTATACTATCAAGAATCTGTCTGCACTAGTCTTAAGCCAGCTTTCACTGTTAACACCAAGGTTGTGGAATCTCTGGATTTTAAGGGTACATTTTCTCCATACCAGACTTGCTTTCTGCACAGGCTGGTACCAGATTGTAATAAAGGTTGACCGAGGGTGTGACACATCCATCAACAGCCATGATATAGCAGTAGCTACAGAATACCAAGTAATATCTACCTTTTCAAAACTCTTTGTATTCTTACATTTTAGGTTCCTTAAAAGTATAGATTTTCCACACAGAAAATAGAAGAAAAAACTCAGGCTAACAATATTTTGTTTGATATACTTTTTCAATAAAAAATGTCCGTTCAAAATCTGCAGAGGATATTTAAAGTATTTGATGCAATTTGTTGAGTAGTTCCCCAAAATTACAAATGACTGCTTAAATTATACACTAAAAAAACTATAGAAAAATGAAACAATTGTAAAAAATTTCTGTTGTCAACATATACTACAATGAAAGAAAAACAAAAATTGGGAAAACAGAGTGGAAAATTAGGGGGAAGAACTAAAATAAAAATAAAAAAGTGAGGTACCTTGATCATCTTGGAGGACAAACGGAGGCCGTTGAGCATGGTGAGGGCCTTAGCAGCATCCGCTGGCTTCATGTAGTTTACAAAACCATAGCCCAAACTTTGACCTGTGCATTAACCACATTAAACCAAACTTAAAAATCTACATCTAGTCAAAGTAAAATAAGTAAGAATAAGGAACAGAAAAGAGGAAACAAAAACAGTAAATTACAAAAAGTGGTTTTTCAGGCATGCCAAGGTAATATATCACATACAAATTGTCTTTTCAGTTTGACTACTTTTGATGTACTTTTAAAATTGTCAACTAATTGGCATGAGTGTATCCATTTGCATTAACAACAATAACAAATCACAGATTAAAAGAAAATAAAGCAATTCTTCAATGGTAAGGTGTTACTGGATTCAAATCAAATATATAAAAATGCACTTACAAGATTAAATTCAACAATTTCTGTAACAACTGAGAATACAAGAAGTAGACACAAATGCATTTGTCCACAATTTAATTGTCAACAATGTTATTGCTGCCAACTTGTGTTACAGTTGCAGCCAAGAATCACTGAATGAGTTAACTTTAATCTACACAATACAATACATCAGCGAATGTACATGACGTATTGTATTGCAGTTAACAACAACAAAACATAATCAGTTAATTGCTTCAGGTTCATTGTACCATTGGCATTACATGTAATAAGCTCATTATCCCTCAATGGATTGGAAACGTCTTAAAGGCGCTCTGCCAACAATATTCCTTCCTCGCCGAGGTTGATAAACAATATTCACAGATATTGATGAGGAAGGCGGCGGGGACCTCAAGCTATCATAGTTGAACCATGATTTTTTGTTGTATCACTTCATGGATCCCAACAAGGATGACATGTTTTGAAACATGTCTTCCAAGTTTAAAACTTAAATTTCAATAGCTTTGCTGGGCCCAATAGGGCTGCTTGCAGAAAATATCGCTTAACTGTTTTTTGGGTTTTTTTTTTTGCTCAGCAGAAATGAGTGGGATACCAGTTACAATTTGTAATTGAGTGACATGGCAGTTTAGTATCCTTATCCTTATTCGAGCTTAACAAATTTGTATGCTTTTAAGCAGCTCTAGAGTCTAGGTCAGTGACCCGAGACGACCCAGGGAGGCCAAGCCAACAACTGACCAGACACCCTGGTGTCATCCAAGTGACATATATCCAGACTCCCGCTACGTCCATCACGTCCTTCAAAATGGTAAATTCACAAGGTTACAAGTCTCATCCATTAACATGGGAGGCACCATGCTGGTCTCATTATAAACCAGAAGACATCTTAGACAAGTGTCTTAGGCCAGCAAGAAGAGTAGACTCTCGTCTCCTGCTGATTGAACTGATGGAAGGTAATTCTACACACTTTGTTTTTATATGATGAGGAGAGATGATGGATTTTTATCAACAGTCGACATCAATTATTGCAAATAATTTGCTCACCCATCCCTCAACAATTACGTATTTTGTTCTTCACCTTTTGATCTCATAATCTCCAGATAAAAAAAGTTCCAGCCAGTTTGTTTTAAATAAAACCATTAATGTGAATGTCTCATTAAGTAATATGGAATTTTTCATAACTTTACTCTAAATAATTTGGGGTTGAACAAAGACAAATTGACTAGAGCGGGATTTGAACCAATGACCCAATGAAATTATCAAGCTTGCACTCTATACCACTTGAGTTATCTACATGTAGCCCTGATTTTAAACTCTGAATTTCCTTATAAACTTATATCATTATTTCCTTCAAAGCTTGAACCTTAAGAAATGAAACATAAATTGAGCTCGGAGATTCCCATGTAAGGTCATAGCTTGGAAAAGGAATGTCAGATATGTGTGTGTACCTTATCATTAAGAACATTTTGATTAACTCTTTAATTGTCTAAATATCGATGCAAGAATGTGATGTGAACAGATTTATCACATCAGAATCTCATTACCTTTTTAATTATTATCTTATGCAATCAATCTTCCCTAGAAACAGTTTAGTGCAGGTGTTGTAACCAAGTTGCAATTTTCATCATACAGGAATGAGAGTCATTGCTGACAGACAAATAGGTCTGAAAATTGGATCCCAAATTGTGATGGCATGTCTACCTTTTGGTAACCCTTGGTGTTAAAAAATTGCAACAAGCTTTGGGGTTTTAGTTTATCCATGGTTTTTCTGTACACAAAAAATGTCGTGATGTAACATAAGTTGCATCCAAAGAATATAATAAAAGCTCAGGGCATTCAGAGTGTCTGGTGGTGAGTGGTCATAATCTCAAAATAAACCAGTTTCATTGATCAAATTGTATTGTTTTCTAAACCAAATCTTGATTTCTAAAAAATGAGTTTGGAATAGTCTGGTACCATTGATGTGCTGACCTACATTATAGTGATCTTAACTGTACCCCTGGGACATAACACTAATGGCGGCTGCATGATAGAGGACTATCAAATGATCTTTCATACATTTCCACTTTCATCATATCAGTCGCTCAACTCCTACTGGCAGAATTTAACAAAATAATTATGTCTGCACGGAGACCACGAGCAGATATAGCCAAGACAACTCTTCCACTCAAAGATGTGATTTATATTTTTATTTTTCATTTGTTTAAATTTCCACAATCTATTTTTGTGCAAATTGTCTTGGGAAAAACTGAAAGTTGTTTCCCCTTGATTATACAAGTTTAAAATGAAAAGGGCATACAAATTATAAAGAAACCCAAGTCCCCAACAGTCAACCAACAAAATATTCTGGTGCAGAAAAATAAAAAGCTTTCTTTTTTCATATGAAAAAAAAACACAATTTATAAAAACGCATACAAATTCCATGAGTCCCCCAAAATCAACTGACAATAATTGTTAGGGCCCTAGAAATTAAAGAGGAAAATTAACCATTAAAAACGGTCAGGCACTTTGATTTAGAAAAAAGGTTACAACAAACAATGAACAAGTAATAAAAAAAAGTACCTTGATAATTTTTTTTAGAAATGGGTTGATGAGAAACTAACAATTTATTTTCTTTGGCCTCACCCAAGGCCCACATTGTGCACACGATCATTTCATTGTCTACTTAATTATTGTGTACTTTTGTACATGCCAAGTAAAACCCAGCAAACATTAGCACTAGATATTCATCAATCTAGATGGAAATGGAGCTATTTGCACAGGCTATGCAAATGAACAAATGTTTAATTTTTCAATAATTAAGAGAACCGGGTTCTATAAAACTCATTAAGAGTTTTTAATAAATTATTAGACATGTTTTTTTTTTTTTACAAAGACAAATTTTAAAGTTCAAAACCACCATTTTCCACCCTCATATTCACTTGAAACCGAGACATCTACTATGAATATTTTCAAAGGGGTGGGGGTCATTTAATAAATTCATTGTCCCCAATTCAGCGAGTTAATGCACTTAAACGTAGATCAAAGATAATTTTAGCCTTCTCCCATATCAAGACACTTCATGAATAATACAGTAGACTCCGAGTATTATACGTGATCCACAATGCCAATGGGACGGGGCCCCAGACAGACTTGAGTAGAAATTCACACCCCATCCCAGCCATCAGCTAATGGATGTGGCACTGGTTTTATATTAAGAGCCAGATGGTGGGAGGGAGACAAAGACCACAATCTTGATCCATTGTCTTGCTCTAGCTTCCTGTTTCCTGCCATTATGGAAGCTGGGCCAAGGAGTTGCTTGGGTTCATACCCTAGGCTTCTCAACAATAACCCCACTCTCTGGACCCATAAGCATCTCAGCTAAATTGCCTCTCACGAGTAGCGCCAAGGCTATAATTTTTCCTCGTTGCGAGCGTGACAAAGTAATAAAGTCGGGCAGAGAGGTAGATCTGGACCATTTTACAGGGATTTGGTTTTGAGCAAGACGCCACCATATGCATACTGTGTGGTTCCAATCCCTGGCTCTATGTCAACACTAAAGCATCAACGCTGGGTGGTGTTAATAGCAAAAAGCCTTTTGTCAATATTGGGAAGAAGTCATGATTGAAGTAGGTATTGTCTAATCACTAATGGGTTTATCACTGAGGCTACATCACAATCCCACCACAGGATTCCAAGCCTCAATCTCTATTGTACATTCTCTCAACCAATATAATATGTTAATGTGGTCAGCTATATTTATTTAAAGAGAATTAGCAAACCGCTGTGAAATTAAAACTAAGCTGTGTTTATAAAAAAAACGTAATTGTGCAAGGCAAATTTAATTTACTTCTTCTTAAAAGTGAACCTGCCACAATCAAAATTAATTGAAGCCACCCATTCTCAAGTCATTAAGTTTCAGCATAATTTTGACGTGGCATCCTCAGTCAAACCATACGCTAATATTTAATTTTATAATATCCATGCACAAACTCACTGACAGAGACAGGTGAAAAGTGCACCACCCCCAACCTTCAAGAGTTTCCCGTAGGATTGAGGAGTCTTAGCGAGGCAGCTTGTGTGCAATAGACCACGAGCCATGAAAATTACAATGATTGTTGCTCATCTGTGAGCGTTTTCTATGCATTAGTTGCCTCGGCATCGTCAAGGTATCTTGTCTCCTGATCGCCAGCGACAAGATAATGAGGATCGGTGAGATGTAAAGGCACGAAGCAACATAAGCCGTAGCCGTGCAACGATGAACACTCTGTTAAATATTGTTAATATTGTCTTCTTCCATGTGACATTGATAACTTGAAGTAGATAAACATTAAAGACACCCACTATGTGTCGTCCCGATTTATGTCTAGATGAAGTGAAAATTTTTGCAATTTTCTTTTTTTTGTAAATAAAGAGAACATACTGTAGTCTCTTCAACACTATTCTTTTTAAAGGCCCGATCATTTAGCCCTTGAAACAACATTGAAACATTGTACGGGGAACATGTACACGGCTGGCTTAACATGCTTGTGTAGGCTTTATAATAGACTTTCAGGATTTTTACTCACAATTTTTTTTCTGATTTTTCTAAAGGCAAACAAAATCAGACTAAAGTGTGAAGAATAGCCCGTCATTATAAATGCAGGCATCCATTAACCAGTATGTACTTTCTGATGCCTCGTAAACAGGTTTCCCTTTGTTAGGCTGTCCTTAGTGATGATTGCTTAACAAAGATTAATGATCAAACATCAGTTGGATGTCTAACCTCCCGTTTTTAATAAGCTTGTCTACATCTGTTAGACTCTAAATTGACATGTTACCATAATCCCCATAATCTGACTGCTAACTATTTGTATAACTGTAAAAAATCAATACTCACAATCAAACCACAAAGTTAGTTGTGAATAAACCAGAACTGTACACACATATAGCCAGGTGGCCAATCAATTTCAGCCACTGCAATTTTCTTTGTGATGGCAGAAAAAGACCAGGGTCTACAGTACTTTCTTAAGTCAAGAAATAACATTTCACCTAACAAAGGAAATCAATAATTCCCAGTCTGTTTTTAAACTGGTGGGAGGCCGACAATTAATTTTTAAAATGACAAGGGCTGTCCATTGTTGGATGAGTTATTCTGTAAAGGGAGAGAAAGAGAGCTATTACTCTAAACATCTTTGACTCTTTCATTTGGTGTTTGACATCAAGTGTTTCAGACCAAAGTCCCGTGGACTTTAGTGACTGGAAAGCAAAAAACCAAAGTCCAGTTTTATTAAATGCAGGTTGAAATTTGTATAATGAAAAGACATGCAGTGATCAGGAAATGCGCCCCAGTGAGCAGATTCTGTGAAAGCTTTGAAACCAAACAAAAACTATTTTCTTAACAGTTTTTTAATATATTTTTTTTATATATTTAATTTACATTAAAATTTGGTTCAGCAAGTTAAAAAGCCAAGATATTAATTAAAATCATAAATCATTGGCCTATTTGAGTCTTTAAAGCATTGATACTGAGGAGGTTTCGCATGCGGACGGATATGCATACATTTAGCTTTCTGTAACTTACTTAAGCGTAGCAAGCATGATATCAGTATAGCGGATAGCGAGTGGAGTCATAATGATGACGTATCCGTCCCACTAAACGTATCCAATCGCATGCAAAACCACCCTGTTGTAATACTGGAGGTATCATTAACCAAAAATAATGAAGGCCAATATTTAGAACGAGAATGAAACCCAAAACATAGAGTAAATAAGTGCAGTTTACTCAATTTCTTTTTGGATAATCAGAAAGTGAAATTTTGTTAGACCAGGAAACAGCCTTGAATCCTAACAATTTATCAGCTCTCAATTCATTTATACCACTTCGTGACCTGGCCCAGATCTGCAAAAATCATTATAATATCATTCAATATAGGCTCAGTTGATGCACTGCATATCAATTTGTAACTTAATGTTTGATGCCACCAATGAAGTGCAATGTGTCTCGAGTCGCATGAAAAATGTTTAAGTGTCTCTTTGGTGTCAATATTTCTTAAATATATTTTTGTTGTCCGTTAGTAGGTCTACATGAATTTAAATCTCTTATGCTGAGTTGGTGACCATATCATCTTAAGTACTTTGCTTGTTTTATTCTTGCCCTTATAGCAAACTGGCTCTAGACGTTTTCATTTAAAGGTGATTTTTTAAATTTTTAGAACAATTGCTCAAAAAGAATGCAATCTGTTCATTCTGATTAGTTGTCAACCTAATAATGAAGGCAACAGAAGCAATTGTCTGTTGCCCCTGGTTTCTAGGTACCCCCTTTAAATCTTCCAATAAGAATTTACAATTTTCACCTCTTAAGATGCCCTTTACCAAGAGTAAAACCCCCAAGTGCCCTTGCCCTTTCAAAAATGAGGCATCGTTATTTACACTTTATTCCAATTCCGGAAAGATATGTGGAAACTTTTTGGCTAAAACTCACACAAGGAAAACAAAACTCCCTTCCTGAAGAAACTGAAACCGTGGTTCCATGGTAAGCAATAATGTCACAGAGATAGCAGGAAAAGCTTTGTTATCTGGATGGGAAGCAAGATCAACAGTAATTCCACCATGAGCAGAATGCATTTAGTGATACTGGTTGTGATATTATGGAATACAGGATATCCGTTGTGTGTTGTGGTGTGTGGTGTTCAGGCTGTGCCCAGTTTGACTGTAATATCAAAACTAGAAGGTCAACTTTATCCATGGTACAGGGCCACTAACAGCTGCCTGACTTGTGGTACATGTACAACACACTCCATGCAGAGTACAGTAAGTGAGAACAGTGTACAGTTTTACACACACAGTGACTACAGGACAATTCAATCTCTACAAATCAGAAGGCATGGTGGCCATGGACGTTAATTTTTCTATCAATCAGTCTTCTGTTCTGCTGAACACATGCATTGTGAGTCAACCCTGAAGACAAAAGTGGAAAGACCTCTTCACCCTAATCATTTTTATATTTTATTTCATATTTTAAGCTCTGTACCAAGACAACTGGACTAAATGCTCAACTCTCAGCATGCTTCACATTTCAACGGATTTAAAGCAATTTACAAAATGTATAGAGAAAAATGTAGAAACTAAATGTAGGGGTATCGAGGAGTTGAGGAAAACATAATAGATGGAAGGTAATGCTGGATTTGCTGTAGGGCAGGATTTCCAGAATTTTTGTTTAGATAACTCCTCTGCTAAATGCAATCAGCTTTAAACATTTCAAAAATATGAAGTTCTGATTTCAATCAAAATTGCATCCTAGCGATTTAAATTAAAACTGTATCTACATGAATTGAAATTTGGACTGAAGCTTTATTATAAATACTCCAACCAAATTAATCCTAATTAATAGTGTACCAGGAGAGCTGAATTTACTTCATACCAACCTAGACATAGCAGTTACTGCAAAACCATTATTTCACAGCGTCCCCCCACCCTGCAATTTCCAGGGTCCTGCCACAATGAAATTAAATTCTAAAGAGTAGCCAAGTTTCACCCGAAGCTACTAGAATCCAGATTTGTTTTCTCAATCCCCACAAGCAACCTTAACTCTAGTAATCTGCATGTTTTGACAACTGTAACAATATTTCAAATCTCTTGTGGGCTTTAATTGTTCAGGTTAGTTGTTCGACAATTTAAACTACATTTATGTGCAAGCTACAAAACCTGCACACAAATTAATATTGATTGTGTCCCTTAGCAAGTGGGAACACAACTTTAACAGTGAATACTACCCATGTCTTCGGGATGTTTATTGCAATTTCCGAAGAAAATTTCTAATTTCTTTCTCCCCCCGTCCATTTTTTTCTAGTTAATTTTTGTTCTTCTCTTCTTCTTGTCCTTACATGTTTCTAGCCAGAAGGTGAAACAGCAGGTGTATACGCCTAAGATCCAAAATGTGTCGGGGAGGAAAAAACAAGAGATGTTTGCCACTTATCGCGCTTTAGTTTGAATGACATCCTGGCTGGCTGGCACAGGGGGAGAACGTGTTTTAAAACACAAAACATCCACTGTATTTAAAAAGCCATAAGCTATTATTCCATCAATGCATAATTCATTGTGTCGAACAAAATGTTGAACGGTGGAAGAGGCTTCTTGGATTCAAATTCACCTAAGTCCACGACAACACATTCAAATTATTTAGGCAACTTAATGCAACAACAAGATGCTGATGTTTGAGCCAGTTAACCATTGATGAATTTCAAAACTATTATGAAAACAACTTCATATTTCAGCCAATATACATCAAAGACTTAGTATCAACTATTGTCCAAAATGTATTTTCAATTAAAGAAAATAAATATATTTTTATGTATTAAAAGACCAACTAGAGTTGGTGATGTATTTTTGATAGAAAAAAAATGTTCACTTTGGTTTTAGGGATGAAGAAATATTAATGCTGTTTTACCCGAACACAGATGTGTGTTAAGCGCTTGTATAAATTTGGTCACTATTTTGGCCTAGTGGCTTGAGCATCTAAATGATAAGGAATACTCGTTAGTTATCTTTGGAAACAGCCCTTAGCAAGTGCATAATTTTATCCCCTAATAAACAATTTGGCAATGACGACAAAAACAAAGAATACTAATTGTAGAATTACATCAAATAACATTGCTGTTTTTAACAATAAAACTTTAGAGTCCTGAATGTAAATAGTCATCATCTTGAAGACTTAGAGGGATGAGAAATGAAATTTAGACCAAGTCTGTGTACATGTGTGTACTGTTACAAGAATTGTCTCTGAAAAATAAACCATTGACCGTACTAATTTCATTTTTCCCCAAACCATTTGAACCATCAGACTGTCTCTAATTTGCATTTGTTTTTCTAGGCCAAAAGGTCAGCGCTGCCAAACAGAACAAGTGGGGTTGAATGGCAGACATCCGCTGGCAGGTTCCTGGATGTTATTTGAGGACTACAGTAAAATGAGCCCAGAAAGAAACAGAGTATTGATTAGAGCAATATCTTTCTCTATGCTGTACACCTTACAGGCTGGTCATAAATCAATTGTGATACACCGAGAACAACCAAAGCACAACAGTACATGTGCTACACTGTTTTCTCACAGTGTCACATTTCATAATTAGTGGATGCAACTGTC
The DNA here is from genome assembly GCF_902459465.1 of Asterias rubens. Classification (NCBI taxonomy): domain Eukaryota; kingdom Metazoa; phylum Echinodermata; class Asteroidea; order Forcipulatida; family Asteriidae; genus Asterias; species Asterias rubens. The sequence continues at coordinate 13,964,741 of NC_047073.1, forward strand.
TCCACAGACTATGAAAATCAAAACTGCTGTATCTTCGGATCCCCCCTAGGCTACCAGAAAGCCCTTCTATGTTGCGATTTATCATCAGGACTGAAATCAGGTGATTTAAATGTTAATCTTATCTTTAAGGTAGATTAACATCAGAAATAATACTTGTACATGTAACTGAACTTACAGGTACTTCACACGGCTGATAAGTTTAAAGAAATAATTTGTCTCACTTTCACCCCCCCCCCCAACAAAATTATGTATAATTGCCTATTGATTAAAACATTTTATAAATGTTTATATATGTCCAAGACAGCTAATCATATTATAGAAGCAATTTATTCTGGCTTTGTACAAAACAATTTCGAAGGATTTGACAATTCAGCTTGGCTTAATAAATTGTTTGATTAAATTAGAATAATTTGCCTGACAAAATTCTGTTTTGATTCTGGCAGTTCACAACAAAAGGTGACTTTTTCTCTAAAAATACTTGACTTGAAAAAAAAAATCACAATTGCAACCCAGCAGCACTCGGGGTAGTTTTGGAGTTGAAAACGTGAATGTGAAAAACATTCACCCAAATTATAAAAACACTCGCACAAAATGCACATATTAAGCCATAGACAGCAGCAGTCCGAGTTGCATTGCTGACAAGGTGCATGCCCATATTTTGCAGCTAAAGTTCATAGTCCTCAAAAAGCATTTTTTTCTTCTATTTTGTAAAGGTTTGTTGTACCCATTTCCCTCTATCATTGAACTTTGCTATGTGTTTTTGTGTAGCTTACTAACTAAAAGGATTTGCCTGCATGATACTTACAGCATCACCGGATGCCCAAACAGGAAGAACTCTGAGAAAAAAAAAATCAACCATCACCACTATCCAACAGATACAACTTTCCAGTCTGTTAAAACATCATTGATACTCATGGACTATCAACACTAAACTGAACAATGATTTCTCATGTAAAGTATAGCAGAGTCAGGCTCCCCCAAAAAATGTTGCTATGCAAAATTGCTTTGATGAAATTGTTCCCTGATTTATAAAATTGAGTCTTGAAGTTGCATACACTATAACTATGGCTGTCTGGGATCTTTTGGACACCTGTTTTTAGACACCCTATTTTATCCGTCATGTACATGTAAGTGAACAATTTGGACACCCAGGTTTTTAATTTCCAGCAAATGTTGACGCCCTTTTTAGCAAATCCTAACTAAAACCTTGACTTTACATAAAAATTGCCATCACTGTTTTATTCTAGAGACCCACTAATCAAACAATACAAGCTACGGAACCAACAATTTCACTTTGTAAACAAGCACTGAATGTAATCATCACCATTTACATAACAAGGAAACAGCTCGGAAATTTTTTCAATTATCCTAGATTTCTGGCATACCAAATAATACTATTTTGTCAAAATACAACCCATAAAGCTTTGTTTTTTAAGGGGCAAGGGCACCTCTTAGCGGATTTCTGTTTGAACATTACAAGGGACACAGATTGTAGCCATTGTCTCCGTTATCAGGCTTGATGGCTACTCTAGTTTTGATTTAAGATAATAAGTTTGCACCATCTTAAACACCCCTTGGCATTAGGCTTCAATAAATCTTAGTTATTTTCCCCTCAAAACATGACAAATTAGAATCATATGCCACATCTTCAAAGAAAAATATAACAGACAAAAGCACCAGTATATATTTAGAAAAGTGACCTTGCGTTTATCCCACCCATTTAATATCACAATCAACTAAGTCTAGGCAATCAGCAAAATACATCCATTAAAATATATTTTGAGTCTGCATGCATATTGCCAGAATAGTCCAGTATTCACAACGTTGTGATTAACTGTGTCATGAACAGTTTTGATTGTTATTCACAGACACAGAAAAGGGAAAAATAAGAAAACAAGGGCATTATTTTGTTCAATAGAAACCATGTTGACATCTTTAATATTTTGGTGTTTCCATTTTTTTTTCTTCCTCAAATAACATCCTGATCATTTGAATTAGTTTTCTCTTTTTGGGGGTCCACGTAGTACAATACACTGGCGGACAATACCGCTTTAACCTCCACCAGAACATGTTAGCTTTGCAAATTATATTGCTTTATCACTCACTAACAAAAGCATAATCTTTTGTGATGCCGGCCTAGCAGTTGCCATAGCAGTGGATGATGTCATAACGCCAGCAGTTTTATGTTTAAGCCGAGACTACTGCGACAGGCTATATCGATGCCAAAAGTAAAGCTCAAAATAAAAATGAGTCTTTGCGATATTTCTCTACCATCTGTAGGAAACACGTATATCCTCAGATGTTGAAAACATATGGGGAATGCATCCTAACTTGCCCTGGGTGATCAAAATCTGCACACAGAACCTCAAATCCAGACAGCCATTTATTTTATGAGGTAATCCTCCACACACTTTAGGTGATAAACATGACATCTGACTAACTTCTACATGTACATGCTCGGGTTTTGAAGGGCGACCTGATTTAATGTACAGTTATTATTCCATTATGTCCATGGAATAATGTTCTGTTATAATGATAAACATGGCCAAGTGGTTGCAAAGCCTTGATGTTTTCCCTTCTCATAATTGTTTTCTACCATTTTAATTTTAAACTTGATTTCTGTTATCAGTTATTTCCTTTGACCTATCCACTGATACCAATACAAATAAAATCTATCACTTTGTAAACAATGATTGTTCTAAAAAGGCCTACAAAGATACTAATTTCAATTACACTAATGAAGTTTCTTATTTACCTGTGATTTTGTCCCGGATGAGTTTACAGGACTCGATGTCTCCAAATTTTCCGAAGAGTGAACGCATTTCATCCTGTGACATATGCTGTGGCAGATAGTTGACAATGAGATTTGTCTTACTGTCTTCATTATTGTTGTTATTGTTGGGTTTGGCCATGACACCATTCTGCATTTGACTAGGTCCGTCCATCATTGTGCCTGGTGGTAGTCTGTTTATAAAAAAATAATAATATAAAAACGACAATGGTTAATAACAATCAACAAATGTAAAAACCAAATGGCGAGGTATTTGTTTACCATTTTTGTTCTCTACACCACGCACATGTAAAGCATACCACAGTTCAATTTCATAAAGACGCTTAACAGAAAATAAACAGGGCACCAGTTACAGATTGTACATGTGACAGTATTTAAGCTGCACCTCATTCTGTTAAGCATTGTGCTTAGCTACTTGTGTTTAAGCAGCTCTATGAAATTTGGCTCATGTCGGTATCCCAAGACAGTCAATCTAGAAAGCCAGTCAATCTACAATCCCGGCCATATCTCGTTGGGCCCCCTGCCCCCTTTCAATGTTGGTTCCAATTGCTGATTGTGTTCCGAGTTGTGTTCTGAGTTACAGTCAACATTGAGCGGGGGGCGGGGGACAAATGTTTTGAATGTGAATGGGAAGTGCACAGGGAATCGTTGTATACAACGTTAGGAAAGGGTGGCCCAAGCATTTTGGCCGGGATTGTAGAAAGCCAGTCAATCCAGTAAGCCAGTCAATCCAGTAAGCCACAGCCACTATGCTAGTCATTCATTCTTTTTAAGTTATTCAATTACAGACTTCTATGTCTTCGTCCAGTCTAGGACCCAGCTGGTCATCTATTTTGAAGCTTTACAATATAATTAAAAACAAGGACAACAATCAAAAGGGAGTTAAAACTCTTTTGTGAGTCTACATCTATTAAGTGATGTTTACAGAAGCATCCGTTCTTAATCAATCGCAGGAAAAACAAATCACTTGGACTTTCATACATTTTAGCGATTACTATTCCCTGACCTACCACTACCAACCCTATTCTGGAATTGCATGTCATCGAAAAGAGAACTCTTTTTTAATGGCCTCACTTCCTATACCTTTAAACATATTTTATTCCTGTGTCTCCATGGTTTCAGCCTATTTTGAATCTATTTTACACCACGTTTTTGTTCTTTAAATGTTTTTATTTTTGAACACAGTCACTCAAACGTTATACTCCATCAGTCAGATAAAAAACTAGGCCTCTTCTAATGAAATTTCTATTCGTGCAATTTGCCGCATTGTTTAACAACTTTACAATAATCTAATTGAGAAGCAATTCATTGGCCACTATCATAGAAGGTTCCTAATAACATTTAATGTACCGTGGTTATTAGAGAAAAATTTGTCACTCACTCAACTACGGCGTAAAATCTTGACATGTTTCTTATTGTGGAATGTTTTCGTAACAATACTATCCATTCTTACATCTCAGAATGGACATTGTCAGACCTTGAATTTTCTTAAAGTCAGTTCAGAATATCTAACAAGCATTGGGTTTTCATTTGAACTACTTCTTTTTATACCAACAACCTTTATGTAGCTATAATCAGGGGTGAGAATCATTGCTGCAAAGCTGACTCTAGGATCAGAATTATCAGGAAGCACACTGAAATGACATTTCCACATTTGGGTGAACCTTGGAGTTTCTAGGAAAATTATCCTCAGGAAGAGCAGTTAGAGAAACGGGTCAAAGAAAAGATACCATCTTGGTTTTTGTTTTTACCAAGATCTAAGTAAATGTATAGATTCAAAATGAAATTCTTAACATTTCTCATCCTGGTAAAATGTATTGATTCACAGTTTTACCTAGAACTGGTACATGGGATAAACTGTGTGTCAAAATTGTTCACTTTTAATACACTAATATGTAAATGAAACACAAATCAGGGTGTCTAAAATTAATACAGGATGTCCAATAAAGACTATTGAGCTAAAAGTCATGTAAATTACATGTAAGGTTGCTGACTACAATGTATCGCCACTAAGTTTTGCTGAAAGAATGAATTTATAAATCAAACATGCTCAGCAATAATTTCATTCTCAGGAAAGCAACTCTGACAAGGCAATCGGCTTTAGTCTGCACACTTCTATTTGAAAGTAATAACAGTTAATCTCCTGTTGTGGGCAGTCAAGGACTCTTTATATAGCAGTGTAGTACACTTAATAGTACAACATGTACCTCGATCCCTCAATATGCGGAGTTCGTTTTCAATGATTTACTGGCTACAATCAGCAACTTTTAGGATTTCAAGTATCATGTACATGTATTACACTTGATAATGATCTCCCGACTCTTTGAATGACAAGGAGGCGGTTTTAATCACAGATCATGAAAGAAATGTAATGAGAATCAGATATTTTTGAGCCGGATTAAGAAAGGAGGTTCCATTAAAAGATTCTTGACCATGTAATTATTCATCATGGTAATGCAATCTAGTTAGAAGTAATGCTTACAAGACATATCATTGCAAATAATTGTATTAAACAGAGATTGAGTTTCCAATATGTTTGTTTTGGTCTCTTCTTCATGAAGAATATCAAACTACCTCTTTCAGAATCATCCATGAAATGTGCATGAACGTAAATTACCAACAAAGTTCAACAAAAATTGTATGTACAACAGGCAGGGTTTCTCTGCGCTTAGCAAGTTTGGATGCATTTGGCCCTGATTCCAACTGCATGCTTTCACCAAGTGGTTAAATTGGGCAAAAATTCTTCGCAATAAGCCTTTCATTCTATCCTTATAATTGCCAATTATCCCTGATGTAATGGAAGTATTACATCATAAGTAGTCGCTATCAACAATGATTGCAGGTATCTGATAAAAAAAAGCCGTCTAGTATTGGTTTGATTTGCTGGTATTGAAACTAAAGCGGATTGGATAAAGGTGAAATCTGTTCGCTTCCAATTTAAAAAATAGATTCAAATAATTACTAGAAAAAATAGTCACTGCACTTTTGTGGATATTAAATAACTAATTTTAAAAGCAAAGATGTTTTCAAAAAGAATTAAATTAGCTTTTGATAACACTCAAAATGTGACTTTTTAAAGCAAGTACACATTGCCTAAATTCATCAACTTCAAAACAGTGTAGGATATCCATCAATATTTGGGTTTATATTTTAGAACATTGGTTTAAGGCAGTGAGTGTCATATTACACTTTGCCAGCTCCCTTTTTTAAAATTCAAAGCAGAACTAGGTTAACCCGATTTAAAAAGAAAAAACAGTAAGTCTCAGAGGTTAGACTGATAAATAACGACCGGATATTATTCCAGAGGAGTCATTGTGAGTGATCTTAGCAGAATTGATCCCAGTCTATAAGCCTGCTTATTTATGTGCTGAGATTAACAGACTAAATCTATTTTTACTTAGTAGTCCTTCATCATCGCACTTAGCATGAACCTACCCGCGTTGAATCATCATGTTCACTGACACAGTTTAATTGTCAACATGCCCTACGGATTCATTCAAAACAGGTCAGCATATTGAGCGGGTCGTGGTGGCAGGAAACACAAAGCGTATTCCTCAGCACGTCTTGGGCTTCCTACAGTGCAGAATATGCAGTAGCGTACACACAGTGTCTGCTCAGATTACAGTGTTAAACAACTCAAACAAGCACTGCTAGGCATTTTGTAAAATTAACATTTTCTCCTTCCATGTCAAGATGAAATGCTTCTCAAATTAAATTTAATTTAATCGTGGAAATTACTTGCATAGCAAATTATGGGAAAGGTATGTTGATGAAAAAATAACAACTATTACAAATGAAGAAAATGTTTCGGAAACGCCAATAATTCATCTCAAATTTATGATGATCTTGAACTGCATTGCAAAATTTAGTAATGAATGCATCACAAGTAAAAACTATTGTTTTAAATGGTAGTTGTATTTATCGATAATAGATTCTGCAGTTCCTTTCAATTAAGAAAACAAATCTTAAATTTCTGGAGCTAAATTAAATTTAACTCTAATGGATGGAAACTTATGCTCCTTCAAAACAGTGATTTAAAAAAAATATATAAATATTAAATATCTTTTATGTATTTTGCTTGAAAGTAGAGGAAATTATTTTATTTCACAAGATCAATATCCGCAAGTTCTGATTAAATATAAATGTTTTGTAAGCAGATGGCTAGATTCTTAAAAGGTCAACTATTTTGTGTCCAGATGTCAATTCACTTAAAAGAAAAAAGGGTCAATGTCGGATATGGAATTGGCAACAAGAACCATCAAAACAATCTCTGGTTTCTTAAAAGCACTGTTTTCTCAATAAAACGAGAGGACACTACCTTCACGTATTCATTTCTTTACAACTGATGAAAACAAATCCAGTTACTAGTTTTTTGGGGGTTTTTTTCAAGATGCCAAATTTAATATCAAAAATTGATTCACCTTTTGAATTAATTCCATTTAAATCGACATCTACAAAGTTGAGTATTCACCAAGATCCAGACATACCCCATCTTCAAGATAACAAGAAATCTAGAGGGATGCTAACTGGCATTCAATGTGTTTCCCTTAGCGAACATAGTTCACTGCCTACAGCACACAGACATGTACTAAATGAAGCATGTCCATATATGACCTGGTTTGCCGCCAGCTTGCTTGTACATGACCCTGTAGTCATGCCATTGAACACTGAGATGTCTTGAAAAATATGATCCGAGATGGATAAATTGAACCTTCGCACAACCAAGAAATTATTTATTGTGTCTGTCGGAGATAGCCATGAAATATTTGTAGCTTACAAATATCAGAGTGCAGCAAAACATTTGATGGAGTGTGGCGCTGTTGTCTACCTTGTTACGCTCGTTAAATAAAGTCCAGGGATGGCTAGTATTTAAAAAAAATTGTTGGTTAATTCTAGGCAGGCTAACAAACATATTTTTCTTTTAAAAACACCCTCAAAAGTAAAAATGACTAAGAAATAATAATTTTCAATATCTGCCAAGTGATGCCATTTCTGGGAAAATTTAAGAAACCATTTTGTCTGATCTGAAATCAAAAGAACATTGGTAACGTCATTCTAATACTCAAGTGCAATCCATATTGTTCGCGTACAATGCTCAAGACTCTACTCAAGACTCTATACAGCCCTTTAGTAGCTGTACCAAACAGTGACAATCATATCGAGATTATATAAGAAGAAAAAAACACCACATACATTAAATGCCCACCAGCCATGGTTGCCCCAGAACACATCCAAAATTAGGCCACGCTCGGTAAATGCACTCAATTTCTTCCTAAAATAACTGCAGATTGCTCCATCAATGGCAGACGTTCGCCAATATTATTGAATTTGCCTTGGTTATTGGCTCAGCGCAGGCTGGACAATGCCAGTACAGCCAGCAACCACAAAGGAGCCCTCTGCTTTCTTTGTTTACCAGTCTGGCCCTCCCTGGGCTGGTCATGGTATTAAGCCGGGTTCTCCCTCCTATGATGATGTTAGGAGGAAATTATAATTAGAAAAAAACATCCAGTGGGTATTGGGATGTTGATGGAATGAAATAAGCATGAGGAGATGGTATAGACCGATCCTTTAAAAGCTAGGATGAATGTTTGGATTAAATTAAAACGGGATGAATTCTGCACATGCAATGAACCAAAATATTGCAGCGAGTTATAGTGCAGGTCTACTCTTTCAACCTTTGATGTGCATTTAAAGTCAAGGTTTGTAAGAAATATATAATTTGTTTTAAGAACGTGCAATTTTCCTTGTGATTTGACATGAAATAATCTCAAGAAACTGTGTTGATTGTAATGTTGTTTTTATCAATAAACAGGACCCAATTTGTAAGAATTCTGGCTTCCAAAAAATCTACACCCAAAGGGACTGCTAAAATTATCATGTATCATACAAAATAAATGCATATAATTTTAAATGTTTGCCACTTTAAAAGATGAATTTGTCTGATGTTTTCTCAATAGGCCTTCATGTAATTCTTTTTGATTAAGAAACCAAATGTTTCTTAATGAGACTTCAATTTTGCAATGGTGCCCAATACATTAAAGCCTGTGTTGGTTTAGTTGATGGGATTGGGGGGGGGGGGTTGGAATCCACGTGACTGGAAGAGAAGATTTACATATCTCACTCATTTATGGGTAATACTTTGATACTCAACAGAAATGAAATTAATCTACCAGATTAATAATAATTTTTTTTTAAATCACATATAATAAATACTCAGTGAAGTATTATAGTCAATTGTTTTTTTTGTTATATGTAAAAGCAAGCCGCTACAGGCTACCTGGCTTATTTTGGGCCTTGCCTCCACGCCCTTCTAGTTTATTCTTTTTCTGTATTTTTCATACGTATGCATTTAAATGCAATTCTTTATTATTTGTAGTATGTAAATGTAAAATAAAAATTTGTCCATCAAGTACAAAGACAGGGAACCATTCACAAACAAAACATACTATTTCAATGGTATTTTTAGCTGGTAATCTGCTATTGCATCTTATATAGACCCAGGCCTGTATGCTTCATTTTTGAAAGGGCAAGGGCACCAAGGCATTTTCTCTTTAGCAAAGGGCACCCTATGAGGAAATTGTAAATTTCTACTGGAGCATTTCAAGGGCACCAAGGCAATGGCAAGGGGCAACGAAGGCAATCGCCTCCGTTGCCTCCGTGAAGTATCAGGCCTGATAGACCCCAATATCAAAGTTTGCAGATGTAAATAAAACTCAGTTCGGTATCAAACATACACTGGTCATGATAGTTGTGCACATAATACTCACAATGAATAAGTCAATATAATAATACACAAGAAAAACAACTAATTTGCATACTTACAAGGACATGGAAGGCAATATTAAATATTAATGTAAAATAACAACCACACACACGCTACACTGATAATGAAGTAATTTATGACTGGGGCATAAGAACAATAAATTATGCATGCTTTTTTTTTCCTTATCTGCAGGGAGGTGGTTCTAGTTCAATACTCAGAAACAACAAACACTTGTAATGATATTATTACATGCATCCTTGGCAGTCACTTCAAATTTTCCTTCAAATGTATTGAAAACACAACATTTGTCTTTAATAAACTTTGAATTAAGACCATTTGCTATGTCAGCAGTTTTAGAACGAGCACACCCTACTGAATGACGAATAACTTAAGATAGAATCAAAGAATTTTCAGACTGTTGGAATTGAAATCTTACATCTGCAGCTTTCTGGAAATTGGAAACTAAACAAAACCATCAAATCAATGAACAGGTTTGTAATGTTTGGCAAGCTACAAAAGTAAAACATTTTCTAAGGTCATCACATATTAGCTCATTTTTGTAATTCCATTGATGATTTTAAGCACAAACAAAGCATAATAATGGCAATAGTGTTTATTTCATTTCATTAGAATTTGAAACCCCCTGAAGCTTTTTTCACTAGGATAAGTTTAATTCAAGTCAATGACTGTCAAATAAAAGGCAGCAACAAACTGATCTATTTTGTCAGACTTTTTGTGGTTTTTCCAAAAAGTTCTCAAGAAACTCCACATAATTTTCCCTTAAAAGGCTTGCATGTATTCAGTGCATCAGGGTTCCAAATTAAAACTGGACGCAGACCTGAGGCAAGTTATTTTGACCTTTGGCTGGTACCAACTCCCCCCCCCCCATTTTTCAATTGACTAAAAAGGTATCTTTCTGTGAAATAAAAACATTAAGGTTGAAATGTTGAGTGTTGAATCATATTTAAAGTCACCTGGAAATAGAATTTTTTTTCTTTCAAATATGAGAGTATATGCTTACGAACAATAAAACATTTTTTTTTAGCAATTGTTTGTCACGATTTATATGTTTAAACAATATATAAAGTTGTTTGGGGGGCTGACTCCGCCTACCCCTTTTGTGACGTCAATCGAAGCAGACTTTGCCTGCAATGCGTATAGTAAACACAAGTGCAAAGTACATGTACGTCCAAGTCGTGAGTTGGTACATTTCAAAAAGTGTTTTTCTGCATTCAGCAGCATTACACCTGGTCACCTGTACTTTGCAATTGTGTTTACTCTACGCATTACAGGCAAAGTCTGCCTCGATTGACGTCACGAACAGCGCCCTCTCGGGTCGGGGTCTACTCTTAAATTAGTAAATAACATAAGAACTGATTAATTAACTGTTTATTTACATTCCACTCATCAAAACACATATTAGTGACAAAAGCTTTATTTTGAAAAAATACCACTTCCAGGCGACTTTAATATTGTAATCTTGCTTTTTGTTATTTTTATTTTAAATAAAACACATTATGTTTGCGAAACTGTATCACAGAGAGTTCTCCCTCATATTCTGGGCCCAAGTTTATGAAGCTGCTTAAGCGCAAAAAGTAACAAAACACAACAAAATTGTGTTTACCAATAACAGAGTATGGTTGGCAACTACATATAAACAAAATGGCGCTATTTGTGACTGGTGGTCTCATGCTCATTTCAAAAAAGTATTTAACAATATTTGTTCTTTTAAAAGCAGCGCTTTGAAATGAGTCTTGTGAAATAATAGTTGGTCTGAATGTTTATCAGGGGTCTTTTATAGATTTGTTCCTTCCTAAATTCAGCAGGCCTGTACACACATACATGTACACACCAAGCTACAGCGTAGCTTGCAGCAGGATACACACATGTAGGGAAGGAAAACCAGTACAGGATGTTCATACCTTATAAGGCAACAAGGAAGAGGTCATGGCAACGCAATTCTTGTAAACACAGGAAGAGAAGGGACATTGCCACTGAATACCAGGGGGGGGGGGGGAGAACAAGGATATAGGGACCTCTATCTAGGGAAAGGTGTTGACAACTGATTAGACTAGGACCAGGCTGGTGAAGGGTCTTCAAGATGGAGATAAGACATCCAAATTGGACAATGTAAAAGAAACTTGGGATCTGAAGTTGTATGTGTATCCTTGATTGTAGAGACCCTTTGTATGGTAACTCAATACCAAACTGTGTGGACTTCGATGACTGAGTGGTAGGTCTGTTTCACTGATAAGCATTGCTTATTAAGCAATTAAGTGCCTTTAATACAACTTACTAGGATAGGTTTTTTGAGTATTTGCGACCAGCAGGATTTAATGTCTGAATAAATATGAAACAATGAAAAGGTCTAACATTTGTATAAATCATTCAGACCATAACAGTGGCTAATAAAATTCTTTTTGGGGTTATGTACAAGGTAATGAGTCCTTCAAATTGATTTTTAATCGCCCCCTTCTCAACACTAATACAAAATCACTTTAATGAAACAACAAATGACAGCTATAATAAAATACAGTCTTTTTTTAAAGGCAGTGGACACTATTTGTAATTACTCAAAATAATTATTAGCATAAAACCTTTCTTGGTGACAAGTAATGGGGAGAGGTTGGTGGTATAAAACATTGTGAGAAACAGCACCCTCTGAAGTGCCATAGTTTTGGAGAAAGAAGTAATTTTCCACAAATTTGATTTCGAGACCTCAAGTTTAGAACTTGAGGTCTCGAAATTAACCATCTAAATGCACACAACTTCGTGTGACAAGGGCGTTTTCTTCTTTCATTATTATCTCCCAACTTTGATGACCGATTGAGCTCAAATTTTCACAGGTTTGTTATTTTATGCATATGCTGAGATACACCAACTGTGAAGGCTAGTCTTTGACAATTACCAATAGTGTCCACTGCCTTTAATGTTTTGTTTTTTTTATACTAAAATTTATGGCTCTTGAGTTTTAAGCGTTTGAATATGATAACTCTCTATACTGTGGCATGAATTCATTTCAAATTGGTATTTTTGACATGTTTTGAAATAATGCACTAATTTTAAAGAATGGTCATTGTGTCTAAGAACCTAACAAATTATTTTTATTTGAAAACAGTTTTTAATTATGAGATGTGTCTACAGTGAGCTATGCAGTTGTATGTTTTGGCAGCGGGTAGCGCAACGATATAATAGATTTGCATCAGGGATAAAGGTATTAATTTCGGCTTTTACCCATACACCGATGTGTGTTAGCAATGTATACTCAGTAATCATTTGTATACTGTTATTACTTCTCAAGTTTCCGCCCAATTTTTGTTTACTCAAATAAATAACTAAATAAGAGCAAATTTAAAAATGATAGGCTCATGCACGTAACGCAATACACCATCTTAAGGCAACAATGACTAAATGTAACATATGGGAGAATTTTCGTTCAACAATTCTGTACAACAACCGTCTGACAGTAATAACCATTTTTGTGTTTAAATACTGTTTACTCCAAAATACAGCAAATCTTGCATGTATTTAAGCTCATGATGTTTTTCTTGTGCAAAATATTTTACAAGAGAAACTGCTCATTGCGACAAATGAAAAGGTTATCCTCCGTAATGTGTGCATGATTGAGTGCATCATAGTGCATTCCACATCAATATACCTCTATACTGCTTAAGGTTCACATGTACCGCTCCATGAAATGTCACCCTAGGTTGCCCAAATAAGCACACATGCCACAATTTATAGACAACAATGGGGGTCTTCTCCAACATGGCATTGTGTGTCTGGCTCTAACCCATCAGCCTCTTGATCTAGTTCATGATGAAACTAATAAGATGAGTTTGGCAAGAGCTCATCTTCATCTACTCTAGGAGACTGCCATGATGTAATTGACTCCATGACCAATATGGCTACTGCATGTACAACGAGAGATCCAACCTTGGCTGGAATACTCAGTTTACAGTGGGACATGAGAAACCATTACTTGTTTGTGTCTGAGGAATTCTAGCGAGCGTAATCAATCTAGACAGGAGTGTTTGTTTCTAATGGAATACAATGACAGTGTAAATGATGCTATGGATAACACATCCATGATTGTGTCCTACGTTAGTAACCGCGACACTTGTTTTTCTGATCGTTGCCAATGTTGATTACTTTCAACCTCAATTGTGTACATTTTCAGTATCCCAGAGAGCATTAATGTCCTTGCAAATAAAATACAAAGTCCCTTACATTTATAAGGTTTTTTTTTAAATCTTATTTTTTGATATAATTTTGGGGATCAATGTTTTCTATGTACGCTGAATTTTACTACATAAATTATGAGTAGATGGGGAGTCCAATATTATACAAAAATAATCAATTGCGCAAACCAATTAAAGGAAAAATAGACCCTTCAAAACCTGCCACAATCCATCCATTTGTATGAATTCCAATTCTTCAACGATGAAAGAAACCATGGAAGTAATCACTTAATCATTTTGATAATGGAGGGGAAGTCATATCTATAGAGCCTTGGCAACTGAAGCCAAGAAAATGCACAGGTGCGATGTGTGATTCAAGATCGTTTAATGGGGGGGGGGGGGGGGGGGGGGTTCAAAGTAAGTAATTGCCATGCCTGTCCTACTAATTGCAACACTTAACTAAGAGCTCTACTGTGTAGTTTCCTTTCAGGGTATTTGGATAAGGGTGAATGAAATAACAGAACCATTTTATAGCCTACGAGCTAGTTACTGTGATATTTAGGTTGTTTTATAACATGCAATTAAAATGCACGCTTTCTGTGATACATTTAGGTTAATTGTCTTAGAAGTGGCGATTGTAAAAGCATGAATTTATCTTTTTATAGGCTACTTGGCAAATGAACAGATGTTTTTCAAAGATCAGACAAAAAGGGGAATTTCAGTTGCAGTAACTTGGGAGTTTTCCCGTATACTGTTGGAACAACCCCGACATATTGACCTTTACTGGAGGGATATTTTGAGTCCGATAAAATTTACATGCACTGAGTGGATATGTTTTGCCGAGCGGCCTAGCATCAAAATGGTCAATAATTCCCGAGTGTAACTCCTGATGTAAAAATAGGTTGCCACCCAATGCAGTATGCAAGTAACATCTATTGTTAGGCCTAATAACAAATTATGATAAGTACTCATGTGTTCCTAATCCTATACTTTCCCGCTTGTACGTATTGAAAATTAAGCTTAAAATTAATGTCGTGCCAAGAAGATTCTAGCATCAAGCCAACACAGTGACCACACTCTTGATGGTAAACCAATATTTGTTAAGTTCTTCATCAGCCAAGGCTGCAGTTCAATTTTGTAGCTTATTTCCTCAATGGGATTGCACTACACTGTGCACTGTGTTAGAAAATGGCCGCACACAGCAGCACACACACATAATATTTATCAACAAGAACTAGCTATACTACTACAGTACAGGCTATGCATCTAGCATAGAGAACAAGGCCTCTATGCAAGTACATAGTATTTGCTGGTTGTAATGGATGGCATTATAACCCAAACAGAATTGCCGCACCATCTAAGAAATAAATCAAGGTTTGGTTGGAACTGCAGGCATATGGAGACTAGTCAATCAGATTTAGAGTCTGAAAGGTTTTGTTGCCCTCCATATTTATTGTTGCAGGGACTTAATTTGGTCGGGTATATAGCCTTGAGTTGACTGTAGTAATAGTGGGAACTAATTGAAATGCAATTTCAAAACCAACATGCTTTGCCAATGGTGTCTAATAGACAGAGATAAAATATACTGAAACAAATGTTGGCAGGAAGCAAGAACAATACCAAACCAAGATTCTCCATAAGAATAGATTTTAAAGAAAATATTATATTATGATTAATGTGACTTCAGTTGAATAATAGTTGACTGGGATAATTATTACTAGCTAGCAATCTACCGCTGGTATGTGCCTTAACAATAAACTACCACTAACATGGTGCTCCATTGGACAAATTACTTCCAATTCCTTTGTGTACAGCACACACTCTGGCACTATGTTTTGTTGGCCCACCAAACCCACCCATTGTGTCATCAGCTGGAGTACCCCAGTTGTCCATATTGAGGGGCCACTGGACATAATGGGCGCTGAGCCAAGGATTAATGTGGCGCGTGCCGACCACGTGCGGCATTGAGAGGCCAGACTTCTAATGCACTTAGCATGGGTCCAACTTGGGTTACTACAGTACGGTTACTGATTGACGTTTGAAGCGTGTATGCCTCGCGCCCAGTATGCAGGGTACATACATGTAATACACAGAGGGGTCGTACGTGTGGTGGGGAAGTTAGTCCCAAAATAGTACCCCGCCGGCACGCGACCCTTTGCTTGCGCGGGTCGTGTGGCACTTTAATGCATACTGAGAACTTTGTCAAGGACAAAAGTCTCAACCAGCCAAATCAGCTGCTTCCTCAAGAAACAGCACAAGGAAATTGGTGTGGTTTGACTTTTGAGGCAATCTAAAACAGTATACTTTGGGGGAAAGGAAGAAGGGGCCTACTACAAAGTACAATGCTGGATTCAAAACAAGCCAACAGTAACACGTCTACGGAAATGTTTTTCCCACAGTGAATTTACGGCACTAGTCAAACATAAATTAAAAACATACCATGTCAAAATTTATCTAAAGGGACAGTGTTTTAAGTTGAACCCATTAAAGCTTTAAGTTTTTGTTTTTCAACACCTGTGAAATATATGCAGCACACAATTCGCATTTGTCATAAAGAATTGCGTAGGAAGAGGTTCATTTCTTTTAAGGCATTGGGCCTATATTTATCAGATTTGTATGTAGGCCCACCTAGAAATCTATGGTCAGATAGGCTAGTCGTGCATGTTTATGAATATAACAAAAACATATTAAGTTGAACACACCACTGTGACATTTAAGTCCAAAAATGCCACTGGTTTTTTCCCAAAAATACACCACACGAGAGAAGGTTTGGTCCTCCCAAGGGGAATGGTCTTTATCAAGCTGTCGAGCCTATACAACAAAGTGTTTTTTGTCTTTCATTTTTTAAGACACTTGTATTGTAACACAGGATTTCCTTCCCGAATTTAATAGACACGATAGTGGTCAAAATGTGTGTTAACTCTAGTCTAAACTCCAAGTCCAATGACGACTAAATCTAGGCTGGAAATTAGGCTACACGTGTTTTACAGGGCATATTCAGTAAAAGCTTGACGTTTTTTTTAGGCCTATCACAGCTAACTTAAATTAACATGACAATAAATTTACGAAAAACTTTTAGCTATTCTAGGGCAGGTACAGTAAAACATAGTTACATCACTACAATGCCTTTTTTTAGCAGTAGGCCTAGGCCTACGTACAACAATTCATAATTTTAACAGGAATGACAAATTGAAATTTCGGCTGGTGGACAAGGACGAACATGTCTACCCTCAGCCAAACGACGGTAGACCGTTACATGCTATTCAGTGAAAGACTGTTAAAACTTGGCGTGTTTAACAAAGGGGCTTGACAAAGAACTGTGAAATACAGAGTTTTGAGTCTAGGAATACGCTGTTTGTTGTGCTTGTTGTTGTGGTGGGCAAAATGTTAGATAGAATAGAAACACGTGCTTACCTTCCTGATGTTGGATCCGATCCAGAATAGTCGTCCGAGGACCTACTAAACTCCGTGGACTGGTACACACAATTCATACGAGCAAAGGGTCAACTCTGACCAAGATTCAGTTTTATGTGCTAATCCGGAAAATGTCGCCGTGGTTTGTGTTATAAGTAGCGAAGAATTCGGCTCGCGAAAAAGGACCGAGTTGAACTGGAAATGTTGTGAGTCACTGTGACTGTACTACCGCAAGAAGACTGCTGGATATTGAGATGACGAAGTACGGAGCAGCCGAGGCTGTAACGGGATGACCTCAGACTAAATAATGCTGAAAATACAAAAAATGTCCCTTTTATTTGAGCCCCCAAAACACTGCTGGATAAGCTCTAAAACTGCTCTAGACGGCTGACGTAAAAATACCAGTTGCAAACGAATGGATAACTGCTTAAAAAGAGGTAAATTTTAGTACAACGAAATGACTTGTCAACTCCTACAGATGAACACAACACGTACGGATCTGAGTACCGAACAAAAATACAGACAACGTGCTAGGAAGCCTTTATATCGTGCAGACCTGGTCACCATCTGTCAGTCGGTGAATATCACTACGCTGCATAATTACCTGGTGATGTTGCGGTTTTGTCTTGAGCGTGTGTCGGTGATGTCTGGTGGTGTGTTTACGTCGGGAAATTTATGAATAATTCTTAAATCCAAATTTTAATTAGAGATGTCGGTGGTCTGCTTCGAATTCTTCGCAGACAAAGCTAACAGTTAAATCTTGTCACTGTTTTTACCTCGTGGTGAACAGTTCGCATGGAAATTATTCTGATTAAACATGGTTGTTGTGAGATGAGGTAGCATATGTTTAGATTGAAGGAGGGGAGTAACTTTAAAATACACTGAAGATCTTGGCATTGTGTTGCTGAAATTTTTATAAAATCTTCCCTTTTTTCTCTGTCTTAATTTAGTTCATAATGTGTTTGAAGAAAAGGGTGTTGTTGTATACATTATAAATAAATAGAAAATGTATACCAAAAAATGCACGTTTTGTTTAATTTTATTTATTTATTTATTTGTTTATCATTAATCAATTGTTTTGTTCCAATTGATTTGGTGCTGACTTCTTGTTATGACCTAAATTGTTGTCATTAATGTCATTAATACAGACCAACAAAATGTTAAAACCGGCCCATATGCTCTGTTTGAGATGCATTTCTTAAATCAGTCCTTCACACTTTGTCCAACACCACGAGAACTTATGTCCTTATCTCCATTAATATCCAAAGTTTAAGTTATTTACAGAGTAAACAGTAAAAACGGTATTTTTAAGATGAAGGAATCTCATTTTTAACAAAGGTTCAAACAAGTGGGTGGCTTATCGTCTGCATACAATTTTCATCCGGGCGGCCATGGGATGAAAATCCAGCGAAAACATCTTTATCTTGTTTTAAAAAAAACAAATCTACCATGTTTCCTTGTATGGTACAAACCATTGCTTCCAAATTAAGCCGGGTGTTAATCAAATTACTTTACTCTTCATGAACGGATAATTTGAGCCATTGTTAGTGTATGTACAGAGATTTGGCGAAAACTGACCACACTGTGTTTGTACATGACTTGACAGACCGAACAGACCGATTAGTCACGTTTTGTTTTTTACGATGAATGAGGGCGCACGTCATAAATAGCGGTAGTTCACAACCATCTATTTATTTTGTCGTTCTTCTTTTCTGTATTTTAACACACGTGTGTTTTGTAGGCCAAAACAATAGTTTACAATTTCAATTCTATAATTATCGTTTTAAACATGTATCCCTAAGGATGATTTATGATTATACTTCTTGAGTTTTATTTCTAACGGCCTTCTTTATTTATACGAGCTGGCTTTTGCACCGAGGGGTAAAAACATAATTATGTGAAACCAGATTAAATAATACCAGTGACAACTTCAAGGTCATAATTATAATTTAAATCACATGTAATGTTCGCTTCACACTGTTTTGTTGTCAATCAGGAATTATACAGTTTGTCTCTTTAAGCATCATGGATCAGGAGATGAACCTAAACTTTAGAAACGTCTATGCGATCCGACCGCCCACTAAATTGGGAATTTCTTGTCCAGTGGCAGGGGCCACTTCACCCGCGATTCACCTTTGCCTACTATAGAGTAAAGTCTTCAATACAATCAAGCGTGAAGTTACTTTCATTGTTGCAATAATCGTTCTTTTAATGTAATACAATGTTGCGAATATGCATAGAATGTAAATAGTCGTCTAATGCAACCACAATAGTAGCCTAAGCAAGCGCGTGTACTGTGGAAGACGCGCTAGCTCAATTTTTATTGACAGGTTTATAAAAGAGGACACATTCCAGAAGAAAGGTTATAAAGTGGGAGCACTTTATAAAGACCCATTAATTACATTTCGGAAGCAAATGTGTTTAATAAAAAGAAATGCAAAGATTAGTGGGTTAATAACTGGGTCACTACAAGACAGGTGAATTTGGGTTTGCTACTCTTGGAACTAGTCAAAGAATGATCTTTGAATATTATACAAAAGGAGCAAATAATATGAACCCCTTTTTGAAATAATCCTGGCCGGGGGGGGGGGGGGGGGGGGTAATAACAAATGTATGGAATTCGGGCTTTCTTTCTTATTTTGAAATCGGGGCAAGATGGGTGGTTGTGACACTCCACTACCTAGCTTTGCGCATGGTTGTTGTTCGTGGTTGTTACACTACACACGTATGAAGCATTGTGCACGGTTATTTTGTACATGCACACGCTTTCCAGGATATTTTACGTCAAGATTATAAAAACAAAAAGATAAAATAAAGTAGCAAATTGCTTACCAACAAAAAGACCTGTGGTATAATTACACGCCCCCCCCCTTAAAAAAAATGAGGAAAAATATTAACTTAAAATCTGACTTGGTAACGAGCATAGCAGAGCTGTTGATAGTAGAATAAAACATTGTGGGAAACGACTCGCTCTGAAGTAATGTATTTTTTTTCCAGAAAGAGGTAATTTCTCACTAAAATAATAAACAAACTTCTGGCTAGAAGTCTTTTATTCCTATTTGAAAGCACACAAATTCGTCCCACAGGGGTGTTTTTTTCTTTCATAATCTTCTCGCAACTTCGATGACCGATTGAGCCCAAATTTTACAGGCTTATTATTTGATACATATGATGGGATACACCAAGTGAGAAAAATGGTCTTTGACAATTACCAATCGTGTACTTTCCCTTTAAAGGTCTGAAGTTTCGACCCTTGCACTTCTTTTTTTGAAGGCTAACTGTTAAAATTACAACACAATATGTATACAAAAGTGTGTGTTGGGCTGCCATTTTGTTTAGCCTCTGAAAAGGACTCTGCTACTCTAGTCGAAACGCATGCCGTTAACATTTCCTTTGTAAGATCATAAAAAGTTACACTTTAGATTAAAATCAACAAGTTAATATAAAATACAAACAGTATTATTTTAAAATCGTACCACTATGCCTATAGCCTTTAAAAATAAATATTCCAAAAGGTCAGTGTTTTAATAATGTAATTTATTAAAGTTACCCACTCAACTGAAATCCAACCCATATCTACACAAAAAAGGTTTCTCCCAAACGTAAATTATACCAAATTTTTATGAGCTGTGTATTCCAGAATAACACGGGAAACAACATATTATTTCTGACACTCGAAACGTTTTTAGATCGTTTCCTATCACAACCCTATACTTCCCACACCATTCGATACTACGGACACTCCACAATTAATTTGCATTAAAATACAATGATAATAAAACAGAAAAAGATGAGGCACTAATTTGAAATTTGTATTTGTAGATTTGGCTTTTTCAAATTTGTCTTGATTCTCTCTCACAATTACAAGTGTAAATTGAGGCAATTAAAATCTTAACATCAATCGAGCAGAATGGGTAAAATTGAAAGAGAAATTCCGTAAATTCGTTGTTTTACAAAGCTGTTTTTCTTTGCTCAACCCCAATTAAATGCTTATAAAAGGTAGGCCTGTACAATCCTTTACAGTTTACTTTGATAGCTGGCATTCCGTAGCCTATTCATTTCCTTTTATTAAAAAACAGCTCAGGGTTGCATTGCTAACGAAAACACTCACATAAAATCGTAAAAAGTTTACAAAACATGGTAAAGACTATCACCGTATTTTATGTTATTAGGTGGACCGTCAAATCAGTTCGTCCGGCCCGTTCACAGTCACGCTGGCAAGGCATGCAGTGCTACCGTAGAACACCGTCGTCGTGACCGTGTTTCCACGTCAAATACCGTGGGGGAAACCTAGCGCGGTTCCGGTAGATACACGGCCCCTCTGCTCGGTGCGCATAAAAGCCACACCGCTTGGGCCGCACACTTAAAACGTGTATAAAACCTAGTGCCCTAAAACGGATATTTTTTTTTTAACAATGAGGCAAATCAACCAAATGATTCTACATTGGACAAAAAATAGTTTGTTGGTTTTTCTTCAGCCGAGGATTTGCCTAATAATTAAAAACATACATTATTACTCTACTTTCTTTATAAAATGTTTTAAAATGTTATCTGTATTATTAAATTATTTTGATGGCATACAATTAAAGACAGTGGACACTATTGGTAATTGTCAAAGACTAGCCTTCACAGTTGGTGTATCTCAACATATGCGCAAAATAACAAACTGTGAAAATTTGAGCTCAATCGGTCGTCGAAGTTGCGAGATAATAATGAAAGAAAAACACCCTTGTCACACGAAGTTGTGTGCTTTCTGATGCTTGATTTCGAGACCTCAAATTCTAAACATGAGGTCTCGAAATCAAATTAGTGGAAAATTACTTCTTGCTCGAAAACTACATCACTTCAGAGGGAGCTGTTTCTCACAATTTTTTATACTATCAACCTCTCCCCATTACTTGTAATCAAGAAAAGTTTTATGATGATAATTATTTTGAGTAATTACCAATAGTGTCCACTGTCTTTACCTAGGCACATTGAGATGCAGATTGTCCAAATATTGAAATTTTAAAAACAAAACCTATCATATAATATTGTGCTTCATTTAGTGACTAGCCCGTTTCTTTTATTAAGTAAACTTAACTAAATAACGGCAAAGTCGCTCTAAAAAACAATGGCTCATTAAAGATAACTTTGTACTTTCATGGAAATGCATTTTTAAATTTTATTCGTATTATAAAAAACAACTAAATAAAGTAAACAATCAAATTCTCACCTTTTTGCCGAGACTGAGCGCAGACGACAACTTGTCGCAACTTGTAAAGAATTCGGTAGGAATGGAAGGTGAATTGGTACTTTGCCAACAGCTTTGTTATGCAAATAAGGTGTATTGAACAAGGTGATTGGTTGTTTGCTAAACCGCAACAGGTGTGAGACGTTGGCACGCGAATTGAAGTGAAAACAAAAAAAAAACAGTTCCGGACTTCGGGCTTGGATTAGCCTCCATTACCAAAGACAGCAAAGAAAAGAAAAAGAAACCATCCAAAAGTACAACGCTATCACGAATGGGGTCGTATTCAATTTCTTGTTCCCTTTTCACGTGCACATCTAAGCATTTTGTGTAATAGTTCAGAGTTTGTCGACGTATAGTGAACGAGACAATGATAAAGCAAGACAAGTTCTCAAAGAACATAATACCTGACCAAGTAGATACGGACATGGAGTTTCAAATCCCACAGACAATTACAGCTTATAGTATTTAAAACCAAAGTTCAACTGTCTACCCATTTTAAATTATTATGCAATGTATAATTAATTGAGATAGTTATTACGCAAGGTCTAGATTATCTTTACTATGACAAATCTAACTAGGTTGTGGACAATTCCAATTGTTTCCCCCATACACAAAATTTAATGACAAGGTTGGGTTTCCCAGAAATCCTATATAAGCAAACATATTGGTTATATTCAAGAGACTAGTTTCCGTGCTTAGCGGCCGCTGGTTGAATGATTCATATATAAAAAAAGATATTGTACTTTGTAAATGTAAATTTTTTGATAACAATACCAAAGATTAGGGGCCGTCAAATAGGAGATTCTAATTTCATAATTTTGTTTTAAAAGTATAAAAAGAAAAGAAAAAAGTAACAACTGCTTGATACATTTTGCTGAATTGAGTGGGGCACCAGTTGCAACAATTTAAATTTAATGGAATTTTGGCTGGCAACATGTTTCTGATAAGCAATACTTGTCTGTGCTTAGAGAAGGTTTATGTGCTTATTTTATGATATCGGGCATACTGTTTGCCATCAAGCACAAGATGAGTGCTGTTTGGTGAATTACCATCTCTTTCCATTATGAAAAGAAAAAGAAAATGCACAACCATGACAACATGTTTTTTTCTTTTTTTTTCTCAGGTAGATACAACCATTTTTATTTTAATGTAGGCATATGCCATAAGCTCCTTAATAATAAACACGTACACAGCATGTATTAACAAAGCTAACAGCAAGTTGGCGAATATCAACATCGAAGTTGTTTAAATCTCGACGTGCACAGCGCTGTTTATGCACTTTCAAACACAACGGCTGTTGCATGGAAAAAACGGCTACACAAATAACAGCCGTTATTAAAGCGGACTATCCAAGATGGCGGATAAACAACCGGACTCAGGTAAGAATGATTTTCTCAGAAAATAACGATTTTTCTATGCTAAATATTTGACTGATTGTTGAAGTTTTAACAGATCCAAGTTCTTCATAGACTCATGATTACTTCTATTCTAAATATGTGAGAAAAAGAGGTGCATTTTTTAGCGATCGGTGCAGGAAAATGTTTCCGATGTAGCGGTTTTTTAGATCAGCTGATTGATTGACCGGTTTCTCGGCAAAACGTTGTCATTAGCAACAGGTTAGCAACTGCAATGCTGTGAATGAATTATAATGAATAATTGTTTTCATCTTGATCAACTCGATGTCTCCATTTATTATACATTTTGTTGACACATAAATTTACATTTTGTTAGTTAATGTGTCAAAAAATAATGTCAACAAACATATTTTAAAATCACTCAGCTCTCAGTGAAGCCAAGCATGGCATCAACAAGATATGAAATCATAACACAAAGTCAGCAAGTGACTTCTTAATCTTACCTTAGTTAGTTGCGATAATCGTAAACCTCCTCACACTAAATACCGACCACTCACGACCCTACATGACAACTCACGACAACAATCGTTATATATGCACAAGACAAGAGTCAATGCATCCAAATCAAACTGTTGTATTTTTAAAGGATAACTTTCCGTATGGCGCCACCACTTTTTCACTCATTTTTACAAAAAGGGATATATCAATCAGGTAAATTAGATACTATATTATTTTATTTCGAATGAAAAAGTGGTGGCGCCATACGGAAACTTTTCCAAGTACGTTGAAAGACAATAATTTTTAATTTTTTAAATTGTTATTCCCGTTCGTTATGAAATTCGGGGTAAGAAAAGTAAACATTTTGAAAGTGATTTTGATGCATATGTTCAAATTGTTGGCGTGAGGGGTCGTGAGTTGTCGGTATTTAGTGCGACCCTTTAAGTGTTCTAAATTGATTCATGAACACATTGATCAAACCTGTGTTCTTTTTAAGAGTGTGTGTCACAATTTTTGAAAGTGGTAGCAATTTCGCAAATCTGGTCACAATCTCAAGTCTGACAAAAATGGGTTTGCCAATAACCCTCCGGTCTGCAAAACCGCCGGGAGGACGAAGGGTTACGAATACTTACAATAATAATAAATAATAATAATAAATAAAACCAGCTCTTACAAATTATAGTAACTTTAACTGAATAAATAAAGATTCTTTTTGTGTAGGCCTATTATTACCATTTACATTATGTGTGTCTCAGCATGGAGCTATAAACCCGACTTACCGCGAGTGTGATGTAAGACACTTAATCAATACTTAAGCGATACTTAAGCGATATATCGATATTTCGATTGAAACCAAATCGATCCGATATCGAAATCGTTTCCAAACTAGTATCGCGATATTCGATAATATCGTGATATCGCCCAAGCTTAAAACATGGTAGTTATAGTTAAATATATTTTAGGTGATCTACTGATGGTATCAAACATTGTGAGGAGCAACTCCCTCTGAAGAAACACAGTTTTTGAGAAAGAGGAAGTTTTAACTAAAACATTTGAATCTGAGAAAGACTTCAGGCCGGTGAAGCCTTTCTGAGGCATCTGAAAGCACGTACGCATTTTGTGCAACAAGGATGTTTTGTCTTTCAACAAGGATGTTTTGTCTTTCATTATTTCCTGGCAACTTTGATGACCACTTGAAAGAAAATTTTCACAGATTAGGCCTAGTTATTTTATGCATACATGTTGGGATACACCAAATGAAAGTACTGGTCTTTGACAGTTACAAAAAGGTGTCCATTGCCTATATTAAGCAGACCCTGTTTTGTGTCTTTATCACCCGAACCCATGGAAAGTGTTAAACAGCTACTTGAGC
The DNA here is from genome assembly GCF_902459465.1 of Asterias rubens. Classification (NCBI taxonomy): domain Eukaryota; kingdom Metazoa; phylum Echinodermata; class Asteroidea; order Forcipulatida; family Asteriidae; genus Asterias; species Asterias rubens. The sequence goes on from NC_047073.1 coordinate 13,990,348, forward strand.
AGAATGTTTTGCTATTTTAACTTGTTTATAACGCATTTGTTCACCATTTAAATGTAGTTTTGACATTTGTACACTTCTGAACTTTTTTTTGCACTTGTCAAATAAAAAATAAGGCCCTAACCTCAAGGTTTTGAAAAACTACATCGTAAAAACACTTCTGCTTCCTCAACGCTGCAAAAAAACGGCTACAAATTGGAGCTCCCAACTATGAGTGTAACATGAGTGATTATGCAACAGAGCTTTTCGAGAATCTTTCAGAAAAGCGGTGGATAAGGGTATTCAAATGATTGTTTTTTTACACAATTGAAATCCATTTATAGTCATATGACTCGATTTCCTCATTGATTGAATTTATTTTTAATGAAATTCAGCAAAGTTCACGACTTGACATTTTCGTTCAAGCAGGTCTTTAACACACACCTGATGGTAAAAAAAAAAAAAAAGTGTAAGTAAATGGAATCTGGCAGTACACAGAAATAAGAGACCACATTATTGGTTCTTCTCAGCCCAAATCAATTTTATTCATCGCAATGTCAGTTCTCGGCAAAGTAAACTAGCTGCAAATTGAATTCACAATGACTCCTGGATCAATGTGCGTAGGCATTCCTTAAGGGGCAATTGGGACTAGACATGTACATCAACTTCCAATAGAGGGGGAAAAAGGTAGGGGGGAGGCTAAAAACAAAATCTTCCAGAATCTCAGAGACAGAATTAAAAGGACGGGGTACAAGACTGGTTTCCGAGGAAAATCGCTAGAAAACTGCGTGGTAAGTTTCTCTCCCTCTGCACAAAAGGTAGCATATGGGACTAATGGTCTAAATTAGGGCCAATGTTACCCGAATGCAGAAGAAAGGGGAACAAAGTACAGATATGTCAGGGCAAAAGCTAGCATGGGCAGATGCGCAAATATTGTGTCCTGATGCACGCAAATTGCGGCTGATACACAAACAAAAAAGTAATTTTTTTACTGAAGATCAAAAACCATTTAGAAGCCCCAGTTTGGACAGTAGAAAACATTCTGAGGACCTCATTTTGATTTAGCATGCTCCGGGCAAACTTCCAAAATGTGGATCCAGTAGAATCCCCCATAGTTTAAGAAAACTCAGTGGACACATTTTTATGATTTCCTGTATTAGAAACAGATTCCCACAATTTAATAGATTTGTAGGTTTTCTCTTATCACCGATGAACACGACCCACCTCATAAATCTGACTGGTTAAAATTATAGTGGAAAATTGGTAATGGCACAGCCAGAATCATGGGTGCACATTTGAATTAGTGCAATTTATAAACAACAGTTTGAAACCACTGATGTAGCAGTTATCATAAAGTTAATCAAGAATCGCTGTGTCATTGATGAATAAAGAGTGCTTTTGTTTGGCGGAAGTGTCGTGGCCGAGCACCGAATTCAAACTCTGGTGTTTCTGATCAGCAGAGTGCGGGTTCGAATCCCCAGCTGTGACACTTGTGTCCTTAAGCAAGACACTTAACCTTTGCTTTGTCCTTCGAATGGGACGCTAAGCCCTTGGTCCCATGTGTTATGTAACGCATGAAAAAAAACCCAGCGGAAAGAGAAGGGGTTCGCCCCGGTGTTCCTGGTCCGATCGGCAGCAAATTGCGCCACAGCACCTTGTAAAAGCATTCATGGTGCTATCAGAATTAGGTCTCATAATTCAAACGTAGTCCCACATCTGGCAGGAAATACTGTATGTTACAGCGCCAGGAGCGTTACTGTGTGACGGACATGTGCGCTATATAAGAAGCCACAATTATTATTATTAATTATTAAGTACAAGATCTGGGCCCAAGTTCAAGGCTCTGCTGACCGCCAAATTCTGCGCTAACAATCGCCATTCTCCACTTGACGACAAGTGCCAAATTTCTGCGCTTAGCCGTGTAAGCCTAGAATGCCTAGAAACTTGGAGTATGTAAGCGCACAAGCCAAAACTCCCTGCTAAACTGTGAAATACACTTGACGTAAGCACAGAATTCCCTGCTTCCGGAAGCGCTGATTCTTTGCTTGTGGTAAGCAGAACCATGAAATTGTGCAAAGAGTTACTCAATATTTATTTGTTTATTGTGCCTTTGTAACAAAAAGTGTTTTCATTGAGTTTGGATGTGCACAAAATGCCCTTGTTGCTTGTTTGTCACATACGGACGGATTTTAATCATCCAACAAAAATAGCCTTCAAATTTGTCCTTGGAAACGGGTCTGACATAAAAATGAGTTACCTCTGGACTCACAGTGGTCTTATTAAGTCGCACCTTGTTAGCAGTGCCGCTTCCTCTATGCCAGTAAATAATGTCAATTGTCGCGATGGTGGCTGGTGGAAATGAGAACTGGCGCCGGCGACGATGGGTTTGTGCCAACATCTGCCCGCATGAAGTGTGAATGCCGCCACTAACTTGAGAAATCATTTGTACTGTTAGTTGGTTCATGGTTGGAGACAAGGTGATTGATAAATAAAATCCGAGTAAAAACCACAACGACGGTCCGAGTAATTTGCAGTTTCATTTCTAAGGAATGTTACAACGGCTTTGTGCGTTGAGTGGGAGAAAGTAGTGCCGCTATCAATTTTTTGTCGTTGTGTACTTTTATTGTGATGTTGTCTGTCTGCGGTTGTTTGTAATTACTGAACGATTTCCTTTGACAGCAGAGCAAAATGCATGACCAAAAATCACATCAGTTGCTACAAAAAAACTCAGCGTCTGCTGCTCACTGTTTAGTCTAAATACTTTGTTTTGCTAAACAAAAATTGCTGGACGAACCTGCTCCCTATATAAACATATTTCATAAAAATGTAAAAGCAGAAAACAAACTTCTTGACAAATTTCTTTGCTAGTGAAAATTGAGTGGGGCACCAGTCACAGTTATGTTAACTCATTGTAATTTAGGTTGGAACTCAATTGGTCGCGAGAGAATAATGGAAGAAAAACACCCTTGTCACACAAGTTGTGTGCTTTCAGTCGAGGTCTCGAATTCAACTCAAATATTTTAGTGGTAAATGACTTCTTTCTCATAAACTATGTTACTTCAGAGGGAGACGTTTCTCACAATGTTTTATACTATCAACAGCTCTCCATTGCTCGTTACCAAGGAAGTTTTTATGCTAACAATTATTTTGAGTAATTACCAATATTGTCCGGTGCCTTTAAGGAGTACATGCACACATATCTTGTACACTAAGGGAGAAGGTGTCAGCTAGGTGTGAGCTCACCACACATCAATTTACCATCACCATTTCCTTTCCTTTCTTCAAAGCTGTCCAATCCCATCATCACATCGCACGTCAAAACACCGCGGCTCCCTCCAAAACGAAGCGTAATTACAGCATAGTGCGGGGAAGGGGCGTGTGTGACGCAAATGTACAGTGTTTGGTCTGGCGAGACCAAAATCAAATATCATTGTGTAAATTGTTAGCTGAGATGATGCAGACGGACGATATGGATAGCTTCTATGAGCGTTGACCAATGAGAACACGCTCCGTTGATCAATTCACTTTGCTCACTACGACTTCCTGTGTGCTTTGTCCGTAGCGTTATTACATTGATATAAATCAATCCAGATAGTTAGAGTCTGGCAACAAAACGCAATATCAAGAAAAAAGGAATGCTCAATTCCCAGACAGTGTTGCATTGAAATTGTCAGGTAGCACAGGTTTCTTGATTTTATTTGTGGGGGATTTTGTTCAATTTGGAGATAATCTTGCTTTTCATTACACAGGAAGCCTCGCTTGCGCTCGGTTTATTATTGTCATAATAACAAACGTATGGTTTATTTTGAAGTTGACAACATTCATGCACCGGTCCGTATAAAAAAAAACCCATAAAAGTAGCTCTTGGTTTGTAATTAATTTAAAAACGGTCTTGTTAGTGCAGGGGTTGGATTTCATAGCAGGTGGAGTGTCCAAATATTTTAGTAGGGAGTATTTCAACACTGCTGCTCACCTCTTTTCTTGTTTGCATCGTTCTCACCATATTACACAAGTACTAATGAAATTGTATTGGCTACTAGTTAAGTTTTGTACAATTTATATGATTCTTTTGTTAACTTTCTAAGCTCAAACATGTTAATCTCCTGGGGGCCGGTTCACAAAGAGCTAGCTAAGATTGATCTTAACTGCAAGTCAATTGGAGTTGCTTTGTAAAGTATGGTGTCACAATACAAATCACAATGGTAAAACTGACAAATTGTCTTGCAACGGATTTTATTGCTTTGTGAAATCAAGCCCTGCTTAAATTTATCTGAACTTGTTCACCATTATTCTCCTACTCGGAATGTCGAGCATCTAAAACAGTCATTGCTTTCAACTAAATGAACACTTCATGCCAAATAACAACAGGCCTAATACTTCACGGAAGGCAGTTGCTTCCGTTGTCCACTGGCCATTGCCTTGGTGCCCCCTATATGTTTAAATAAAAATTTACAATTTCCTCTTCCTTAACAAGGAGAAAACGCCTTGGTGTCCTTGTTCTTGAAATGTTCCAATAGAGAGATTTACAATTTCTCATAGAAGTGCCCATTACCGCATTATAAAGAAAATGCCTTGGTGCCCTTGCCCTTGAAAAGTTCAAACAGATAAATTTACAATTTCCTCATAGAGGTGCCCTTTATCATGAAGAAAATACATTGGTGTCCTTGCCCTGATGTATCAGTCTTGTAAGTGTGTATAACATGGGGAAGAGTGGTTCTACAATTGAGAAAAAGCAGTATCCATATAAAAAAACCAAACCAAAAAGTCCTCGTAATAATCACAGGAAAAAAAACCCTCGAATACAGAGATGGTGAAAAAAACACCATTTAGACAACAATGATGACCATATAAAACATTCACAAAAACTCAAACAAAACCTGCTAAAACGAAACCCTGTTTTGCAGCCTCTACATAACATATCCCTTTAAAAAATTCTGCTCAGCAAAAGTAAGCGAGTACCAGTCACAGATTGTACGTGGTGACATGTTATTTTGTCTGGTAACCTTATTCCGGTAAGCATCATTTTGTTGTGCTTAGTCTCTTTTTATGCTTAAAGCTTCTCTATGAAATTGGGCCCTGTTTTCATGGCAAATCCAAGTTAATAACCTAATCTGTGTCCAAATGATGACATGTTTTGTTGTTGTTGACTTGTTTACAGGTAGCGATGACGGCAGTGATGACGCGGTGGTCGGAAACCTCAATAAATTTGCTGTTGTGCCGCCTGGATACACTGGCATGCCAAAGAAGGGACATCTGATATTCGATGCATGTTTTGAATGTGGTAAGGCGCTTCAAGATATACCGGAATTGGTTATAATAATACTCTTAATTTGGCATTTTTTAGTCGCTGGTCTAGTAGAAGCTTAATCTAAGATAAAATATTTTCAAATTGTTTGGAAAGCAAACATGAACCAGTACATTTTGAGTTTCTGTTGGAAGAGACTGATGTTGTGCAATTATCTGAGGTTTTCCGGAAGTGAATTCCAAAGTCTTGGTACTATGTTGGAAAAGGCCCTGTCCCTGTAACTGGCCAGGTGAGTTTGAGGAAAATGAAGCGTGTAGTAGCTTTTGTGTTTGATTGTACAACACTCAGCACAGGCAATAGATTCAGGAGGTTCGAGGGGGAGGGGTAGGCAGTTGAACTTTCATGTAATGAACATTTTGTTTGTCATGTTAATCGTTGGATGTTACTACAGCTTAAAGGGAAGGTATACGATTGGTTATCCCTCTCAAAGTTAGTGCCAATAAAAACTTTTGGTGTGAAGCCTACAGCAGCTTTCGATATTGTAAAGCATTCTGAGAAATACTTCACTTCAAAGTAATGTGGTTATTTTAAAAAGATATTAGATTTTAGGTATTGACCCAATACACCTGATGTCATCATCAGACAATTTTTGAACCGTCATACTGGTGGGCAATGTCACTGTGCGTTATTGAAGTGCGCATTTTAGGCGACGCGACATTTACACGTAAACCTATTGACCACCAAAATGGTGAGCGTGGCACAGTCGCCGCATGTGAATGGGTGCAAGGGGTCAATATATGTACTTTGCTTTCTAACTTCTTTATATTGGTTTGGGGTTGAACGAAGAAAAATTGATTAGAGCAGAATTTGAACCAACAGCCTCCAAATCAACGTGCTGTCGCTCTACCGCTAGAGCTCTCTAGCCGTATGTTGGGGGCCCCCTATTTTGACCGGATCTTCGTTTGGGGGTGCCAGTCAAAAGCCATACAACTGTTAACTGCAGTGTAGCCAGGGATCACACAGGGATCACATGCAAGTTGACAATACAGCCTTGGAAGCTCCAGCCAGGGGATCATCTTTTACTTCAGGTATCCCTCGTGGTTTATAATTTGACTTTCTTTATATTTGGTCGGTAGTGAATTCTGGTTTGTTTTTCCTTTTTTTTCAATTTTCCATACAGGAAATCTTGGTAGGGTAGATTGCATCACAGAGTTTGAGTATGATCTCTTCATCAGACCGGACACCTGCAATCCTCGCTTCAGAGTCTGGTTTAACTTCACCGTTGAGAACGTCAAAGCCGATCAGGTTAGCTTGCAGCCCTCATATCTATAGCTCCCCTTACATCGATTTTCACTTCTTCTTTTTTTTTTAATTTGTTTTTGTAATTCTTTCTTGACACTCAGTCTTTGTTTGATACTTTGCTCTTCTATAGTCTGAATATTTGAATCCATATTGTATGGCGACGTTCCTTGCCCAACTTTTATTCTTATTTTCAAAAGCAATAAAAATCTAATTTTGGTGCAACTATACTCAGAGTTAAAAGCTTTGCACTTGAGAGAAACAAAACTGTACTTCTGCGAAATACAAAAGGATCTCTTAAGTTTAGTTTTCCTAACTAACATATAAGAGAAGGTGTTTATTACTTAATAACAAAACTCGTTTTTATAGTGCTTTATCTCAACAAGTTTAATAATTTTTTCAGGGGATGTTGTATATAAATAATAGTGTTCTTAAAAGATCCGTGTGATTGAATATTTTGAATGTGCATCGCATTCTGCATGGACACACAGAACAATATATCTTACATCTAATGATATGAATTGATGGTGGGTACACTATTAAGTATCAGTTGAGTTTGCATGCCTGCCCACATCTGCAAAGCCGTTAAAATTCACACTCATAACAGCTATTACCAACGCTCCGACCTAGTAATATGTATCCTGAAACTACTCATGCCTAGGGTATAATATTATCCCTCTCTACCTCCTTCCATCTCGTCCTACCATCCTCTTTACTTCTATTGTCTCCAGATGTTCCCCCCCCACATCTTGAGATAAGAGTTCTTTACCTTATTCTTCTCTTTATCCAACTTGAGATGGCTTAATGAATGAAATCCCCTCCCAACACCCCCTTCTCCGAGGCTTCTTATAAACCAATTTAGTCCAGACTTCCGTTTTCCCAAAGTACGCCCGATCCCAGAAAGCTGAGACATGGTTCTGTCAATGAACAGTACATTGGATGTTCCCTAGGGGTGACGTGCTGTAGTAACATGTTATGGAGAGATGGACCAGCTTTGTCTGATCTGTTATCGCTACATGTTTCTAACTTGATACGTGCACATGTGTACATACACAGTGAACTGGGTCATACGTTATTCCTTGGGCACTTACTGAAAACCTCCAATAACCTCTTAGCAAGCTTGCTTACACGGTGTTTCATTTACACTTATCAAACTGTTATGCTTAGCACACTTGCTAGCGGGTTGAACTTCTGAGATTTTTTCTTTTCAAATAGTCATATCAATTCCATCAATTTCATTTATTGTCCATATAATATTAAATTAAAAAGATATAAATGGAACATCTACATATTATTTAGGCTCCAGAACTTGACAGATATTTAAAGCTTTGAAACAGCTTTTTAGCCAAACACCATTATCTGTGAATGGTACTTCCAATCATTTTGGCTTAAAAGTATATTGTTTTCCATTATTTGCTGAGTAGTTCTATGAACTTAGTGTGACCATGAGGCCAATGTTATTGTCAATAAATATTTGTTTACGGTAACACCATGTGTGTATATCTACTTGTCAGGCAGATTATGTTCTTTTGAAAACTTGTCTTGCTTGTGTATTCTGCTACATGTTATTGGAGTAGATTTTTTAGAATTCAGGAGACCTCTCAGTTCTAAAAAGATCTTTCCTGCTTATTAAAGACAATGGACACTGTTGGTAGTTGTCAAAGACCAGTCTTCTCCTTTGGTGTATCTCAACATATGCATAAAATAACAAACCTGTGAAAATTTGAGCTTGATTGGTCGTCGGAGTTGCGAGATAACTGTGAAAGAAAAAAACGCCCTTGTCACACAAAGTTGCGTGCTTTCAGATGCTTGATTTTGAGACCTCAAATTCTAAACTTAAAGTCTCAAAATCAAACTTCTTTCTCGAAAACTACGTCACTTCAGAGGGAGCTGTTTTTCACAATGTTTTATACTATCAACCTCTCCCCATTACTCGTTACCAAGTGAGGTTTTATGCTGATAATTATTTTGAGTAATTACCAATAGTGTCCACTGCCTTTAACTACTACCTGGGCGGAAGGTAGAAAATAGGCTGGGACTACTACTTAGCTTTCTTTAGGGACTCCCGTTACAAACTTCACTACCACAGAGTGAGTTCTTCTAATGCTATTGTCCAACTCAAGTTGACAGCGATGATTTTTCTCTTCATGTTCTTCTTTTTGATGCTATGAACAGAGAGTCATCTTTAATATCGTCAATTTCAGCAAGACAAAGAGTTTATATCGCGAGGGCATGTCACCGTTAGTTAAATCATCTAGTCGACCAAAATGGTAAGGTTTCATTATTATTTTAACCTCTTTGCAAGTGCAACCATATTGTTTGGTAAGCATTTAGGATTTTTTGGCCCATTCATAATAGCCCATGCTAAAGGATTTGGGTAATTTTTGTAACACAATACACAATGTCCACAGATTGACATTAGATTTACTCGGTTAAAAAATAATGATAATAGAAAGCTTACCTTAAAATATTACTTCCTGAATTAAGTAGGATTTGAAACTTTGCATGGTGGAAATACGATATAGAAAGGTTTGCAGGAGCACCATGAAATGACTATCTCTAATGAGTTGGGGTGGTTCTGAAAAGAACCGTTGGTTTCAACCTCGACGTTTCGATCAGTATGCTCAGGGGCCGATTTCACAAAGGTCTCAAATTGATCGTAACTTCAAATCAATCGTAGTTGCTAAGTAAAGTGTGATGTCACAATACAAATCTCTATGGTGATACTGAAAATTTGTCTTGCGATGAATTTTATTGCTTTGTGAAATCGGCCCCTGATCGTCTTCTGGAGAAAGCGAGTTGCTGTATTTTTTTAGTCAAACCATGTCGCGATAATAACTGGTAAATATGTTTAATATGCTAAAATTATTGTTGTGACTTGTTTTACTCATTTCTAAAAAACTACAGCACCTTAGAAAGTAATATTTTAAGGGAAGCTTTCTAACATCATTATCTTCAAAAGTTTAATGTAAATCTGTGGACATTGTGTTTTGTGTTATACAAAAACCCACAAAAATGAGGGTAAACAATAAAAATGGACCCACTCTCAATGCTGTAAATAATATTATCTTGAGATCCCCAAAGCGGATTCCATAGATAGAACTGAGTCTCTTTGTCATTTGCTTTGTAATCCGTTCCAATTTGAAAATCAATACAAACTTCTATTGATGACAATGAGGGGATAAGGAAATGGCTTGGTCTTTAGCAGGCAATAGTGACTGATGTGCATAGCCACTAATGACTTTTATAATGGACTTCAGGGGCTGGTAATGGGCCTCCCATAGTTTCAACTATCTTAACCGGACCACTCGGCTCAAATAGCAGTCAGCATGAACTATTTTTAAAACTGCTGGAAAAACAGGAAATTGTTTTGTTTGTGTAGAAATATGAATGATACAACTTGCACCAAATACTAAAATTGTTTACTACAAGCATTCTAATGAAATTTAAGCTCAATAAAGACAGATTAAGTTGTAACAAATATACTTAAAATAAAAATAGAGAAGGTTGTGGCAATAACCAGTTGAACAAATAAAACATTAATTTTGAAATTAAGTAACCACACTTTTAAAAAAGATACACAGTTACAAAATGAAATTAATTTTTTTATCTTTTTCTTAAACAAATTGGGGGGGGGGGGGACTTATTTCAGTAAAATTTATAGTATTTTTGTCCATAGATTTCTTTCCGATATCAGTTGTTTTTGTAAACATTAGCGTAGCCTCCATTTTAACCATTTAGTGGAGTTGGAAAAAATGGTCACTGTTTTGTGTGAGTCCGGAGAAATTACTAATTAAGGTTTTCAGAAAAAGTTTTAACGAATATGACTTCATTTCAAAGAGCAATATTTCACTGGAAAAAAACTAGTTGTAGGATGAACTTCATAGTCGGTAATCTTTCAGTCTAACATTAAACAGTGGTATTTTTAATCCTCACTCATCCCACACAATATCTGCATACAAGTGTTTTTACCACAGTTCATCCAAAGTGCTTTCGCTTTTTAAATTAGCCAGTACCGAATATTCATTATAAACTCACACACAAAGCAAAGTGGTAATTAATCTTCATTTGTCATACTGAAGTGAAAGAAGTCACATGGTGGCATTAATTAATTCCAGATCATCAAGTGCTAATTGCAGAGATTAATTAATTCTAAACAGCAGTAGGATTCAGACTTAACTCCATCTCCGGCCACTTAGTGCAGTGACTTAATCACCGCTGTTGTATGAGGTGTAAAATAATTAAATCCAGCCCAGTGACCTCATACATTCATTTGTTATCAAACAATGCACCAGTATTGAATTTTCTTAATGCTTTTAAAATGAGTTTAGCATCAGTGATTATTTCTTACAAAAGAACGGCTCAAGCTGAGTAAGAGTTAGGCAGATATTTTATTGATTTGTGGTCCATTGTCATCCGCAACTTTCAGTTGTTGATGGTTCTTTTGTTACCAGTTCGATGATATGGGTGTTGATGGGTTACTGTCTAATGTACACTTGTTTATGCTTGCATTAAAGGAACATGTTGCCTTGGATCGGACGAGTTGGTCTATAAAAAGCGTTTGTAACCGGTTTTTTCAAAATGCATATGGTTGGAAAGATGTTTTAAAAGTAGAATACAATGATCAACACAAATTTGCCCCGAAATGGCGTGTTTTTCCCTTTACTGTGCGAACTAACACGGTCGGCCATTTATGGGAGTCAAAAATTTGACTCCCATAAATGGCCGACCGTGTTAGTCGACGAGGTAAAAGGAAAACCGTGCAATTTCGAGGCATGTTTGTGTGGATCATTGTATTCTACTTTTACAACATCTTTCTACTTATTTGCATTTTATAACAGACGGTTACAAACGCTTTTCAAAGACCAACTCGACCGATCCAAGGCAACGTGTTCCTTTAACTAATAAAAATAATAGACATTTGTGCAAAAGCACCTAATGCAAAAGCCTCTAAGCGCATAGCGAGAACAATGAAAGAAACAATACAAATAAGCAGCTTCAAACAAATGTGTTTTTAAGAGAGACTTTAAACAGTGTAAAGACACTTCTTCTAGACCAGTGCCTTTAAGTGGTATACAAGAAAGTGCGCCTCATAAATGCTGTATTTTTTTTATTGTTACTATGTGTGTAAAACACACAAGGCAGTCTCAACCCAGTTGCATTAAAGGCAGTGGACACTATTGGTAATTGTCAAAGACTAGCCTTCACAGTATAACAAACCTGTGAAAATTTGAGCTCAGTCGGTCATCGAACTTGCGAGATAATAATGAAAGAAAAAAACACCCTTGTCACTCGAAGATGTGTGCGTTTAGATGGTTGATTTCGAGACCTTCTTTCTCGAAAACCATGGCACTTCAGAGGGAGCCGTTTCCCACAATGTTTTATACCATCAACCTCTCCCTATTACTCGTCACCAGGTAAGGTTTTATGCTAATAATTATTTTGAGTAATTACCAATAGTGTCCACTGCCTTTAAGTTACATATTAATTAATAAACCTGTAATTTGTTTTATTGTTAAAAGTCAAGATAATTCAATTGTAACAAAAAAATCAGTTAAAAAAATGAAGTCTCGCCCAACAAAATGTGAAAAAAAGAAAAGGCATTGACCGTCTTATGGCCTTTTGCACTGTTAGCATAATTTGTTAGCTAAATTGCTTGGGCCATGTGAAACAAAACATACCCTCCCTCGTTCCCCCGCTCAATGTTGTTAACCCCAGCTGGAGAGGGGAATGTGCGATGCAAACCAACATTGAACAGGAGTCAGAGCGCTTGTACCCAATGAACTAGAGTGCACAACTTATGCTTGTAAATACCTGGAAAAAATGGACACTGAAATCTCATTAAATTGATCTGTCACTAAAAGCTACAAATTATTCCCCCCTAATTATTCCTTTATTGTTTCCTGAATCAAAATGCAAATTGATCAGTTAGCAGAAACTTGGCATAATTTGCGCAAAGAGCCCTCCTCCCCATAGATTGACTTTAGAATGTAATCTACTGTATATTTAAATACATTTCATTTTCCTCTACTCTGGTGAAATCATCGCCAACGTCGCATCTACCCGATCAGAATCAATTTGCAATGTCCAGTAATGAGGGAATCTTAAATGAGGTAATTCAATGTGTTATTATGCAAGATTTGTAAGGGGGCTGGTAGAGTAAGATTGTGTAACCTTTAGAACACCAGGGCCCAATTTCATTGAGCACAGAGAATAGCTAAGCAGAACAAATTTATGCTTGGTTACTAGCTAATCAACTACCATGTCATTAGTACAATTTGTGACTGGTATCCTGCTTATTTCTGCTTAGCAGAACATTTTTAAGCATTTATTTTTGCTAATAAAGCAGTTGTATGAAATCAGACCCTGTGATTTCATAAAGCCTGTACGCACAACAACTTGCTAAGAACAGAAAAATCTTACTTAGCAAATAGATTATTAGCTAATATACCATAAAATTAACACTGCATCTGGTGCCACACTCATGTTTTGCTTAGCAACTAAATTTGCTAAGCAGTATTTTCTGCTATAAGCAGCTTCATGATATTGGATCCTGGACCAAATATCATGGCACTGCTATTCTCGCTGTTAGTAGTGCTATGAAATTAGGCGCAGGGTCCTATAACACTTTTTGATGACACCTGCTGTATTTGACTGTAAGCACTTTGTTAGACGAGATTACACGGTCTACTGCAAACCCAAACCTTCATCGATCCCCCATCATGCTTAACCTCAAACGTTACAAGAGATTTTGTTTATGTTGTCTTTTGTACAACACCGTTATCTGGACAATCTACATGTAGTAGTGTACACTTGTTGTCTTGAAAATAACAATAATAATAATAATACTAATAATAATAATAATAACAATAAAAGATACTAATACTGAAGGCTTAAAGTGTCTTATGCAGAGCCTCAAAGTCAAATCACTTATATAAATAAATATATGAATGAAATTTAAAGGGCGCGTCTATGAGGAAGATGTAAACTATTATTAGATCATTTCCATTGCCTTTGTTGCCTTTATGAAGCATCGTTCCTTCTTGGATTTAAAAGTAGTCATACAAAGAATAAAAAACACAGGAAAATATGAAAGTACAAAATATCACAACACTTTCAAATGGGGACAAGGCCTCTTGAAACAGACTTTATCTTGGTCAAGGTGTGTTGTGTTGTGTTGTCATTTGGCCTTCGAGAAAGACTCTGCTAGGGTCGAAACAGCAGGCCATTCACTATTTTCCTTATTTATCTTGATCGAATAGATTCAGTTATTGCTCACTTGTAGTTCTTGATTCAGGAACCTTGTTCAGGTTCACTTTGAAAGGGCAAGGGCACCAAGGCGTGTTTCTCTTTCGTAAAGGGTGCCTCTATGAGGAAGTTGTAAACTATTATTGGATCATTTCAAGGGGCACCGCGGCATAGAGGTAATTGTCTTTGTTGCATTCATGAAGCATCAGGACTGCTTGATGACCAGCAAAAATGACAATATTAATTTTGGTTTTTACCCATACACCGATGTGTGTTAGCACTGTATACTTGAAACAGCAGGCCATTTACTTTTTTTCCTTATTTATCTTGACCGAATAGATTACGTTATTGCTCACTCGTAGTTCTTGATTCAGGAACCTTGTTCAGGTTCACTTTGAAAGGGCAAGGGCACCAAGGCGTGTTTCTCTTTCGTAAAAAGTGCTTCTATGAGGAAGTTGTAAACTATTATTGGATCATTTCAAGGGGCACCGCGGCATAGAGGTAATTGTCTTTGTTGCATTCATGAAGCATCAGGACTGCTTGATGACCAGCAAAATTGACAATATTAATTTTGGTTTTTACCCATACACCGATGTGTGTTAGCACTGTATACTCAGTACTTTCCCGAGTCCTGTGAAAAAATATCACAGGCATGTTACTCGGGTGGGATTCGAACCCACGACCCTTGCAATTCTAGAGCAGTGTCTTACCAACTAGACTACCGAGGTTCCCCGGTAGCTAGAGGCAGCTAAATCCTATGACAATTTCGAAAAAAATGTGAGTAAACATTCAAAATCATGGCTTGGGCTCCGGCTTTGGCTGTGGCTTATTCTCCCACAGTTATATTAAGCAGGTGAATGGAGCCTAAGTCCGAGCCTGAGCCCAATCCAAACCCATGGTTTCGCAAAGGCCCTGTGACACAGTTGCATAAAGCTAAAATACACATAAGTTTCACATTCAATTTAAAGTTTCACATCTAAGCAGATTTGACATGTTCCTTTTCATTTCAAGTAACCAGACGTTACCATATTTTAAGACCCATCCCATTACTCCCTATCTCTAAGACAGAGAGAGTAGTAAATGCAGTAATTAATATGGCTCCACAGTTCTCGTATTGCCCTACCTAGGCCGACCATAACCCTTCATTATCAATGGAAGGAACGCCGGTAATAAATAACGTCATTATCAATGAAGCTCAAGTTCATGGCATAATGGTCAGAGAACTACATTCAGCTTGGCTAGCAGGAGATTTACGATCATACTCCATCTTTGTTAAGAGAATAGGGGAATCAAATAAGATAATTTCCTTTCTTCCTGCAATCTGGGTTTGCTTGTTGTTTGAAAAATGAATAAAGACTGGCTATGGAGGCAATCTTAATTGCGGTTGTTGTTGCAGGGATGTGATTTTTCTGTTTCAACCAGAAATTTGTTTGAACTGTTTAAACTCACCCTCACCCAATTTTTAAAAATATAATTTTCTTTTATATATTTTATAACTGCTTCGATGATGTACGCGTTTGGATGCACATACGGTTTGCCCTACAAGATGGCGACTTTTCATAGCAAAAAGGGGTTATTCAATACGGTCTATATCTCGCAGGCCTGAGGAAAACCTGTAGACAAGGATGCTTGCTATGTGAACCAGAAACACCAGGGTTAACGCCTACTCTTCCACTATAAGTGTTCTGGGTTCAGTGTTCTGGCTATAGTTTAACAACATAGTTTTCTGCTTATATTAGCTCCTGTGTTTTTGTTTTGATTAAGTACAGCCATAAATTTGGATCCGACTTAAGTCTAGACTCAAACTTCAAACTTCAAGGTCTTGTCTTCACTTAATGCTAATACCTAATCTAGTCCTTTAATGTCTCGTTTCTCATGAGATTATCAATAGATAGAGTTTAAACCATCATTTCCTCACTGCTCCTCTGATGATCCAGTGGACATCCTCAATTCTGACATCCTGGTGTAAAGTTGGATTTCACAGACTTGGGAATAGACGGCCTATTAATTCCCCCCCCCCCCCATTATTGGAGTTAATTTGATCTGTTGCCATAGTCATTATAACATCGAGACGGTCGCTCAACTTACTTCAAGAGCTGTCATTACTCTTTATGCATTGCAAATTTTAATGGGACGGCTGGAACTTGGCTTTCAGTCCGCAACCTCTTCACAAAGTTTCTCTTGAATATGGTTAACGACTCACTGCTGATTGTATACTCGTGTGTACATGGACGGAACTTTATCATGCTGGTTCCATTTTGGTCTTGTTCCCTGGGTTCAAAAACAGTCATGAATGCTGGTTGTCATCATACCTAAAGAGGGCCAGACTTATTTGGCCTGACAGCCTCTGTTCGGTTACACTGGTTTTAAATTAGAAAGAAAAGAAATAAGATGGCGGCAGCGCGAAGATAGACTTTTCTGTTGTTGATAAACAAACCATGCATGCTGGTTGGCAGTGATGACTCAATGTAAGCAAAACACTCTATTGTTTTAACAGATAATGAGACAAAATTCAACACAATTAAAGAAAAAATGATTCCACCCCCCCCCCCTCACAAAAAGGCTCCCCCCCCTCCAAAAAAAGAAAAACAAAAAGAAAAGAAAAAGAAAAACATGATGTCAGAACCAAATTAATCGTTTTGTTGTCAGGGTTTTGGTTTTTTAATTAACAATCTGAGATATTCAGGATATTAAGCAGAGCTTCCAATCCTCCCTAATTAAGCAGAAAATTCTCCAAAAAATAAACCGATCTTTCTTTGTTCTGATGAACAAAGTTAAAAAACTCCCTGATTGCAAGATGGAAGTTTAAAGCCATTGGACACTTTCGGTAAACAGTATTGTTCAAAGGCCCACACTTCGTGTATCAACCAACCTGTGAAAATTTAAGCTCAATCGGTCATCGTAGTCAGGAGAAAATAACGGGCAAACCCACCCGTGTTTCCGCACATTTCGCCGTGTCATGACATGTGTTTAAAATAAATCTGTTATTCTCGCTATTGAGAATTGATAATTGTTTTAATGTTTTCTCAAAAAGTAAAGCATTTCATGGAATAATATTTCAAGAGAAGTCTTTCACCATTACCTTCTGTAAACCCTGTAAGTTATTTGTAAATCTGTGAACTTTTCAATTTTTTTTCTGTTCCAAAAGTGTATACATGTAATGGCTTTAAGCTGCTCTGGCCCTCTGCATTAAGCCATGTCCGAAATTGGGGAAACGGCTACGGCTGTCATTATGTGGTGAGGTATACGATGTCCTTAGCAACACCCTTAACCACAGTCATAGCCTTAGCCGTGACAGCCAATTCAGATATTTGCCTTAGCGTCAATTTCCAGATGAGATTGCCTGTCAGTTCTCGAATGCCCTATTTGTCTGGCATTGAAAGATGACCAAGATGGTCAGTTGTCTTGGAATGATGAAGAATGATATATATTTGGGATGATTATTAATTTTGTGGGTATAATGGATTATTTCTCATGATTCTGTTACTGTGGTATTTAGAATGATGGAATTGGTATTACGACGTTACATCCAATTTGGAAAGAGTGGAGCTTGTTAAGTTCATCTTCAGGTTGTTTTTCAGGCCTCAAAACTGGGGTAAAATTTTGTGTGCGCACAGCGGGGTTCACAATTTCTTTCGGGGAGGGGAGTGGGATACTTTATGGGGTAATTGAAATGGTAGTTTCCGTTTGCATTTCTCTTTTCAGTGTTCTTGTGATGCTATTTACACGTGAATGTGTTTTAAAGACAGTGGACACTATTGGTAATTGTCACAGACCAGTCTTCTCACTTCATGTATCTCAACATATGTTACCATCCACCACAAATGGGCTGTAAAGTTGCACTTGTACATTGCAGAGCCTATTAAATTGTTTGGGTTTTCAAGAAATCTTTGAGAAATCTGAATAAAAAAATATGTGGCTTTGAGAAATCATAACTTCGTCAAGAAAAGTCTGATTTAAATGTGGATGGTATCATTTTGAAGCTGATTACACACTCTCTCCAAAAATGCATTGAGCCCATAACAGTAAAAGTGTCAACTTTACAGCCCATTGGTGGTGGATGGTCACATATATGCATAAAATAACAAACCTGTGAAAATTTGAGCTCAATTGGTCATCGAAGTTGCGAGATATAAATGAAAGAAAAAACACCCTCGTCACACAAAATAACTTGGTAACAAGTATTTGAGAGCTGTTGATAGAATAAAACATTGTGAGAAACGACTCCCTCTGAAGTAGCATAGATTTTGAGAAAGAGGTAATTTTTCACTCAAATAATAAAAAACTTCATGCCAGAAGTCTTTTATTCCTAGTTTGAAAGCACACAAATTCGTCTCTCATCATTTTCTAGCAACTTCGATGACCAATTTAGCTCAAATTTGCACAGGCTATTTATTTTATGCTTATGTTGGGATACACCAAGTGAGAATACTGGTCTTTGACAATTACCAAACGAGCACTTCCCTTTAACAGTCTGCAACACCAGAAAGCAGGATATCAGTCACACATACTCTATGTGCAGGATAGTATTGTAACTGGGCAAATCTTTCTGGTAACCATTATTTGTTGTGCAAATGTTTGTGCTTGTAAGTGCCTCTATGATATCGGGACTTGATCTTGACCACTGTGACCAGTCGGGCGAACACAATAGCTGCAGCAAAATGGACACTGTCGTCGAGGGGTCGTTGTTCTGTTGTGCTAAACTTGTTTACTTTTTGTCTCATACCTCCTTCGAAGATCAACCCCTGAGACATACTTCGCTTAATTGCTTCCATCCCAACCAAGTTTGCTATATCAAACTGGTCAAGACTCCGAGAGAGCTTCCCTGGTCCCCTGGCAGCTAATCCCACAGTCCCCCATCTGACACACTTCATTACTTTCTTATTATAAAAGCAATCAGCGAAGCCGGCCATACCACACTCCTTTCCCTACGCTGTGGCCGATGCCATCCCAATATAACGCCAAATAAACAAAAATACAGTTGATCGTCCCCTCCCTCATCTTTTAATTTTTGCCGCATCCTTTTTAAAAAATTTTATTTTACTTTTTTGTTTGTTAAAAATTACACATTTTGTGTGTATTTCTCATAAAATTTACTAATCTTTTAAGAACTTGTCAACATAAAATAACTTTAAACTGAAGAATTGGTGACCAGTTTGAATTAAAATACTTGGCGGCCACTTTTGAATGAAATAAAAAATAAGAAAATTACAAGGCCCTCATCCTCACCCGGACAATCAACTGTTTTTTCTTATTGTTGGCCTTACGTCCATGTGGAGGCGTGGATGGACACTTGATAATAGAGTAAACCGCCAGATATGAATAAATAATGGTCGCTGTGATAATGCCAGGTGACATAGGCAATTACTGGACTGGCAGCCCGCTCTAAGACTATATTAAGACTGCTTTTTGTTGGATATCGCATTTCACAAAAACACTTCACTAAGTACATGTTTATCTTCAATGGAAATTGCTACAGCATTAGTGTGGGCGAGAAATGCTTTTCGTCCAGTATAAAGTGTTAACGTTTTATTTTCAAGAATTTATTCTTTGTTTGCCGTTATTTTTATAACAATGAGATTCCATAACTTACTGCTTAATTTGACTGCATGTTGTAATTAATAAGCATATACTTTCTGGGAGCGTTAAGCCCAGGTTCATACTTCCTGCGAATGCGAAGCGAATTTGACGTGAATTTGACGTGAATTTGACGGCACAACCCTCCTTTCGCAGCGATATTCGCAAGTGAGTTGCGAGTTTCGTTGCAAATTTGTGACGTCAACGGTTGCATTGCATTCGCATTTGCAGGAAGTATGAACCGGGCTTTAGTATTTGCATATTTGTACTAAATTAAAGTTTCCAGCTTATGTTTTAGCCTACTTTGTTAAATACATATAACAGAAGCTGAAGTCTTTTGTTGAGCTCCTTCCTAAGCTCAAATAACTCTACTCAGATTAAGACAATGTATTTTCATCATTCTTACAAAACCAATATTCTTCCTACTTCAGTCTGATTTCCGATTTTTGGGCCCTTGAAAAAAATCTGGAAGTTGTGTTCTACAAATTATCTGTAAAGTCTACAAAAGCCTGCACCATGTGTACTTGTCAAAATGTTACTACTTTTTCCTGTACCTCAGCAGAAAAAAGTAGCTAAACACAATTAAAATTATGCTTACCAGAATAAGGTTACCAGTCAATGCCATAAGAACCGTGACATTATACATATTGCCTGAAAAGTCTAAGTTCCATGCTTCTCCTCATTGAACCCAAATCTCGACACTCATGGGGTGACAGGTCTTTTTCTTCAAGCTGTGCCACGCATCTGGAACTCTCTACCACTTAATCTTAGATCTTGTCTTTATACCACAAAATTAAAATCTCTTCTCAAAACTTATCTTATGTCACAGGTTTTCAAGGACTTATTTTTGTTGTGTCTGTTAAAAATAAAAAAAAATTATTTGTTTTGTTTTTGGTTTTACTGCTCCTTGAACACACCCATTGTTATTATATTATTATTATATTAAAAGCCTACAACATGTGTACTTTAATAACAAAGTGTTTCTACTTGTTATAATATCATGCATGTACTTCAGCAGAAAAAGCAGCTAAACACAATCAAAATTGTGCTTACCAGGATAAGGTTACAGCCAAGGTTCCATGCCACAAGAACTGTGACTGGTATCCGGCTTATATTTTTAGCTTAGCAGGAAGCGGTTCTATGGAAATTTTCGCAATTCACAACTTGAAAATAGTGTTGTCGAACACCACTGTCAACAGGAATTTTTACCGGACAAGTCTGACAGTCTTGTGTTTTTTTTTTAACTTAATATTATTGAAGAATAATAACTCACTGTGTCACATATCTTGAAAAATAATTATATGTTCAAATGTTGACTTTGAGTCTGATAGAATACATGTACCTTTCAATTCTACTGAGTAGTGACAAAGAAGTGTACATAATAGTAAAGACAAACAAATAAATATAATCTTACTGTACCTGGTTTAGCATTATGTTAAACTGGGTCAGTATAAAGTCATTTTGTATTTTGAGTTTGGTCTTGTAAAAATAATTTAGGTCCAGTAAACATTTTTAGCTTGATTAAGCCATGTGTTCTTGTGGATTTCCCCCCCCCCCCAAATGCAAGGCCTGACTGTACATACTGAAACTGAGTTGGTTGAGCTGTCACTTGCTGATGGGTTCTATGGGTGCAATTTCTGAATGAGCCTGACCGAAGCCTTATTTCCTCAATGTATGATTTGTTCAAATACAAATGAATTGTACTAAACTCTGTATGTTTGTACATTTGTAACCCAAATGTCATGAAATTGATTGTCATGGCGATCGATCAAGTTGTCAGCATGCATTCATCTGATGCTAGAACTTCATCTCGACTGCAACTCAGAAGGATCTCAAGAAAACACGACCCAAAAAAGCCTGTCCGTGTGAAAAGGCAGGCAAGCTGAGGTAATTCCTCTCCCCCCTCCCCCTCGTCTTCCACCAGATTTATCAGTCGGTAATCTCTGACAATTTGACAGATTCTCGATTCTGGGGCATCACTTCCATCATCCCAGAACCCAAAATCTTGAGTGAGTAAGAAACGAACAAAGCAAATGGTGCTGAGTGAATCGGGAATCTATCGTCGTACGTCCCCAACATGGTGAGCTCAGACGGACGCTAATTTCTATATACCCCCAGCATTCTTTACTCTGATTCATTAATGCATCACGGTGTATACTAACTTGGTTTTGTTATTGGCCGAGTTAAAGTGAAATAGTCTGTAAGACAGATTAGATGTAATGAGTACGGGAACTAGACCCATAATTGCGTAGTTGAATCATCACAGTGGGGCGGATTGCTTTCATCGGTTACCATTGTTCCATTTCTACCCTAATCCATTTGAATGAGTGTTACAGTAGGACCAGTTGTACTGCTCGTGTGTTGGGAGGAGGGGGCGGGGGAAGACACATGTCAAAAGGCCCAGGCTCCAGTCTTTGCATAATCCACTTGAGTTTAAAGTGTCCCCTGGATCACTAGTAGCCTCCTGCTAGTAACTAACATAACATATCGCATCCTGTGACTGGTATCTGCTTATTTTTGCTAAGCAGAAAATGTTTAAGAAATACTATCTGCTTAAGCAGCTCTATGAAAATGGGGCCGTATCTGATGATAGTTCATGTAAAGAACCAGACTCGGGGGAGAGTGAGTACGCATACACTGCCAGTGAAGCATCGCAAACCCAAATCTCTAATAAACATTCACTTAATACATCTATCTTCTGATCTACACATTTGCAGGGACACTGTTTTTCACCCGAAGGAAAAGCTTTTCTTTCAGTAAAACAATATGCAATCGTTCTTGAAAATAAGGGCGTCTTGAGTTTGACCCGGGGCCTAGTAATAGAATTCCTCGTTGCCATCGTCCTGAATCTAGCATTAAGTTCAAGGCCTTTGGGAAGTAGGAGAGCCACGGGGCGGCCCGCCTACACAGCAGATCTCACTCCCCAGAACCCAAATCACAAATCAAATCTAAGCATCATGCTCAAAAATACTAAATCCACATCAAAAATGATGCAGGGACAATAACGGTACAATGAGAGATATGAACAAACGTGCTCGGCTAATCAATCAGAATAATCCAGAGACTTCCTGACTGATTTTCTTTAAAGGGTTTGGGTACATTTTGTGTGACACAAAACATTAACGTCCGCAGATTTATATTACACTTACACGGTCTAAAGATAATGATGGTAGAAAGCTTCCCTTAAAATATTACTTACGGGGGTGCTGTAGTTTTTGAGAAACGAGTAACAAATTTCACGAAAGTAATTTTCATCTCAGTGAGATGAAAATTAGTTTAGCACGTAGAACAGATTAACGCAACTCTCCTAAATCATTGCTCTGTGATTTTCACCTTTTTTCCCCTCAAAAACTGGCCACTAATAAAGCTGAAACTTCTACATGTATAGTACATAACATACATCTTCATTCACGGTGAGTAGGGGTTCATGTCATGGCCAAAAACTTGATCTACAAAAGGTTTAAAAACCCTTTAAAACAGTTCATATTATTCGTTGCCTTCCCCCACAACTGAAATGTCTCCCAATCATCTCAGCGCCATCACTGGGTCTCGCTGATTAAACGTTAACAGAGAGATCTAACACAGCTAATTGATACATGGAGGTTTGCACTGATAATGTAAACAAAGTACAAGTGTGGTCTTCTAGAATAAGAAGGCTGTCTCGATTGCCAGACAGCGGGAGGATAATTATCTTATTAAACGTGAACTAAATAAACTAGAAAATGTTCTTTTTTTTAAGGTACCGCTGTAGCGTTGAGGATATTTCCGTGATTAATATGGTTTTTGAGTTGATGGAAACAAGGCTAGAAAGGAAGAAGAATAAGTCTACAAAGGCTTGATTGATATGAATCATTCTGAACATCATTTAAAATTTTAAATTTGTCTTAAAGGGTTTTGGTACCTTTTGTAGAACACAAATATCTGCAGATTTGCATTAGACTTTCACAGTTTTAAGTTAACGACGGTAGAAAGCTGCCCTAAAAGAATAATACTTGCTGAGGTGTTGTCAATTTTGAGATATGAGTAAAACAGTTTAACAAAAATTATTTAAGCACGTGTACAACTTTCTTAAACGAACGTTACAAAATTTGTAAGAAACAAAAATCGTGAAGATCACAAATTTACATAAAACTTACACGGTCTAATGATGATGGTAGTTGAAAACATCCCTTGAAATATATCTGTCTGAAATGTCATATTTAATGAGAAATAAATAATCTAACTTTGTGTTTGGAGTTTATCGCTCAGTGAGCATTTTTATTCATCTTTATTTTGGCATCGATGCAATGCAAAATTTATAATCGGTTTTTCACTATTCTCTCGTGACCAAGATGGCGGAATCGATCTCAAACTTCGACAGGTTTGTCAGTTTATGTATATGGTGGATTATATAAAGTGCTTACACTGCCAGCACCTGTGTTGTTAACAAAAAACAATTCTGTAATGTTCCTTTAAGGTTGCAGTTTTGAGGTAGCGCCAACATTTTTAAGTGGGTATGTCCACGCAGGAAGAGTAATCCGTAATTGGAATACACAATCTGAGAAATGTATCCAACAGTAATGTTTCACAGATTCACAATTTGGGGGAATAAAAACCGATTTAATTTTCCATAACCACATTATTTCAAAGTAAAACGGATTCTCAAAATGCCAGGCCTGATACTTCACGGAGGCAACGGAGGCGATTCCCGTTGCCCCTTGTCATTGCCTTGGTGCCCTTGAAATGCTCCAGTAGAAATTTACAATTTCCTCACAGGGTGCCCTCTGCCAAAAAGAAAATGCCTTGGTGCCCTTGCCCTTTCAAAAACGAAGCATACAGCCCTGAATGCTTTATACTATCGAAAGCTGCTGTACTTTCTAGGCAAGTAAGCTTTATTGCCATTAATTTTAAGAGTTATTACCAATTATACATGGATTACAACTGGAAAAATATCCCATTACACAATTACCTCTTATCTGACTAAGAACCATTATTTGAATCATTATCTTCAATGTTAAAATACCCGTAATTAACTGAGCACAACCATTAATGTTTTTTATTCAGTAAGCTGTTATCAGACCCAACATGCCAAACGCGAATTTTGCCTTTCAACAATTCATAATGGATCGTTCTTAATTCAGCCGCACAAAATGGGCAAATGAGTGTGTGCCACGAACGAACACAACAGCACTTAATTGTGATTTTGATTTTAGGAAACGACACCACAGACACGATTTGGTATATTACTACGTCCACCCACAACACCCATTGCACCCGGGCACTTAAAAGCCACAGTGAAGCAATCCACGTCAGTTGATACCACAAATAAATTTTATATGCCAGAATTTATGCAAGCTTGTTTGGGGGTCTGCGCTTGATTACTGATGGCCGATAATGTTGGGGGGGATTTTAATTTCCTGATCTGAAGCTCTCGTAGTGTACCCCTGTAATAAAATATTCCAACCTGCATGACTTTCTCTCGGCCTACATTTTCTTTAATTGTACGGCAGACTCCCCCCTTCTAAATCTCACTTAATGCGGAAACAAAAGAGCTGCATCTGTTTGAGTTTAATTTTGACGAGGTGGTTGTGTGTTGTTGTAAGGATATCTACTGGCTGACAGAAGCAAGTCAAAAATCTTTCAATCATTTCAGATTGCTAAATGGAATGACGACAAAAGAAAACAAAGACGAAGGGGAAAAAAACTGCAGTTGTGTTTTTTTGGAGATGGTATGGCGATATGATTAGAAACCTGTACAGTCTACTTCTAAGAATGCTAAAGTAGCATGTCATACCACACTGTAATAAACAGTTTGGTAAAGTGTGTTTTCCACTAATAAGTGATTATACAATTTGACCCAAAAGTTAGTCAATAAAAAAAATATATCTCAAAATATCATAAATAGCCCCAAAATATCCTTTCATGCATGTGATAAATATATGATCAAGAACAATGAGACATTTGTCGACCCAGGTAATTTTTCATTTGTTAATCGGTTTAAAAAGAGCATAACTATGCTTTCATACTGTTAAAACCCCATGTGGATACCACCTTTGGTTCAACAGTTGTGAGAGTAGAAACACCTTAATAGAGAATACAACTAAGAAAAAGGAGTTAAAATTCCTGTTGGTTATTGAACATACATCAGCACATTTCTTGTCAATGCTATTATTAACTTTAAAAAAATGTTATATCAGGAAAGAAGTTGCCAATACATGTTTTGATATTTAAATTTTACAAAATATTTTGAAAAATGTCTACCCTGTTGTAAAATAAAAAAGTAGATTGAGATCAGTAAAGCATACGATGAGTTCGAATTTTAAGACGTGCGCTCATCAAAACCAAAATGCCCATTTTAGTGTCAGACGTCTGTTCCGCAGGTTTCTCAATGACACATGGTAACCGAAGCAGACAGTCCCTTAGCTAAGTGTTGCATTTCCACACCATAACACCTCCCACCATGCCCCGGTATCGCATCCCTTTATCCTCCCCAACACTATCCAACGAGGGAGCTCATCTTGAAATATTGATGCAACAGGGAGAGGCCGGGGTGTGAATGCTAAGACCCTACAGGGAAAAAGGCTTCCTTCTTTAGCGCAGTCCGGGTCGAGACTTATCACCATCTAGGCTTGAGGGTTTTTAAGGCATTTAACAACATCTGTGGCAAAGAATAAGAATTCAAAGACCTTTCAGAACCGTCATTATTATGCATCTGCAATTTTTGTTTACAAGCTGGGCCCAATTGCTTAAACCTTTTAAGCATAAAAACTTGCTAAGCATAGACAAATCTTGTTTAACAGAAATTGATTACTAGCCAAAATTACATTGTTGTAACTGGTGCCTCAATCATTTTTTTGCTATAAAGCAGTATTTTGTGTTTGACAGCTTTATGAGATTTTGCCCTGTTCCTTACAGGAGCAGTGGAAACTTCTGGGCCCACCCAATTTGATAGAGATGCTTAAAGGCACTGGACACGTTTGGTAATTGTAAAATACCAGTATTCTCACTTTGTACATACCAACATATGCATAAAATAACAAATTTGTGACCATTTTTGCTCATTTGGTCATCGCGCAAAGTTGCAAGACAATAATGAAAGAAAAAAACATTCTTATTGCGCAGATTTGTGTGCTTTTAGACGTCTGCTAAAAAGACTTCGCAGGCCTGAAGTCAAATTCAAGCATTTTAGTGAGAAATCACCTCTATAACTTAGTTGCTTCAGAGGGAGCCGTTCCCCACAATGTTTTATAAGTTGTTATGCTAATAAAAACCATAAACAAGAACAACCTTGCTCTTCAATTGTAGTACTTGACATAATGGCATTGAGTGAACTTTGACCTATGACCCACACAGATTGCAAAGTATCTCAAATCTAATTTGGCTTCCAAAAAAGCAGCTGCTTGCATAATTTTCTGCCATGTTTGGTTATTTATAGCGTTATCTTGTAAGTGTCAATCTTGTTCTTGACTGCGGAGTGAAATATTCCTTTGGCTCCATGTTATTTTATTGTGTCATCTGCTGCCTGCTGTATGAAATGATTTAATTGTGAGTTAGGAAGTTGGGGCGGGGAGCCTTACAGATATTGCTGTTCTTCCCCTAGGATTGAATTACCTATAAAATGATAACGGACAGGCGCGGACCAACATTGACTGGTCACTGATCCCAAACACTTTACCCTGGTTTGCCTTCTCCTGACATTGCTTTTTATCTGGAGGCGGCCATTTTTGTCATGCTTCCTGCATTCTCAATAGCTGTAGTGAATACTGATTTCACCAAAATGGGACCAGAGTATTTTACTGTTGTCAATTTTATGGATTGGTTTGATACATTGAGATAAAGCTTAGCTTGATGAGATATTCTGTAATTTGTTTCCATTAAGCCAATCTCTACTTTACCTTTAAAGGATTTGGGTACCTTTTCAAAATGTCCATAGATTTACATTAAACTTAACAGGTTTTACATGCTTAAAACAATTTTCATGACATTGTTTTACTCATTTTCCGAAAACTACAGCACCTCAGCACGTAATATTTTCAGGGAAGCTTTCTACTATCATTATCTTCAAACTGTGTAAGTTTAGTGTAAATCCGTGGACATTGTGTTTTTTGTCCTACAAAAGTTACATAAACGCTTTAAACACTTTTCTATCTGAGACAATTTTCTATATTTTTCCATGTCTATAGTTTTACACAGAGGCCTAATATGTTGCCCCTCAGGTCTTATGGCCTTGGTGCCTCTTTAAAAGTTCCACATAGGCATTAAGAATTTCCAATGAATATACTCTTAGCAAAATAAAAATGGCCTTGCACTCTCAAAGATTAAATTCCCGGCCTGGGCCCAATTTCATAGAACTGCTTAGCGCAAAAAACACACAAAAAAACCCAGCCCTTAACAAAATTGTTAAAGATTAAAATCATTTTTTAGCATACTTCTTCCGTTTTGCTCTAATCCATACCTCAATTCATGATTGAATTAAATTTTGCTCTGCACAAACTATTCCCTATCCTTTCTACTTTGTTTCTTTTTGTTCCTTCTCCTTCCCTTTAACTCTAAATCAATCACATTTCAATCCAGTGTATATGATTGAAATTGAATTCCATTTTGCTTCTTCACAAACTATTCCCTATCCTTTCCAATTGTTTCTTTTTTCAAAGTTTTTCCGAGGTTTGACAAATGTTGAATTGGGGTTGCTTTAGACAATTTAATGGCTGTGCATGTGAGTTATTGCCCTGTCTGTCTACATCAATGCCTTATGGTTGCCCTCTCATCTTGCCATTAACACCTCAAGACTCACACCTGTTAAAAGCTGATCTCAGGTGGCGTTTATCTTCAAGGCATATAGGGACATTTTATGGAGCCATTTTTCATGTTCTTCTCTTCTCTACTTTAAAGGGAATTGTATACCATTGGTTTCTTTTTATAAGGGCAAGGGCACCAGGGCATTTTATCCTATGTAAAGGGCACCCTATGAGGAAATTGTAAATTTCTACTGGAGATTTTCAAGGGGATCCAAAGCAGTGACCGGGGGCATGGAGGCAATCACCTTCGTTGCCTCAATGAAGTATCAGGCATGCATTTGATTGTTTTAATTTTAATGGATGTATATGGGAAACGGACAATGAACTGTATGTTTGAAGGTTTATTCTGAAATTAACGAAGACACAGAAACTGGGGGTATGCTTGTGTGTACTCGTCACATATACAATAAAACTAACATATATGCAAATTTCATTTCAAAAGGTGGTCGTTTTTTTATATATAGATATCGGCGAAATAACGCTTCTCAGATTCAACATTCCAACTTGAAACTGTTGGGTTTCAATTTAAAAACATTTCCTGGTAAATTGAGGGCGCTTTTTCTCATTTCAAAGTTTTAAAAGCATAATTTGTATGGATGTGAATATAGCATTGTGACCTATGTTTACATTCAAACCGCCCTCTGTTGACAAAACACTGTACACGTCATGTTTCACCGGGCAAGAAGACACGTAGTCATGGTAAGATTGCGTGTACTTTCTAGCTGGCTGCCAAAACACCAAGGTTTTGCCCTGCGGTTATGCGCGCGAATCATGTTGTCGTTTTTGAGTGACGTCAGAGGTCACATCATCAATAACATGTTCCATATTTTGGCCACTCTCACACTTTCGTTCTGTTTGTATAATAAGGCAAAACTGCTTATCTTTGTAATTGCTTTTCTCAAAATGTATTTCTTTGTTTAGTTTTCTATGGCAGGGCCCACGTGTCACAGCATACCTAGCTGTCACAATGAATGTTGCTATCAATCATCCATGTTGGTTCCATTGTCAACCTAAGAGTGTAGCTCCGCATTATGTTGTCCCTCATTCCTAAAGCGGAACGGCCTTGACTCTAATGTTTCATCAGTAGCATGATTAATGGATCAAACCCTATACACAGTGCTTTCCCAATCAGGTAAAGTTCCCAGCACATGGAGGATTAAATTAAAAACAGCCATGAGAAATTTCAGAAGTTTATTTGAATTCAGACTTATTAATTCCAGCTTATAGTGTGTCTATGTTTTTCTTCAAAACCTTGAGGTTGCGCATGTTGCCGTATTTAGTGTTGAATTTTGTTTCCATTTAATATAAAATATGGACCAGTGAAAACGTTGGGGGACCTTAGAAATGACAAGCTAACTGTTACTACAAATAGTATGAGTATACTTGCTGGCACAACCATGTATTAAATACCCTTGTGGGAGTGTTGGCTCTGAAAAATCCTGGTTTGGTCAGTCTAGGCGTCTCTGAAATTATCTCTGCTCGTCTTCAGGAGAACGGTCCTGTCTGGCTCTGTCACTGAAAAAGGGCAGAGCCTGTATGGTTGAGGAGTCTTTGACCTATGTACTTTAGGAAACGCCGGCAAAAATAACACAGGGAACTGAGGAAGAAAATAAACTAACCATGGTGGCATGGGATTGTTCACACAAGCCCCTCTCACCTGGCCCAGGCTCCTTTGGTGTGCATCGGTGAAGGAAACCGATTTGATCAGTCTGGTCATAACGACGCAATGTTGCTCAACACGTTAGTGTTCGGCTGTGCTTTATTCAGTCCCCTACGGCAATTCATGTGATAAAGACATATATTCACTCCTGCCTTTACACAAAATAAAACATGTTTGCAGGGGTGCGTGATGGCCGTTTTTTCACCTTCCATTAGCCACTTATTTTTCACTTTTTGAGATAGTCCCCCACGAGGGGCCTGGGTTACTGTCGTTAAAGTATTCATGTCGTCCTTTTGACAAAATATCTGTCAATGTATATCCGTATTGTGCGTTTTTTGTTACATTGTTGACTTTTAAAGAGAATCCACCTCAATATTTGGTTGATTAAATATTTGATTAAACCAAAGATTTCATTTAAACATTAGATAAGCTTTTAAAGGTAAACACTGTAGATTTTGTAGGTACAATAATGACATTTTTGTGCTGCCAGTTGACAACATGAATGAGATATCGGATCGGTTTGGTTTTAATCGAAATATCGATGTATCGCGATATCGCGATATATCGATTAAGTATCGCAATATCGTGATGTATTTCCTATGCTATGACTGTCTCTTCTACAACTTTCACTGGGAGTTTGAAGACTGATGATGTCAAATTTAATTAATCGCGATTATATTGAATATCGCAATATATTGTCGGCAATATATCTTTTAAAAAATAAATCGATATCGCCCAAGCTGATCCCAGTAGACAACATGAATGTGATCGTATTCATAACAACTACAACTTTCTCTCTAAGGACAGCATGCGCTTTCTTGTTACTAGCAGTACAATGTGGTTACAAAGCAGTGCAAGTTGGTTAATATAGGAGTACAATATGGAGCAAGTTCAAGTGAGGCACTATAGGCGACCATTGGTTGATTTTGCCTGGTTACCTATGCATTCAATACATCCTGGGTACCAGGCAAAATCAACCAATGGTCTACTATAGTGCCTCACTCCAACTTGCTCATGGTTACTACCAATACAGGACGATTACTAAAAATGAAACAAACAAGAAAAACATGGGAGTTATAGATTTCAAAGAGCTTTTGGGAACAGTTACTAGCCTCATTACAAAAGAAGTAGATAACAGAACAGGTCCATTTCACAAAGCTCAACTTAATCTTAATTGTGAATCAAACTTAATTGGTTAAAGTGTGTCTGTACAATTTGTTCCTGGTATTCTGAACAGAACAAACCGGCTCTACTTAGGAACACCACTCACAAAAGAGATTCTTACATGGTGTCACTGCAAACCTTACTTACTTGGCATCCTGCTCATTAGTGCTGGACAGTGATTTTTTAAAGCAGTATTTTCTTGAAATTTGGGAAATTGAATTACAACTTCTTGAATTTCTTGTAGTAAATGATAAATATCTAACAAAAGAGCGGTGTGCATAAATTGGTTGTCGCAACTTTGAAATTGGGCCCTGATGTAAAAAATGTCATTTTTTTTTAACTGAAATAAAATGTCTGTTTGGTTTATGAGGTCAGTTCTTTTGCCTGATTGGTTATTGATCAAAGTATTTGATCAATAAATATCAGTCCATTTACATGAAAAACAATGGGAATAATAAACAATGTTATGTTAGCTTTTTACCCTTCCTTTTCTTTTAGTTTGTGTTAACCAGGAAGAAAAGGGCCCACCGATAGCACTTAAAAAATCCTCTCGGAAACACACATTTATTTCTCTGTGGAGGGGAGGAATATTGGGTGTCTCCCCATAGGCTGTTATCGTAGCTTAGATTGTTAGCTCTGTTGTGATATCAAATTTAGAGGCAGTTATATGTTGAGCTTGGGTCCCCGCGGCAAAGTCGATGTACTGCGCTCGTTTCTTCCTTTTGTCCGTGGCTTCTTATTAATGATTACTGCACAGAACAGGTGAACCAGAGGTCTGAACACACACACACTCTCTCCCTCTCTCTCAATGCCTCCATTACCCCTTTATACTTTTTGGAAAATCAGGTAACATTCTCTTGAATTTCTTGCAGTTAAATGATAAATAACCAATAAAAGAACGGTTCGCATTAATCGGTGGTCACAACTGGAATCGTTAAACAACAATAATAATAATAATAATAAAGAGAAATTTATAAAGCGCAAAAACAAAAGCAGAAAGAATCCGCCTCAAGGCGCTGGAAAAGAACAATAATAAAAGTCTGGACCAGACAAAATTTGTACAAATCAAAGTAAAGACAGCAAAAAAAGTAACTCGGCTGCTGTAAAAGCACCTATAATTTTAAAATTGTTACTTGTATCCTGAAAATGAAAATACCAGGAGACGGCACATTTAATTACGATGATTTTGACACCTCATTTGTTATAACCGGTCGAGTATTGTTGTCGCAGTAAGTGCTTACAGGTGAAAAGTACCAAATTCCATTGTTGCAGTAACGTCTATTGACAAGAACCGCTTGTTAAAAATGTTAAAAAATACTGCTTCAAAAGATGAGTCTTAAGGCGACAGCTCGATGGTAGGCGACTCTTTGATGGTCGGTGGCAATTTGTTCCAGAGTGAAGGGGCTACAATGCTGAATGCTCTACTGCCATACGAGCGAGTCCGTGGAGGAGGGGAAGGTTCTTGCAAAGATTTAGGGATGAAGACCGTAGAAGCTGGAGTTTAAAACTGCATAGCGCTATTTCCTGAGACACAGACAGTCAAAGTGGTTTTTTTCCTATAATTGGACAATGAACTGTCTGAATCTTTTTTTTTTTGTATTGACCTTTGCAAAGGGCACCACAGCAAAAGCACAGAACCACAGCAATTGAATTGATGTAGGGGCTGTAGGTTAACTCAAGGCCTGCATGCTAAACTGAGCAGAAAGTTCTTTCTCATCAGATCTATGCTCGTCCAACAAAAATATAAGCGACAAACTTCAAGGATTTCCCCTCCCACAATTTGATATTATGATGTTATTCAGAATGTTGTAATTTCAGTTTCTGTATAATTTGTTCCCGTTGTCATTTCCATTTAGACTGTCAAACAAAAACAGCATAGGTTTACAATTTCAAACTTCACCCCAGGTTTGTTTGATTACGTATCAATCTACCGAGATTTTCTGAGAATGACAAGTGGAAAGGTTTTTCAATTTTTTTGTGTCTAGAAGTCAAAATGTTCAACTTCTAATAAATATAGGAGCTTTTTGTAGTGCAGGATCGCCAACGGATATATAGCGCTGTTTTCTCAGGCAGGTGACGATTGTTCAGAGGGATTTATAGCTGGAATTGTGTATCGCAAAATGCCTGTTGGAATGGTGTATTTGAGAGTTTACGCATAATCCGCCCGAAAGGCTTCAGTGTTGTGAAGACAAAAAGTCAAGGTCTTGTCTAAAGGTTTATAGCATGTATGGGCGAAC
This sequence comes from Asterias rubens, assembly GCF_902459465.1. NCBI lineage: Eukaryota > Metazoa > Echinodermata > Asteroidea > Forcipulatida > Asteriidae > Asterias > Asterias rubens. Next base: position 14,023,531 of record NC_047073.1, read on the forward strand.
GTGTAAACTGTCATGAATATTGCTTTGGGTAATAAAAAAGACAGAATGAAGCATGTCAAATCAACACACACGGCTGCATTTCATCCTAAAATAAGCATTGCATGAAATGAAGCAAACCAAGGAATTCAAATGAGATTAAATTCTACAAAAGTGTTTATTGAAGAGACGTAGTACATTGGTAGGGGGGGGGGGAATACGGGGAAAAAATGATAAAAAGTACAAAAGTAAATTTGAAAGCGGGAAGTTTATTACCCCCTCGTAGTACGCAGATTGGCAAACAACCGATCTATAATTCTTACTGAATTTAAGCCGTGCAGTCAGGGAAAGTCAAGGCAATGTTACGCATTGCTCGGGGCATCGGCGGGTTAGTTTACGCCGGTCGCTATCTCTCGTGGTGGCGTTGGCCCGAGGCCCAGGATGCATATTGTGAATAATGTGGGAATCATCTACCCTCCCTCATTGCCTCTACACAACCTTTTTAAAGGGCTGGCTGGTTCACCATAGTCAACCACTATTTCAGCAGGAATCACTGCAGAATCTTTGGGTTGATTTCGCTTTTACTGCCCTTTAAGCTTCCCTTGAAACATTAGTTGCTGAGGTGTTGTAGGTTTTTTTGAGAAATGAATTAAACAAAAATCACAATTTATTTTCCGTCTCAGTGAGACGGATTTACGTGACTCTCCTGAAAACATTGCTGATTCACAATCACCAACGAATGGTTCAGCAGGAATATTATCACAGCAAAATCTTTTGATTTGATTTGGTTTTACTACATATTTCCTAAAATATTACTTGCTGAGGTGCTGTAGTTTTTCAGAAATGAGTAAAATAATTTCACAAAAAATGATTTTAGCATGTACATCAACGGATTTACGCAACTCTACTGTAAACTTTCTTGGTTCACCTTCATCAACAAATCTTTGGGCAGGAATCATTGCGGAATATTTTAGTTGGTTTGGTTTTACTACCTTAGACAGCTTGACAGCTTGAACCCTTGTGATATTGGTGAATCTTCGTTGAACAATTGATTTGATTGATTTTGGTTTTTGTTTGGTAAAGAGAGTATTTATACAGTAGTATAGGGTAAAGGGGTCAAATGCAAGAGTTATCACTTGTGTTAGGGTAAAGTCTGCACTATGTACCTGTATTATACAACATATTATACAACATGTAAAGGCTAGAAAATAGCATACAATGTATTTGCTCGTGATGTTTCGCCCTTAATGCCTGCCCATATGTACGTGGATGTTAGTGAACAACACCACCTTTCTTTACTGAAAAATAATGATGCATGATTCATTGAAACTAGATTTAAATTTCTAGACTAAAATGCAACACGTGTTAAGTTTACTGAAATGCAAAGTAGGAATCCCACAACTTAACATGTAGACATATTTTAAAACTAATAAAATAAGATGAAACGACGTTGGTTTCAGTGCAAGCTGATGTAAAATCTTGTGATGTCAGAGTTGTTCTAATTTCACAAATGGCGTAACAATTACTAGCATTTATGCATGCAAGTGCTTATCTGTCATTGGGAAAACCAACCAACTTTTACTTTGATGGATGCTGCACACAGATATTTAAGATTTGAATTCCGTGCATACGTAGCGGATGCATGTATCGATCAAAAGTATGTGCTGGCCGACTTGCCAAGTGCGTAATTTAGATGTAAGGCCTTTCTGTGGCACATTCTTCTCCCTGAGGCTGACAGCATACACCATGAACATAATACAGCATGCCTTCAGGGAGGCATTATAAGCAATTATTGGTCATTGCCTTGCTGCCCTTGAATCTGGAAAAAATGCCTTGCCCTGACAAACAAAATTGCTGGCCTGTTACAACAAGGCCCTTAAAAAGTGTTGAAATGTTCCAAAACAAGCTCATATTTCTCATTCGCAGGTGCCCTTTGCTCATTAAAAAATTCCTTGCCCTTACAAACAAAATTGCTGGCCTGGTGCATTCATGCCCTTAAAGTACAGGATAAATACTTACAGTAATTGACACACACTGGCAGACAACATAGGAAACTGCCTTCATGCCCCTGGTCATTGCCTTACTACTGTAATGCACGTACATTAGAAAAGAACCCAGTACACTTTTTGTTAAGAGAATGGGTTTCTGGAATGGTCTGGCAGCAATATGCACCACCTCACTTGGTATACCTTTAAGATGCGGTGTTATAGTTGCTAAGCTTCATAATAGTCATTCTAAACAAGCTCCACCAAATTGGATATATTTCGTGCTAGCGATGTCATTTACGGTGCTTAATAATGTACAGTATTAACATTAAATTTATTCTTAAAAGCAATGATGGATTTTCCCTATTAAGAAAAAGTTAAAGAATGAATTTGATGAAGTCCTAAAGTTTTCACAACTGTCACATAATGTGTCATTACATCCAGTGGTAAGTCTCACTACACTCAACAGCTGTTTGGTATGAGTCCCATCTCGTCTTAATTGTCAATGCATAGCTAGCAGGGTAGGAGCCTTTGTCATCACACCATCAAGTGTACATCGTAGTAATATGATCATGTAAGAAATATAATATTGAGGGACCAAGTAATGATTGATATTCTAGTATGAATAGATCATGCGCGTATTCATTTTGGGGACCACTTTGGTCTTTGAGGTGTAATGATTATACATCTGCTTTAGCATTGCATGGGTCATGGGTTTGAATCCCTCTGTGTATGGGTTTTATTTCCAAAGGACTCAGGGAAAGTACTTAGTACACATTGCTTTACTTGGTGTATGGGTGAAACCGAAAGATAACCACTTTATACTTAGTTTTGGCTGTAACAACCCTAATAAGCTGGTAAAAAAAAAGGGTTTATAAAGGTTTTCAGATATTTTCTAGGATATTCATTTCAGAGGGAACTATTTCACCAAAAATAGTTTTATTATGACCTTCAGGTTAAGTAGCCTTTCAAACTACAGTTAAAGGCAGTGGACACTATTGGTAATTACTCAAAATAATTGTTAGCATAAAAACTTACTTGGTAACGAGTAACGGGGAGCTGTTGATAGTATAGAATAGAATAATGTTTTATTGTCACTTGTAAAAAAAACAAATATTAGTACAGTGAAATTCGTTTTGGTTTTGTCTAAAAATATTATAAAACATATAGTATAAAACATTGTGAGAAACGGCTCCCTCTGAAGTAACATAGTTTTTGAGTTTGAGGAAGATGTAATTTCTCAGGTAAACTTTTTTAAAATTGATTTTGAGACCTCACTCTTGAGGTCTTGGATTCAACCATAGAGGAGCACACAACTTCATGTGACATGGCTGTTTTTTCTTCCTTTATTATCCCGCAACTGCAACAACAAATTGAGTTCAAATTATCATGTTACTTCATGCATATGTTGAGATACACTAAGTGGGAAGACTGGTCTTTGACAAATTACCAAAGGTGTCCAGTGCTTTTAAACCTATAATATAACCTTTGAATTAAGTTCATTCAATAATAACATTCAACATATAAGTAAAGGACTGTTCAAGCTTGCTTCCATGGAAGAGCTAATTAGAAAATTAAGGATGGAAAAATGCTGACCAGAACTATTTCCATAGCTTAGTTTTCGCTCAATTTATTAAAGCACACACCCTATCTTTATTGACATTTTGAAACATTATTGAAGCAAATGTATCAAAAATCTCAAGGCAGTTCCATATAATTTGGGAATGAGAAAGGGGAAAAGGCTCCATTATTTCCCCCGAGAAAACATAAAGCTATTCATTTGTTACAGTTTTGCCCATCGCTAAACATCCTTTTCTTCTGAATTTCTTCAATAACCCTTTCAGTGACACCAATAAATGCTTATTAGCTTGTAAACATTTGAATGCAGTGCGTGCTGAAACTCAGTCCGACTGTCTGAGGAAACAATAACCTTTCTTTGACAAATTTCTTTGATTACATGAAAGAGAGAAAGAAAGAAAGAAAGAAAGAAAGAAAGAGGAGGGGAAAAAAAATCACCTGAAGGATTTCCCTGCGACTTATTGAATCAATCTCGTTCCACCACATCCATCACAAAACATTTGAGGAACTAATTTCATTAGCTCGGGCAAAATTGCATATAATTTCGAAATATGGCTCATGTTTTTACGCCAATGGCTAACTGCCCCCCTACCCAGAACAACGTAACCATGCTCGATAATTTGTGGGGGTCTTGTCGTAAGTGATGGTGTGCCAAAGGGGGAGTTGGTAACCTCACATCTCAAGCTTTGTGTTTTCACTACGAATGATCGTGTCTTAATTTTACGCATAGCTAATGTATGTGCATGTGTATTGGGTGTTCATTCATTACGGCGGTATTAGTTACATATAAATTCAATTCAAAATCTATGTTTTTTTCCCGTATTTTCATTTGGTTCTTTACTTCAAAAATAAACTGGGAGACTTATGTCTCAAAGTGAATTAAGCTCTTAAGTTAAAATGTAAATGGTGTATGTAGGTTAAAAATGGAATTTTAACAATTATTTTACACCCCTAAATAGCAGTCCATAATATAACAACACATCCTTGTAGAAAAAGAAGATATACACAAGAAAAATGTATAAAAACAAATATTTGTTTTGATTTAATAATAAAAAAAAATAAAAAAGTAGATAGCGTAAATGAATCTTAAATTTTAAAAGCATAGAATAGATTTGTTCAATCCACAACAAATTTATTATGCTCTACATAGTTCTCTACATTTCACTCTTTGTTTTTCTTTATGAAACCTTTTTATGTCTGAATGAAGATTATAAAATGTTTCTTCTCTTTATGTTTCCGTTTAGGCAAAGAATTCCCTCAAAGAATGTTTACTACTACCGATGCCCCGACCACCGTAAGAACTATGTCATGTCGTTTCCATTTGCGTTTGACAAAGAGGGCGACACATACCAGTTTGCGTACTGTTACCCGTATTCCTACACCAGGATGCAGACGTATCTCGCTGCAGTGGAGAAAAGGAAGTTGGACTATTTCAATCGGGAGCTGTTGTGTCTGAGTGTGGTAGGTAAAGTAGTTTGTTATGGGGCGCCGTTTTTCACTTAATTGTCAATAATGTTTTTAAGATGTGTAAATTTTCATGGTTTTAAAAACCATGATTTGTAAACCATGACTTTGATGCTTCATTTTTCATGGTTTATAAACCATGTTTTTAAGATGCCTCAATTTTCATGGTTTATAAACCATGATTTTTAAATGTTTATTGCATGTTCATGACTTAAACACAAAAAAATACTTTACTGGTATGTAAACCATAAAAAGGATTCGGCAACATTTTCAATGGTTTATACATCTAATTGCTTTAATGGTGAAAACATGCCAAAAAGTGCTAAACAATTAAATGACAAACGGAGCCCCATAGTTTGTTGTCAAGTTTCATTCCAACCACCTGGCTTTACCGGAGGGCAATGCAACAGTGTTGGTTTACTGGCCAACAACTTCAAATTCAGGAACATTAGCTGAACAAATCTATGAAGGGTTTCGTTTTAAAGGTGAGACAGGTAAATTTCAGAAAGTGCTTTGTTGGCTGTGGTTCGGATAGGGTGCATTGACGCCATTCAATTTATTTAAATTTATTCTGGTTGTGAAGTCAAGGACTCTCAAGTAAGTGAATTTAACCACTGTACTACACAAGAATTTGAAAGGGAAGGAAGCTTCGGTTTTAGATGTGGGAGGAAAATCCCAGAGAAAAAGTCCTAGGGATAACCCAAGCAGTCTGGTGGGGACTGTTAAAGCCCAATCCACATAGTGCCCCGTGCGAGATTCGAACTGGGGTCAAAGGTGATAAGGAATGATACCACTACGACAACCCAACCACCCAAGGTAAACAATGGGAGACTTTTGGGACTCTTGGTGGCAGCAGACTTACCAGGTAAAATCCATTGTTCTCGGTCATGTGCGCACGCTCAGAACTACATAAACAATGAAAATTTACCTGGTAGTCTGCTGCCACCTAGCGTCCCAAAGTCTTGCTTTGAAACTCACAAATTTGTATGTCGTGTGCAAAGGATTGGCCGATAACAAAACCTCTGTTTGGGCCTCAACTAGGTGAGGGCATCCTACTCAAATGATATCATATTTAAAATTAGGATTTGGAAATTTTTGCATGGTTGAAGTATTACTATAAGAGAGGTTTGCGGTTACAACATGTGAATATCTCTTTGAGTAGTGTTGGTTCTGAAAAGAACCGGTGATTAACGACTCAACGTTTCGATCAGTATGCTCTGATCGTTCTCCTGCTTATCAAAAATAGGTTACCAGCTAGAATACCATACTTTTACCATTGCTGCAACTGGCACCCCACTAAATTCTTACGTAGCAAAGACATATGCTCAGCAGAAATGTCTGCTTAGTGGCTTTATGAAATCAGGCCCCTGCTAAACACAAAGAAGTTTACAAGCTAGCTCCAGACACTTGCCCCCTATTCTTAACAGAATGAACTTGCCAAGATGTGTTTTTTTCCCCTTCAAAAGCCTAATTAAATTTTGTAGTGAGAGTACATGTACACCTATAAATGTTTAAGTGCCCATTTTAACCTTCAAACTACATTGTCGCCGATAGAGTTCTACCCTTTAAATTGTGAGCATATCATTTTATCTAATCAGCCAGTAATCCAATATTTTCCCCCTCCTCCTCCCAAGCGATTCCCATTTGCAAACCAGAACCTGCCTCCCAAGTTTTTTTGATTTAGTTTATTACATATATTTCTTTATATTGTTCGCTGTTCCCGAATCGGGAAAGTAAATCTTCGCAGCTTGATTGACATCTCAAAGTCAGTATTGACATTCTGCTCCGGTATATTTGTCCCTTGACTGTGTTTTGGTCGAGGCCCAAGGCCGGCTTTATAGGATTACTGTCATGATGGTTCGTCCGTCATCTTACGGGTACCTCACAGAATATTGACAATTGTCTTCAACCCTCATGTGTATTCTTTTATTTCAGGGACATTCAAGGTGAAAGTTCCGAACTTGAAATAAAATATTTGATTATAAATGCAAAGTGGTTTGGATAAAAGTGTTACAGGTTCTTAGTGAACACATATTCTTTTGGTGAAAATTTAAGTTTAGAAAGCCCTGATTTCATTAGGGAAAAGCATTACACTCTTATTATTAATTTTATCGGTTTAAGGACAAACTGGAATTTACTTATGATTGGAATTTGTTTTATTATAAATGCAAAGTGGTTTGGGGTTAAAAGTGTTACAGGTTCTTGTTGGAAGGCAAATTCGTTGAATGGAAACAATTTTAGTTTAGTAAGCTTTGATTTCATCTGGGAAAGCATTGCACTCTAGTTTTTCTTTATATCAGTTCAAGGACACAATGGGGTTTAGTTCTTTTTTGAATTTGTTTTATTATAATTGCAAAGTGGTCTGGGTAATGTAACTTACAGGTTCTTGTTGCAACAGAAAGATTTGATTAGATTGGAAAAGCAAGACTGGAAAAGCAAGCAAAAGCAAAACAAACTGGAGTTCACTGGCTATTGGCAAATCTTTGATTATAAATGCAAAGTGGTTTTGATGAAAGTAATACAGGTTCCTGTTGCATCACACTTTTGTTGAAGGGCAGAAATTGAAGTTTAGAAAGATTTGATTTGATTAAGAAAAGTATTGCACTGTTATTATTTTTTATCAGTTAAGAGACAAACTGGAGTTGGCTGGTTATCGGAAAATCTCTGATTATAAATGCTAAGGGGTTTGGGTAAAAGTGTTACAGGTTCTTAATGAAACACGAATTTGTTGAATGGCATGAAGTTTAGAAAGCTTTGACTTGATTCAATTAAAAAGCCTTGCACTTTTGTTATTGTGTGCTCAGTTTAAAGACAAACTGGACGAAAAGGGAAGCTTTGAGTGTTTGGTTGGAACAATCATCTTGAGAAATATTTTGTAACAAACCACGTGGGAAACTGACTGGGTAAATTGGTAATAATTTTTGGATGAACAGTTTTAGATAAAACATTTTTGACTCGAATCGGTGACCACCGGATACCACGCTGGTAGTCTACCAACTGAGCTATCTATCCCCAAATTGTATGTCTCTTAATCAAACATTACAAAGATATATCTCGCATTTAGTTCCAGAACACAGTCCTAAAGCTACTACTGTGTTTATCCGATTTAATTTTTTGTTTTTTTAAGCTTAAGTAAGTTACTTTTAAAGTGAGAAAATAGAATTAGCTGTTCCCAACAACTTACCAACCAAATGGACCGATGGTATAAATGCAAAAGATAATTCATGGCCAGTCCCTTCTCTTCAACACCCCCCCCCCCACTTTGTCCCCCTATTCATTGTTCACCCCTTACTTTTTTGACTATATGCTTTCTAACACCATTCATGTATTTCCACTTCACTGCTTATGTTTCACTTCGTTTCCTGTTCATGTTTGTTGAGTTGCCATTTTAGTCTTCGAGAAAGACTCTGCTAGGGTCGAAACATCAGGCCATTAACTATTTTTTTGCAAGTTTTAAAGTGTTCGGTGTCTGGCAATCGAACAGCTATAAACAGCAGTCAAAATACACAAATACCACCAGGTGTAGAGACCGAGATGAGACCATTTAGTCATTAGCAACATTTCTCATTCCCGATTTGGCAACAATGGCGAAACGACCTTGGTTCCAAACAAATTATCGGATATCAGTCATTAACTGTGAGAGGAAGAGAGGAGAATGGTCCATCTCACATTGCAGATACCGTAATGAGGAAAAATGAGTGGCCTTGACTTTTATTGTCAACGTTGATTAGCTGAAAAGGTCTCTGTGGCTGATGAAAAAAAATAAAAATAATAACAATAACAAAAACATTGAAAAGAAAAAGAAGGAAAAAAAAACACACGAAAAAACCCTTAGGGTTGATATAGAAGGGAGAAAGCTGAATGAAAAATATTCTTCTGGTGTTTGATACATCCCAGTGTTTGGAGTGTCACCTGTTTTCAGTTTAAAGAAAGGAAACACCACAAAGAGATGACCGGGAAATGGTGGAAGGAAAGAGAAGGGAAGTTTGTGATGATAGCTGAAGAGGTGACGTGAAGATACGCGGAGCCGGACGAGAAGAGAGGAAAGTCTGACTGTTATGCTCCGTCAGTTTTAATTAATTCTTATCAAATAAGTTGGAATTTTTGTTGTTGAATACATTAAAAGGGGCAGGCAGAGAGGTTGCACAGACTGCAGTAGGTCTGTATACTTCATTGTTGAAAAGGCACACGCACCAAGGCATTTTCATCTTAGTAAAGGGCACCCTTTGAGGACATTGTAAATTTCTACTGGAGCATTTCAAGGGCACCAAGGCAATGACCAGGGGACATGGAGGCAATCGCCTTCATTGTCTCTGTGAAGTATCAGGCCTGACATAGGTTTTTGCCAACCTAGGTCGGAAAACTATGGAAAGCCATGAATGCAAAACAAAAACAGACAGCTACTGTCTTAGTAATAATGTTACACAACTATTCAAACATGTGTTGAATTTGTTGGATACAAAACAACCAGTCATGGGAGGTATTTTATTGAATTGAAAGTTGGTTTAAAACATCTGTTAAGATCTGTTAAGCCGTCCATGCCTACCAAGGCGGTTTGTTTATCAACAATGGAAAGGTCTATTGGTAAAAAACTGGCATGGGTAAGGGCATGTGTTCATGTGTACATCAAGTTTTACTGCAAATCTCCAGCAGCCCAGAAATGATGCGAGGTCAAAGGTCATTAAGTACGTGGGTTTAACAGCAGATCTCTGGCGTAATTCTTGAGCCTCGCAGTTAGTGTGATGTCAGATGTTCAGGTTAGGTCACCATACAAGCTTTTCATGGTAGACCTGGCCCTGTTTTTACTCTAGAGGGCGCTGATAGGGAATACATATTGAATGTCAAGCTGGCATGAAATAATATGCTGTGATATACCTGGACGGAATAGAATGAACAAACCCCCCCCCCAAAAAAAAAAAAAAAAAAAAAAATTCCAAGACCACATGGAATTTCATCATCTGTGTTTAAAAAAGTTGTTATTTATGTCATTCAATAAGGGGAAATAATTGATCAAATAAATAGCTGTGCATTCATTTGCAATTCTCTAAGAGTAAAATTTACATTGTATGAATCTGGCAATGGTACAGTGGTCTTAAAGGTAGGGTACACTAAATTGTTAAAGACCTGGGGTCGATTTCACAAAGACTTAGGATTAGTCCTAACTTAGGACTAGTCCTAGGAGATGTACAAAATGCATGGATAGTCCTAAGTTAGGACGAGTAACTGGTCCTATTTGGAGAAAAGACTAGTCCGAACTCTTTGTGAAATCAACCCATATCCTCTTGTACTTAGTGTAACCCAACATGCATAAAATAACCAACCTGTGACAGTTTGGGCTCAATTGTCATTGAAGTTGCAAGAAATAATGAAAGAAAAAAATACCCTTTTTTAATAGAATTGTGTGCTTTCAGATGCCTCAGAAAGGCTTCATGCTTCAAATTTTGTGGGTGAAAATGACAACTTTCTCTAAAACTACAGTACTGCAGAGGGAGTCGTTTCTAACAATGCTGTATAGTGTCAACAGTTCTCTATTGGTATTCACAGTGTGACTATGGCAGTGTTTAATTAACCAAATATTTATCTTTCTACAAACTAAGAAAAAAAGAAAAAAAGAACAACAACATGTTCCTATAAACATTAATACTACACACTATGTCCGCTTGAGCTTTTTTATTTAGTCAGAGTGAGTTGTCAGCATTAACGCTCTAAAGCCACAACAACCAGCACTTGCTTTTTATCAGTCGTAGCTTCTTCATGCATGCTTGCTCATATCCATTGCCAAGGTTATTGGAAAAGGGGGGTGGGGAAGAAGGGAAAGTGGAGGTGTGCCCTTCGACAGAGTTGCGGTGTAGACGTAAAGTCAACGGAGCGGATAACCCAAGTACGCATTATCTCTCCCTTGGCTGTCTGCCCGGTACCCATCAAGATTTACTAGTAGATGCAAGGACATATGACAACAATTCTGGAGGCTAATGTTTGCCCCATTCTGATCTTGGAGCGGGACTCGCAAAATGCTGACAACGTCTCGCGTCTCGCGTGTGTGTGTTTATTTCTCTCTTTTTTTGTCTTGTTTACCTTGTGAGTGTTACTTATTATTGCAGTGGGTCGGGTTAATATGGCTAAATGAATAAATGCATTCCTGCGGTGTAGCTCAACTGGTTGTGGGTTTTTAAGTCTCTATTGTGGGTTATACTTTATTGTGCACGGGGATTAAATTGAGGATAATTTAATTAGAATGGTTAAGAGAGGCTTGTTGGTTGTATGTATACTTTTACATAGCCTTTCGGGAGAGGCATTACTAGAAGGGAAATACAACCGGTGATTGGGACTGGCAAGCTTTCCTTTGAAGACCATGTTTAAAATTTTTGTAATCCGAGACAAATTAATGTACAAGGCCAAGGCCAAGGTCTAGGCCTCATTATAGGGTGAGCCAGTTTAATTTGGGCTGCTTTAATTTATGCAGACAGACTGTGGTTGGTCTAAAGGGCCCAATGTTATGGCTCTGCTTACCGTCGAATTCTATTCTTACAATCACCATTCGCCGCTTAACTGCTAGCGCCAAATTATTGCACTACTGTGTAAGCGTAGAATGCCTAGTAACATGGAGTAAGCATGGGCACAGTCCAAAATTTCCCACTAACCCCTGAATTACGCTTGACATAAGCACAGAATCCCTGCTTCCGTAAGCGGTCATTCTTTGTTTACGGTAAAGCAGAAACATAAAATTTGGCCCTTGTATGAAGCAGTTTAAAGATAAAGAGCCTGTAGAATAATTCATCAAATAATGGCCCTTCTATGACAAAACATATTTTTTGTACAGACATGTTTTTTTTTTTTTAATGTAGTGAGTAGAACTAAAAAAATTACATTTTGCAAAAGGCAAGCACATAAATAAGCTGTATTGGCAAAAAAAGAATTGGGATGAGAGTGTGAAAATAGTCCAAGCATGTATGACACCTGCTCTAGAAATCCCACCCGAGTAAAATGAATGTGATTTTGTCAACAGAATTCAGGAAAGTATTGAACTTACAGTGCTAAGACTTATCGATGTATGGGTTAACACCAAATAATATTCTTTATCCCTGATGCAAATTTAACATTTCTATTAAACCTTGTGATTCCGTATGGTTGCAAGTAAATAAATATATAACTTATTTATTATTTTATTTTTTAAAGATTCTTGCAACCATTTCCTTGTCCGTAATCAATGAAATGAGGAAAAACATTTTCTGTGACCCATTTTGGCTTCTGATTAACCAAATCTGTTGATCAGTCCCTTGCTCCCTGTAACCTAATTAAAAGATAATGATAGGAAAATGAGATTAAGTTGATAAAGATATATCTGCAAAACATACTGATGTTTCAATCCTAGCAGAGTCTCTCTCGAAGGCTTAAGGTTTATACCTAAACACCCCGAAGCAGTTAACAAAAAGTACTGTTGGTAATTACTCAAAATAATTATTACCATAAAACCTCACTTTGTAACAAGTAATGGGGAGAGGTTGATAGTATAACACATTTTGAGAAACAGCTCCCTCTGAAGATACGTAGTTTTCAAGAAAGAAGTAATTTTCCATGATTTGATTTCGAGACCTCAGATTTAGAATTTCTTTCTTTCATTATTATCTCGCAACTTCGGCGACCGGACCGATTGAGCTCAAACTTTCACAGGTTTGTTATTTTATGCATTTGGTGAGATACACTAACTGTGAAGGCTAGTATTTGACAATTACCAATAGAGTCCAGTGTCTTTAAAACTAAACAAAACAATTGTAAAAGAAAAGCAAAAACAAATCAAAAATTCACCTACCAAAAAAACTGCACAAAATATAAAAATAATTACCAACTAAACCATAAAAGTAAATATTAAAACCCCTAGAGCTATTTTAGAGACTAACACAACTATCAGCAGAAAGCCAGGCCACCATTGTTTATTTTATATATTCTGATGAGAGACCTATCTTTACAGAGGTCTTAAAGTGAGCCTACAGTCATATAAACAACAAACTGTCGGAATATTTGTACCGCCTTTGGCTGAGTGAATGGATGAACTGGGAGTGCAGATTGCCTTGAGGGACGCGCTCGTTGGCGCAGACCAACACCTTCTACTTTGTCACGCGACAAAGTATGTTAACCTTGACAAGGGGCGGGTTTTTATTTTACTGACAAAAGGCCTTTCTAGATTAATGGCTTTTGTTATTATTTAAAAAAAAAAAGAGTTTTTAAAGGCAGTCCTTAAAATTTGTTACGTGTTTGTAGTACTGTAATAATGTACAAGAACTAATGGAAGACCCAGGGAGTGTGTGAAACTTTGGTGTGTGTAAGCCACGAATATTTAATTCATAAGAGATTTGAAGTCATAATTTAGATATTTATTTTTCAACCTAAGTGCAATTAAATGATTAATAGTACATTATGTAAACAAACATGTAGGAAATGAAGAAGGGGCATTAAGTAATGTTTTAACATTTTATTTATGGTGTGTGATATTCATTGTGGTGTGTTTAAAGGAATTGAAGGACACGTTTTAAGGGATTTCGCGGTTGGTTTTTGTAGATTCTAGATTTTCTTTTGGTGTGTGTCAAGGATGTTTGTGATTTTCTTTTTAGGGATTTCATGTGGTGTGTTTTTAGGGGCTTTTATGAGGTATGTCTTGAAGGATTTCTTTAAGTTTAATTTTTTAGTGCTTTCATTTGGTATGTTTTTATGGATTTCATGAGGTGTGTTTTGGGGGTTTTAAGTGGTATTTTGAGGGTTGTTATGAGATGTGTTTTGAGGGGTTTTATGAGGGTTTCGATGGATTTCAGTAGGTTTAATGAATATAAATTTTTCTTTTTTGTTGAAGTATTTTTGTGGAATTTTGGGGAATATTCATCAAAATTTTGGGCAATTCTAGCTCCAGTCTTATATCATGAGTGTTTATAGGGATGAGATTGTTCAGACTTTTGGCTGCATTCAGATTTTTTATGTCGGCGTGTCGAAGAAATTTAGACAATATTTTTATCACAAATAAAGAAATCCTGCTCATTGGTCTACTTCTCTAGTGCTTTGGATACTGTTTCCAAAAGCTCATGGAATCTATAACTCCAGGGGTTACCAAAAGGTAGACATTACATCATTTCAACATAACTTTGAATTTGTATCCAAGTTTCAGACTTTTTCGTTTGTAATGACTCTCACCCCTGTGTTTAAAACAATAGTACACAGTATGATATATATGATATTTCTTAGTTATCTTTTGAATGACTTCAGTGCTCATGTTAAAAAGGCTGAAAGAAATTCAAGCAGACCAATACTGGCAATTATCTAATTTTGTAAAGCACAGAACACTTGCATGAATCCCCCAAAACGGTGCATGATGCCATCCACATAATAAAAGGTGTGAGAAGCTGAGTGTTAAGAAAGAATTGAACAGAGTTAGCTCTAAGAGTACCACAAGCAAGGCAATTAAAAACCCACTGGACACGTTTGGTAATTGTCAATGACCAGTCTTCTCACTTGGTGTATCTAAACATAAACATAAACCAAAACTGTGAAAAATTGAGCTTAATTGGTTATCGAAGTTGTGAGAGAATATTGGAAAAAAAGCACAAGTTGGGTTCTCTCAGATGCTTGAGTTCGAGCCTCAGCTGACACACTGGACATAATTATTTGGTTATTACTCAAAATATAGCATAAAACCTTACTTGGTAACAAGCATTGGAGAGCTGTTGTTGGTATAGAATATTGTGAGAAACGACTCCCTCTGAAGTATCATACATTTTGAAAAGTAAGTAATATCTCAAATCTTAGAAAAATTTCAGGTGAAGTCTTTTATTATGCATCTGAAACCACACAAATTTCTGCAACAAGGGTGTTTTTTCTTTCAATATTTTCTTACAACTTTGATGACATGTTGAGCCCAAATGTTTACAGATTCGTTATTTGATGCATAAGTTGGGATAGCTATATACAAAGTGAGAATACTGGTCTTTGACAATTATACCAAACCAGTCCAGTGCCTTTAAGAGAAATACCAACACAGATCTCTCAGTGGAGGGCAAACAATCTCCAACCTATATTAGAAGAAAAATTTCTTGCTGTTCATCCCGGTGGGATTTTGCCATTCTCTTTATGCTGTCAAACGCCCAGCGGCTCATGCAAATTCCACATGAATATTTTATTTGCTGTGATGCAAAGTGCGCTGACATTGTGTGGTATCTTCGCTGGGTCTGATCAGTAACAAAGACTGACATGAGCACTGGCTGTTTCGCTGAGTCCGTCACATGCAATCATGTCTGCGGTTTACCGTGCGAGGAAGATGAGATGATGGGGGGGGGGGGGGGGGATTAAGACAAAAGCTTCCCACCAACGCTGGTGTCTTTGTGAATCCAACAAAAGAAGCCATCCGTAGCTATTAACGTTGTAGGCATGGCATTGGGAACGGCCTCCGATTGTTGCGTGACAACAAGAGTGCATTGCCATTGAAATGGTAGTACTACTAGGGTTTTGGGAGGGGGGGGGGTTGGATGTGGGTTGTGTTTTGACGGGAAAGAAGATGAGCTGATGAAATGAATTTCTCGTGGGAGTGACCTTGGTTGTTACTTTAGTGTGATAAGGTCAATCTATTTTGGTATTAGTCAGAGGTGTTCAGAGTTATTGTGTTTTCATTTTGTGTTTTTTTGTTCTTTTCTGCGGACTTGAAGGACTGCTTGTTGATGTTGAACTGGCATAGTTTTATATTTGTGTTTATAGTTGATTTCAGTATTACATTTCTTATGTAAAAAAAATGCATCTTGCATCAGCACCATCATAACTGATGATTTTTTCCTTTTGTTTACCGTTTTATATAAGAAAATGAAATAATAAAAAGCATTAAGAACATTGGATGTACGTGTCTAACCTTCCTTACTATTTTAATGTGAAGAAAACAAAGATATACAGAATGAGTAACATTTTGTGTAGGTTGGAACAAAATCACATTGTTGAATGATTGGTTGATTGATTGATTTTAAATGATTAATTGATTAATTGATCTGTTGATTGGAATTGATTTGCTTAGTTTGTTGATTGATCGATTCTGGTTGATTGACTTGCATTATGTGGGATTTTTTAAAAGGCATTGCATGGTGAGGTAGCATTGTATATGTAGTTTGTGGTACACGGCATGTGTATTTATCTACTATGCTGTATAAATTTTGTTCTATGCATTGGTCTGCTTCGATGCTTGATTGATTGACTTATTTATTCAAACTTGTGTGTTAGGCCAACTGGTGGATTCATTGGTTTATTATTAATTTATTTATATGAAATGGTCACTTGCTAATTTTATTGACTAATTGATTTGTTTTTAATTGATTTGCTCGTTTGGTTGATTGATCTAGTGATGCATTAATCGATCAATGTTTGACCAATGATCATTATTCTAACTGGCATATTGACTGATTGATTAACCTTGGAAACAATTTATAATTTGATGGCTTTCGCTGAAATGGCACAAATTAAATCGATCAATAATTGACCAATGATCAGTATTCTAATAGGCATATTGATTGATTGATTAACTTTGATATTCATTTATAATTTGATGGCTTTGGCTGAAATGGCACATTTTAAACCATTAAAATCTGAAACTTTACGCGGTGGGGGTATAATCATGTAAGGTTTGCCGTAGCACGATTATTATTATTATTATTATTTGTTCAACCAATACAAACAATGTGTAAATCTCTTTTGAGTAGTGTGGCTTATGAGAAGAACCAGTAGGATTTGAAACTTTGCATGGTTGGAGTATAATCAGTTGAGGTTTCCAGTAGCATCCTGTGAAAATTTCTTTTGAGTAGTGTTGGTTCTGCGAAGAACCAGTGGTTGACAACTCTCTGATGTAATTTATAATTTGATGTCTTTCGCTGAAATGGCACAATTTAAACCATTAAAATCTGAAACTTTGCGCGGTGGGCATATAATCATGTAAGGTTTGCCGTAGCACCTTGTGTAAATTTCTTTCGAGTAGTGTTGGTTCTTCGAAGAACCGGTGGTTGACAACTCTCTGAATAGAACCACAGGTTCTTTTCAGAACCAACACGGAACTTAAAGGCAGTGGACACTATTGGTAATTACTCAAAATAATTATCAGCATAAAACCACACTTGGTAACGAGTAATGGGGAGAGGTTGATAGTATAAAACCTTGTGAGAAACGGCTCCCTCTGAAGTGACATAGTTTTTGAGAAAGAAGTAATTTTCCACGAATTCGATTTTGAGACCTCAAGTTTAGAATTTGAGGTCTCGAAATCAATCATCTAAAAGCACACAACTTCGTGTGACAAGGGTGTTTTTTTATTTCATTCATATCTCGCAACTTCGACGCCCAAATGAGCTCAAATTTTCACAGGTTTGTTATTTTATGCATATGTTTAGATACACCAAGTGAGAAGACTGGTCTTTGACAATTACCAATAGTGTCTACTGTCTTTAAAGGAGATTTATACATAGTCCAACTTAAATGAGAAAAACAGAATTAGCTGCTGCTAAAAAACAGGACCTAAGGAATAAATGGCAAAAAAATGTATGGCCTGCTGTTTCCGATGGCTAACAAATTGATAATACAAAAATAAAAAAAAATTAAAAAAATTAATGCGAATGTCATTCAAATGATCACATTCTTCTGTTTTTTCTTTTAGCAACAACGGAAGCTCGACCTACTGACAATCTCAGCTCCTGGTAAGTTTTATTATACCATCTTTCCTCAATTTTAAAAGACAATCCTTAAAAATGTTTTAAGAAGAGTATAAGAGTATATTCAAGCTCTCAGCAGACATGAAACAAGCCTCGAAAAACTCACAACAATCACATTTGAAAATCAATTTGCAACATTGCTGGGGGGGGGGGGGTTGTAAAGCAGGCTCCTTTTGTTGATCGTTTAATTGAATCAATACTTTGTCCAAAATGAGATCATAATTGATTAATCAAATAATAAAATGATGAAATTCTCGCTTCAAAGTCACTGGTTTACTACAAAGATATAATAGTTTGTTTGTGGCAATTGAACAAAATAAAAAAAAAGTGAAACAAATTTTAGTGCTGGATTGTCTATGTGTCCAACAATGGACCTTTCGATTGAATTTTCATTCTGGTCACCAGGTTTATTAAGTCTGGGAGATCTTGGGATGCCAGGGGCAGCTAGATATACTACATGCATGAAAATTACATGAAGGCCACGTGGGCCATAGCCTCTTGCCCCTGATCTCGGCGTTTGTGCCATAGACTTTAAGATTTTCCAATGGAAGTACCCGTTGCAAAATATCAAAGTTGCCTTGCCGTTTCAGAGATTTGTTTTTAGGCCTGTTACAAGGTAATTTCAACCGTTTAATTTATTCTGAGCATGCGTACATTTTCGTGAGCAGAGCGCTTTTCATATAGTGCCTTGGTCATTGGACCAGAAACATTCCTGTAATCTTACTCAAATGCCTGGGGAGTATACATCCCAGGGCTGCCATGGCAATCCTAGGGCTTTTTTTTCAAGCACAATAATCAACCCCAGCACAATAATCAAGCGCTTTTCATATAGTGCCTTGGTCATTGGACCAGAAACATTCCTGTAATCTTACTCAAATGCCTGGGGAGTATACATCCCAGGGCTTCCATGGCAATCCTAGGGCTTTTTTTCAAGCACAATAATCAACCCCTACCCTTGCAGGTACCCATATATACCCCTGGGTGAAGAGAAACAATTATAGTGAAGTTTCTTGCACAAGGTGTCATGACCAGGATTCAAACCCACACCCTGCGGATTATACCCCCAGAACTTGATTTCGTTGCTCTAAACCGCACATCAAACAACACCCTACACGGAATTTACCTTGAACGCCTGCTGCCCCCAAAGTGTCCCCAAAGTCTTACATTATTCAAGGGAGTTGAATGGAATCTGTCAATGAGCGAAATAGGTTGAAGCCTTACACCATTTCGATTTCAATTTCTTGTTGTCAGGCTCATGTCAACATTGTATCCTGCTCAGTTTATTCTGTTCAGCGGTGAACTTTGATTAGTAACACTTCCCGATAAACAAAAAAAGGTTTCCAAAGAAAACTGTTTGTTTTAATGATTTATAAAGCCGTCACTTAAATGTCATATGTAGCCCATTGGGAGTAAATTCAATTAATGGAATGTCGGTGGCTTGTTAAGTGTTGGCACAATGTGTGTGAAAGGTCCTTTCAGGTAGGGAGACAGGCTGTTGCAAGAGCATTCCTTCCTCCATGGGGTCTTATTAGGGGTAGGGGCACAAACTAGAGATGAGAGGAACATGGGGGTATACAAAGAAAATTTTAACGGATTTGGGTACTTTTTGTAACACAAAACACAATGTCCACAGATTTACATTAAACTTATACGGTTTGAAGAAAGCTAACCTTAAAATATTAGATGCTGAGGTGCTGTAGTTTTTGAGGTATGAGTAAAACAATGTCATGAAAATACGTTTTTACATTCTAAAGTAATTTTTGTCTCATGATCAGTGAGACAAAAATTATTTTAATGACTTTGTTTTACCTATTTCTCAAAAACTACAGCACCTCAGCAAGTAATATTTTCAGGGAAGCTTTCTATTATCATTATCCTCAAACTGTGTAAGTTTAGTGTAACTTTGTGGACATTGTGTTTTTTTGTCCAACAAAAAGTACATAGACCCTTTAAAGGCACAGTGTTCCTTTGATTTTTTGAAATGTTTGATTGTTCTTATCCTATATAAATGTAGATGTATACAATAAAACTAAGCTGTTTGCTTTCAAAAGGTGGTTGTATATTGAGGTATCGCCAAAAATTTGCAGTGATTATACTTATGCATGAAGAATAATCCCTATAGGAATACACAATCTACAAATGTACTGACAGAAATGCTTCTCAGATTCAAATTAGGGGAATAAAAACTGACATGGCCTTTATTGCCTTGGTAACCATCGAAAGTTTTAATAATAATAATAATAATAACCCGTTTTTATATAGCGCTTTTCACACCCGGAGGGCGGCCCAAAGCGCTTCACATTATTACCCCTGGTCACTGGGCCTTAAATCACTCCTTAAACCATCTCAGCTCCCTGGTGGGGAGTATACAGCCTTGTGCAACATTAATATGCGCTACTCGGCTAAATCAATCACAAGAACCATTTCTGCCCTCACAGGTACCCATTTACCCCTGGGTGGAGAGAAGCAATTATAGTTAAGTGTCTTGCTCAGGGACACAAGTGTCACGACCGGGATTCGAACCCACTCTCTGCTGAACAGAAACACCAGAGCTTGAGTTCGGTGTTCTTATCCACTCGGCCACGACACCCTACATTGACTTTTCCCAAAACGAAAATGGCCTTGGCATTTCAACATGTTCAAAGATGAAATTCCAGTCCTGTTAAATACCAATTTGCAGCAAAGATAAGAACATGTTGTGTATGACGATCTTTGGAGAAACCACATTTTAAAACACAGTGTGTTGTTTAAGATGACATGCATTGAAGGATAAATACTGCCCTCTTGTGCTGGAGTTGCTACTAGTTTTCTAATCATTCAAGTTGACTCTAGCATTTGATGCTGAATTGTTTAATCAAATCGTCACTTGTTTTCCACTGTTTGGGTTTTCATTGGTTTGAAACGCTCTCCAGCATTATTGTCCAAAGTGGGCTTTTAAGGAAATTTCTTCACAGAACAACATTTGACTGCACTCGCCTCCAATTGAAGACGACATGTAAATGCATTTTTGTTTTCTCCAAGTTTCTGTTTGGGACAGTCAGCACGGTGAATTTTATCGACAAAGCCATCATTTAATAACGTGCCACATCCAGATTGTCCCGAATCAAAACATTTCACAAATTTTCCCTTACTCTTAAAATCGATAGGAGACCCGCCGCCTAGCCCACATAATTTACCGGAATTAAACCGGCTCTGCCACCGTGGATAGTGGCGCTAGGGTGAGGCCTCATGCATGTCTAACAAGCCAGCCACCACCTGTGACAGCCAGTTCATGCCTGATTGAACCGGTTTGAACCGGTCTCATTTGTTTGAAGGTCAAGGTGTCTGTATGTATTAACTCTCCAATCACATACGGAGGAGGGTTACATTAGTAATATCTGCTGGACCAATCAGAAGATGTTCTCTTGTTTGTTATGGGACAGTCTTCTTTTTCCTTGTCTTTGTTTATCATATAGTCCCACTTCATTCACTTTGTGCAAATACCGTGTTGATTGGAAAGTCTGCTTCCGTCGAGGCTTAAAGATACATGTGAATTTCGACCCCCAAGAAAATTGGAAGGTGTTTTTTATTGAGGATATTCTTTTCAGTAAGAAGTGAATCAGTCTCCAAGACGATTTTTCTGTCAATATTGTAACAAAGCTTGAAGGGGAGCTTTTAACATCAGGGTCCAATTTCATAAAGCTGTAACGCAGACAAAACTACTTGACAATTTTGTTTTGCTAAACAAAAATCGAGTCGGGCATCAGCCACTAAAATGCAAACTTAATGTAACTAGGGCTGGTAACATGTTTCTGCTAAGCAGTGCTTACGAAGTTTTTGTGCTTACAGGCTTTATGAAAGTGGGCCCAGGTAAAATACTTGTATGTATCCAAAGATGTTTTTTTTTTTTACATTTGGGGTAAAAAAAGAAAACAAGAAAAAAAAAAAATATAAAAAAATCAGGGATTTGAACCTGTGACCTCTAGATTAATATGGCGGCGCTCTACCAACTTTTTTTTTTTGGGGGGGGGGGGGGGGGTTACAGCATTGTTATTACTGCAATAGATTTCCACCATGCAAAGTTTCAAATCCGACTTACAATAGACTATAAAGACTACCAAAGGCAGTGTTTAGACAAGCAGTCTAAGGGAGGAACTTTTTCATTGTGAGTGTATTTTCCTTACAAGCAGGGAGTAGTTTTACATACATACACCAATAAAGTATTCAAGGCACTGGGATAATGATAAACACTTTTTAAGCAAGAATTGGAAGTAGGTGTAATTAAACAAATATATAAAAATAATAATGTACTATACTTTTTCTATCATCTATAAAACTTTCATAATCTTTGAAGGTAGTCAAATAATAACTTAAGTACTACAATCTTTCGAATGTATGACATTTTCTAAAGCTGGAATCAATAAGAAAGTAAACGGAAACTCCCTTGTAGCCGTTGCATAAAAAAAGCCATTAAATTCCCATTCACCACTTTAAAAACACAAGCCCAATTCCAATCAAACTTGCTTTGTTTATGCTTGGAAGTTTGAAGGTCTGACAAGAAAAGTATGGACGCTTTCAGTGTCAAGGCTTCCGTTGGCTGTGAATCAGGCAATTGACAGTCCCAATAAACGTCCTAGCGAGAGGATACCTGAGTTTTGTCCATCACCCAAGCGTATTGTCCAATTTCCCTGGCGCCGGGAGTCTTCTGCCGTCGATCCATAAATAGATTTGAATCCCTCACCGAATCGCAGAAATCATGTAATCTTGATGCGTACGGCCTACGTGTGTAAAAACCCTGAGTACCCCACGACCATTAACGCTACCTTTTTATGTTTATACCTCCCTCCCCTCCTTTTTTTTTTTTTTTTTAAAGCTACTTATGCAAACGTGATTACAAGCGTATGGTAATTCCCTGGCAGAATTACATCAATTCCTGCGAGCTAAACATGCTGAGGGCAGTATGTGAACCGGCCGAGCGTGAGTGCAGACACTACCATGCAACACCTCCCCTTCTACCCCCCCCCCACCCCACCTTCGTTCAAGATGGGGGAGTTGCCAGGGTTTGTGTGGCCGTTGAGTAGTACTGCCAGACACTGATTACATCAGCTACAAGTGTGAGCAGCGAGGTGAGAACATTAGAGCGACTCGTTGCTCACGCTTGGCTGTCTCTTCCCCACAAATCAGATCAATCAGGGAAGCACCCGGGCCTACCACAAGGTGGTAAGGAAGCGAGTAAAAAAAAAAAAAAAAAAGACGACAAGGGGAAACACAACAAACGAAACAAGCGGGCAGCATGTAATAAGCCGCTTAAATCTTCCCTTGCTCACTCCGACGCGGCGCCGCGGCACGTAGCTGGATTCCGGGGCTTCGCACATTTTCATTTGCCGCAGCGCTTGAAATCAAATTTGAGGCCCACTCGCCATGGCAGTCTAATTCATTTTATAGCTGCCGGGGTGACCTTGACTTTACAGCCGGCCTCCCTGGTGCACATCGCGTGCACCGGTGTGTTTTTGTACTCCCGTCGTTGTATTGTGCTAAGCCGGCCTTGCACAATACCATTGTATTCTTTTCATTTCTCGTTGGCTGAGCAAAATGAATCATGAAGATTATCAGATATATCCATCTTTTTTTTGTGTCCATCTTCCTGGGGTGTGTCTACACTCTCTGGGATCTACTTTGATCCAAGGGAATACCTCGGAACCTGTCAACCACAGAAGTCTTATGTAACTGATCGAACACACTAAGATCAGACTGGACAAACTCAAGGTAATAGGCTGGTAGTACATTACGTGACAACATTTGACAAGCCAGGATACACGTGTAAATTCCTTTTAAGTTGTCAAAACAAAAGCTGGCGCCGTCTGTCTAAATCTCAAACTACAGAATGACATTTAAAGCTCTGTATGCTACGGAATATGATAATGTGTCTTGAAAAATCTTATGGAGATAATTTGTCACTTTTCATACAGAAATAACGAATCTGTGAAAATTTGGACTCAATTGTTCATCAAAGTTGCGAGAGAATAATGAAAGAAAAAACGCAGTTTCTGCACAAATTTGTGTGCTTTAATATGCCTGAGAAAGGCTTGAAGTCTTTTATTATTTGAGTGAGAAGTTACCTCTTTCTCAAAAACTACGTTACTTCAGAGGGAGCCGCTTTCCTCACAGTGTTTTATACTATCAACAGCTCTCTTTCATTCAAAGCTGTGCTTGTTCTAATGAATTCATGGGACTTCTGTTTTTGTCCAAACATTAAATTGCTAACAAACAACAACAACAACTAAGATTTATATTGCGAGTTATAAAATGATCAAAAGTGCATAAGACGTTTTAAAAAGATGAGATCACAAGACTGGTCACTAGTCTAGAGTGCCCAAACTACAGTATGGGGATATGCCTGTCCCGTCAACAGAAAACATTATACAGAGGCTTATTATATTAGCCTCACCCTAGCCTCACCATGCTGTGGCATCGGTAATGTTGTGACTTTTTCAGAGGCATCTAACCCTTCCTAGGTAACAAACCTAAACTAAATGGCTGGTGAATTTGTATCTTAACCTAATGATTTTCTTCATAATTTATTTCATAAAATTTTAATTTTATTTGCCAGCAAAACACAAAAACAAATGCATAATCAAAGGATTTAAAAGAACAAACAATACAATGTAAACATGTTTTCAGCAAATTACTGAGGAGCTTGGTCGGGCTGCATCGGGCAGGCGGATACATGTAGGAAAAAACCTCCAGTGGGGGTGGTACACACGAACAAGAACACTGGCAGGGAAAGCCAATAGTGACTGAAAATCACTTCAATGTGGCTGACTATTTGGTTCTTAAAACCATAATAAAAGACCAAATAAACCCCTTTACTACCCACCAGCAGGCAAAGCCGGGCAACTCAGAAAGAAAAGGAAAACAAATTACACAAATTATTATTTTTTTAATCTGGAGCGATTACATCCACACGGGTATATAATCCATAATTACAAACATTAACAAAATCTGAACAAAACTTTTCACGCTGAAGCATTTCTCAGATTGAAATGTTGTTGAAACCCTCCCCAAAACCACATCCCTTTGAAGAGAATTGTTTCACAAAATGTTACACATTATCAACAGCTGCAGTTTTTTTTTACTTGTTTTTCTTTTCACATAAATGGTTGGAATAACTACCAAAAGTATACCCTCCTTTTAGTGGCATTGTACACGTTTGGTAATTATCAAAGACCAGTATTCTCACTTGGTGTATCCCAGCATAAGCATAAGTAACAAGCCTGTGAAAATTTAAGCTCAATTGGTCATCGTAGTGAAAATGATGAAAGAAAAAACACCCTTGTTGGACGAATTTGTGTGCTTTTGGAAAGGAATAAAAGACTTCTGGCTAGAAGTCTTTTATCATTTTAGTGAGAAATTACCTCTTTCTCAAAATCCGTTTCTCACAATGTTGTACACTATTACCAGCTCTCCAATGCTCGTTACCAAGTCAATTTTTGAGTTAACATTTGTTTTGAGAAATTACCAAACATGTACCTTCCCTTTAAAAAAGTTGCCGCTATGACACAAAACTTGAGTTTCTTATGAAAGAACTTGAAAGAATGACTCACAGTCTCAGTGACTCAACATGCGTTTTTAAGCCACCCTCAGAACATTCCTTACGATGTCATCGGAATGTTCCTTGTAAGTGTTTCTAGAACAGAAGGAGGTGTCGAGACCGAAGCTACAGGGAATAGCACTTTACACTGTATCCGTTAGGGGAGGTCTTATCCCGATCCCGGGACACTGTGTGATTTAAATGTCGGCTGACTCAGGTTCTGCTCAAATTGTTCTGCGTGGAAGACTTTAAGTTTCAAATTTTTCAACATTTCATGATTTATTTTATATAACAAGTAATAAAGAAATAATTTTTGTATGTGTATGTATTTAGCAGTCATTCATGAATCAGTCAATCAATTGATCGCAAACATAATCGTCTTTCTATTAAAGTATGGACTTCATAAAATGTGTTTTGCATATATTGGAGCTCCTGACAAAATAAGCTGTATTATGATCAAGAGTGGTCTCCAAAAAACCAAGTTGCCAAAAAAGAAGTTTTTAGAACGAAAATGTTGTGGTGGATTTTGATTTATTTGTTCAAACTTGTGCGTAGTTTTTACTTAAAGAGTAAGTTGCTTTGGATCGGGCGAGTTTGTCTAAGTGTTTGAAACCGTTCGTTACGAAATGCATATGGTTACAAAGATGTTTTAAAAGTAGAGTATAATGATCCACAAAAATATGCCTCAAAATTGCCTTGTTTTCTTTTTATTTTGTGAACCAACATGGCTGGCCATTTTGTAAAATGGCGTGCAGTATAGGTTCACGACATATAAGGGACATATAAGGAAAACCGTGCAATTTTGAGGGCATTTTTGTGTGGACCATTATGTTCTCCTTTTAAAACATCTTTCCAACCATATGCATTTTATAAGAAATGGTTTTCAAACGCTTTTCATAGACCAGCTTGCCCGATCCAAGGCAACGTGTCCCTTTAATGACATGTTGATTATTTTGGATATAAAATTGAAACTACAGCCTTAGAGCACCAAGCTAACGAGTTTTAAGGTTCATCAAACCTGAACTCTTTTGTTATTATAGCAATGTTTAGCATCATTGCCTTTTTACAATTTGTATATAGTTTGAAACAAAAGTTTTAAAGCTGAGCATTTTAAAAAGTTTGAACCAAACTCACTTATGCTTGCTGCAATCGAAAACGGCTATTAACAATTGCCCTGATGCTATAGTCTCAATGCTTACATCTTCTCTGTATGCACATTAATGCAGCTGAACTCAGAATTACAAAGTCGGAAATGAGCGACGTTTGATGAAGGCGGGGCCCCTCCAAGGGGAAAACAAAAATTGCCGTAAGCATTCTAAGAGCGATTATCATGTCACGATTACATGTGTTTCTTGATTCTGAACGTATACTTGAAGATTTGATGTATGCAGCCCGCATGATCAGAATTTAGCAGGAGCTGATGAGTGTACCCTTGGGGTTTACATTTTTTCTCCCTTCTTCTTTCAAACCAAACTGCGGTATTAATTAAACTCGGGAGGGTCCGCAGTGCCCGATTACAGCTTTATTGATGCATGGTGGGTACCGGTGCTAGTGCATTAACATGCTATTAACCTTTTGTGTAGCGGTGATTACCGGTGGGTAACCTTGGAGAACTAGTAGCGGAGGGAAGTTTGTCCGTAAATGGCTGCTTTCAAGAGAAAGTCCGCACTGTGGTAGTGTGTGATATGATAATGACCATAACAATAATGGAAAAGGTCTTCCCAACAAACAAAGTGATTTGCTTTCTATTAATGACAACTCTCCGACTCCAAAGAATATTTTAGTATAGCCTAATGGTTTCAGAATTATCAATTAAGTATCCATAAATTTGCTCATATTCACACAGAATGGAGACAACAAGTTTGATGAGTTTTAAAAATTTGTTTTTACTCTTATTGAGTTCATTCCCAAATTGTGAATATTTTTACAAGGTTAATCTTGTTTTTCAACCTCAACTCAACTTACTTAATTCTTAGTTAGCAAGGTGTCCATGCACCCGGGCAGATCTTATTGAATTGCAACATCTTCAAGAAAAGAAAAAAAGAAGAAGAAAAAAATCATTAATTTGAAATTACTTATGAATATTTTGAAATAAGGAGGTTAACTTTTTCAAAACAACTTTCCAAATCCTAATAGATAAAAGTACACAGTTGGTGTATCTCAACATATGCATGAAATAACTAACCTGTGAAAATTTGAGCTCATCAAGGTTGCGAGATAATAATGAAAGAAAAAACATCCTTGTCACACGAAGTTGTGTGCGTTTAGATGGTTGATTTCGAGACCTCAAGTTCTAAATCTGAGGTCTCAAAATCAAATCCGTGGAAAATTACTTCTTTCTCAAAAATTATGGCACTTCAGAGGGGGCCGTTTCTCACAATGTTTTATACCATCAACCTCTCCCTATTACTCGTCACCAGGTAAGGTTTTATGCTAATAATTATTTTGAGTAATTACCAATAGTGTCCACTGCCTTTAAACTTTCAAATGTTTTTATGATGAAAAAGTGACAGTATCATTTTCAATATTTACAACATGGCTTGAAGCTAATTTTGACATCACCTGGCTGTTTTTTCGCACCAAAATGTTTTCGCAGGAGTTGAACACAGCTAAACTGTTGCGAATTGTTTGTTACGAACTTGTGACAACAAAATTCGTCTCGCATACATAGGAAGTTAGAACCTGGCTTTATTGTAACAACAACAACAAAATCACCAAATTTTTGAATGTTTTTCTTTCACCACAGACAGAATGAACCCTGTCTGACGGTTGATAAATTCTCCCCCAAGGTCCTCACCCAAAAATATGTTAAAAAACAGCATAGTTTTCTTCACTTTAACATTTTGAAGTTTCCCTGCCGTCCTGATCCGAAAAAGAAAAAAAAATCCCTCACACTCTGTTTTTTCTCCCCACTTGTTTATGAAGTCAAGAGGCATGATTTGAATTTTATGGACTGGTAGAAGAGACTGGCATGAATTTTCATGTAGGCACGTGAAGTACCGTCTAAGGTTTGGGTGTCACTGCCCGTAGCATTATGCGACATTTACTTTCATCCATGAATCAAAGCAGCTTTGCCGGGGCTCCCTAAGTTTGTACCGTGAGGTTCATATTTTTTTGGAGGGTTAAACAGGAAATGCAGCTGAGAACGTGTACAAAGCGTGTCGCAAAAACCAGAGGCTGTTTTTGTTTTCTTGAAGTTTGAGAAAGAGAGTCTGCTGTGATCGTGTTCAGACTAGATGATATGTCTGTTGCTTTACCTAAAACGAAGATCATGTATTTGGGTAGAGAAGATTCAGTTAAACAATAATAATAATAAAAACTAGTTCATATATCGCTCATTTCACAATAACCGTCTCAATACGCTTTACATTAGTACCCTGGTCATTGGGCCAATAACATTCCTTTCTTTCTCAGCTCCCTGGGGAGTATTAACCTGGGCAACCGTAGTGCTCCAAATGCTTTTTATACACAATATCCTTGCAGGTACCCATTTATACTCCTGGGTAAAGAGAAGCAATTATAGTAAAGTATCTTAATCAAGCACACAAGTGTCACAACCGGGATTTGAACCCACACTCCGGTGACTTAACCACTAGAACTTGAATTCGATGCTCTTAACCACTCGACCGTGACACACTACAGTTTATATATGTTTAGAATACAGGAGTTTTTAAATTTGATTGGAATCGCAAATTGAGCAAAAGTTTTATTTTTATCCCGAAACTTGCATTTAAAACAAACTGTACCAAGTAATGCAGATTTTATCAACCAATGAATTGGCTGGTTCACAACCTGTACATTGTAGTTATTTAATTAACCAACAACTGGTAACTATTGGCCAGAACATTTTTGTCTTACAAGGTACTTAGCAAAGATATTCCTGATTGTTTAATATAATAGAAGGGGGTTATTTTGGTAGAATACCATTCAGTAAGTATTGGCAGCTTTTGACTGCTGAGAAGCTTTATGAACTTTAGCTCAGTTGGTAGTTTACCAGATTTGAGAAACATCTTGAACATGTGCAGCAAATTTGTCTCTAGTGTTAAAAGCTGGACAGTTTTGAAGTTCACTTAAAAATATTTTTTTCCTTACAACCTGATGCATTGTAGAGTAGGCCCCTATCGTATATTATTGAAAGTGTCAAATTCCCAAAGTGTCAAACAAGTAATGTATTTTCACCTGTTAATGGAATCGAAAGACGGCTATTAAAAAGCACTCGAGTAAAAAACTTTTCAGAATAAACATAGATATATCTGTATTCGACTTTTACTTGAGATAATGTTTACCGTGATAAATGCATTGCAATTCAACTGCTTGAAGTGCTCTCAGATGCCTGGGAGCTTCGTACAGGCATTTCCCCCCAAAATCAGAAGACAAGTCAAAGAAATGTATACAGGGTAATGAACTTGGAGAACCTTCTACACCTCCAATGAAAAAAAAATACCCAAACGAAACTATTAAAACATATTTATAAAGCTCTCAACCGTTCGACAAGTTATCGTAGTAATATAAGTGATATTTGTGTACACAAGCACCTCAACGATGACTTTGGAGAATATTTTGCCTCGTCTCCATTCACAAATAAATATTCTAAGCAAACTGTCATAGAGTGATCACTTAAAGAGTGTGTATTGGAATGACACATAGAATCAACATCTGTCGAGGGTACATTTTTGGTTGCCAAATTGCTCCTTTCAAGTGTTTGTTCAAGGCTTCAGGGATGCCAAGTTGAAAAAGCGTCAGAGCGAGTCAAAAAAACGTTTCCCCAGGAAACATTGCCCCCCTCGTCAATTTCAAAACTATGGATATTTATGACCTAAGGGGGGAGACACACCAACCCCCTTTGACTGTAGGTCATTCAACCTCTGATGTAAAAGTTTTTCTTTTATTTATTATTGATAACCCCAAATCAGAAGCAAATATTGTCTTGTCTAAAGAAGAAATTGTTGATTTGTCTCAAAGTTCCAGTACTGATTGATCTGAGACATCTGTTCCCTCTTTGAGAAAATTTAAGTTAGATTCTGGTTTAGAGTCTCAAGAGAAAAACGAGAAAGATGGAATTCATAAGGACATGTTCATCCAGTTAAAGGGTTTTGATACCTTTTGTTGATCAAGTTTTTCAGCCATTACATGACTCCCTACTCACTGTGAATGAAGATATATGTATGTAATATAACTTACCTGTAGAGGTTTCAGCTTCATTAGTCACTTTGAGAAAAAAAAATCTAAAATCGTAGAGCAATTTTTTCAGTATAGTTGCGTAAATCCATTGTGTTTGCTATAATAGTTTTCATCTCCCTGAGACAAAAAATATTTTTGTGATTTTTTTTTTTACTCATTTCTAATAAATTACAGCGCCTCAGCAAGTAATACTTTAAGGAAAGCTCTTTAAACCATGTCAGTTTAATGTAAATCTGTGGATGTTGGTGTTTTGTGTCGTACAAAAAATTACCCGAACCCTTTAACAAATTTAGCCCTGGCTGATGTTTCTTCAATTTGCAGAGAACCTAGAGCCAGATGTTAAACAACGTGTTGTGTTTGTAACGGCTCGAGTACACCCTGGAGAAACGCCCGCTTCTTATGTCTGCCAAGGTATTGTGAGGGTTAAGACTGGCTTGGGATCGGAACCCAATTTCATGGCTCTGCTTACCCCCCCATATTCCTCTACTTACTGTGCGATCGCCAAATTTCTGCGCTAGCTGTGAAAATTAAGAATGCCTAGAAAGGTGGAGTACGCCCATGTGTCGATTATTTGCTTACTGTAAGCAGAGCCATGAAGACGGGCCCAGATTGGCTCAGTTGTTTCTATCCCTTACTTGCACCTCTGTGGACCCCTGTTTGAATCCCACTGCAGACTGGGGCTTTGTATCATGTGGATGGGCTTTTCAGAGGATGTTTGATTGAAATTTGTTTAAGGCCCACATAAAAGTGATTGTATTCTAGTCTTTTTTTTCAAATTTTTTGTTTTGTTATTTTTGAGGTTCCACTCTTTGATGCTTTCATTACAGCTTTTTTGTGTGTCTGTTCTTCTTTCAATATAAACCACAAGGGAAACTGACTGTGTAAATTTTGAAATGATTTTTTGGGTTGAACAAAGAATTGACTATAGAGTGGGATTCGAACCAACTACCTCCGTGCCGCCAACATAGGGCTAGAAAGCTCAGTTGGTAGAGCGGCGGCACGTTAATCCGGAGGTCGTTGGTTCGAATCCCACTCATGTCATTTTTTTGTTCTTCTTTCCTCACTCACTGTTTCTTGTAAAATATTTTCGTCTTTCCTCACTTTTTCTCTAAAGATATTCTTGCCTTTTCTAAATCTAATTTTTTTCCCCCAAGATATTCTTGGTTTTTTTTTAAACTGTTTCTTGCAAGATATTCTTGTTTTACCTCACTCACTGTTTCTTGCAAGATGGTATCTGTCAACTTAATAGACCGATCCATTTAGCTCTGCCCCATCGCATATTGACCAATCACAACGCAATGAAGGTCCGACACTAAGGTCCGGCATGCGTGCGCGTATGCTTGGCGCGCGCCGCAGAGTTGTGCAGAAAGGCATTGGAGAGCCCCACGTGTTCTTGCTCACACGTGCGTTGCGGGCGGAGCCTACTGGATCGGTCTATTGAGCCTCAGACATGACCCTAACAACAACTTATTAAGGACACTTATAATCCCACATCGTCAAAGGGCAAGGACATACTGTTTTTTCCCCGTTTATTACATGCAGGGCTTATAGATTTTCTACTGAGTCAGCATCCCATAGCAAGAGTGCTACGTGACCATGTTGTCTTCAAGATTGTACCCATGTTAAACCCAGATGGGGTATATCTGGGCAATTACAGGTGAGGCTGTACCCAAATCATCTTGTATGTGCCAATATTGAACCCAATAATAAATAAATAAAAAGCTATTTGGTAAAGAACACTTTCGATATTATGAAATTGCTTTGAAGTAATGTAGTTTTAGAGAAACTGAGAAAGACTTCTAAAAGCACACAATTCTATGCAATGAAGATGAGTTTTTTTCGTTCATTTTTTTTCTTGCAACATCGATGACCAATTGAGCCAAATGTTTTACAGGCTCGTTATTTTATGCATTCGTTGGGATTCATGAAGTGAAGATTCTGGTATTATGACAATTGCAAAAACTATACCTTGCCTTAAGGGTAAGTTAGTTAATTTATATGAACCCTTTTCACACACACACTTGTACAAACAAAGTGTCGAACTGTATCTCAATTATGGTCCATTTCCAGCAATTTTGCAAATACTTCTTATTTGAAGAAGATATTGTTTTGATCTTCTTATTTGAAGAAGATATCGTTTTGATTTGTTGTTTTTTTTTGTCCAGTGAGGTATTAAACTACCTAGTCCGAGTTCGATGTTGTCATCATGCGTTATTGATCATGTACTCTAATTTATTTATGATTTCGTCTTCAGATGTTCTCTAATGGGATTTGATTTGAATCGACACTGGCACGAACCATCCCCTTGGGCTCACCCTACGCTACATGCCAATAAGCATCTCCTTATGGACATGAATGATAGCAATGTAAGGCCAGTGTCTTAATCTATACTTCATTCCAATGGCTTCCAACGTGCCTAATTTCATTGAGCTGCTAAGCACAACAATTTGCTTAGCATGGAATTTCTTCCTTGATTAAAACAGGATTACACCAACCAAATTTCTAATTGTTGTATATTGCTAATGCTGAAAATCACTTGAACATTTTGTATCAAGGAAAAATTTCATGCTAAGCAAATTTTTGTGCTTAGCAGCTCTATGAAATTGGGCCCTGGTCTCAAATTAACACATGGCACCCACAGCAATTGATGTGGTGCCCTGGGCTCAAATTCATAAAGCCTGTAAGCACAAAAAATGTGTTCAGCACGGAAAATCATTGATTGGCAAAACCATAAGTTTACATTGCTGCAACTGGTAACCAACTCAATTTTTGCTTAGCAAAGAGATTTGTCAAGTAGAATTTTGCTGCTTAACTGGCTTTATGAATTTGGGCCGTGTGCATTTGCTGTGGTGCCATTTGCAAAGTTCCAGTACAAATTTACATTTTCCTCAAAGGACAAAGAAATATTTACAAGTGCT
Organism: Asterias rubens; assembly: GCF_902459465.1. Taxonomy (NCBI): domain Eukaryota; kingdom Metazoa; phylum Echinodermata; class Asteroidea; order Forcipulatida; family Asteriidae; genus Asterias; species Asterias rubens. Next base: position 14,056,919 of record NC_047073.1, read on the forward strand.
GGATTTGAATCAACGACCTTTACGCTCTACCAACTGAGCTATCTAGCCCTATGTTAGCGGTCTCCCTATTTTGTCAATATCTTTGTTTGAGTGTGCCAGACAGAAGTCGTACAACCTTAAGCTGAAAACAGCTTCAAGCATGAAGCCTATTTCAGGCATCTGAAAGCACAAACTTCTATGCAACGAGGGTGTTTTTCTTTCTTTCATAATTTTCTTGCTACTTCGAAGACCAATTAAGCCCAGATTTTCACAGGTTTGTTATTTCATGCATACATATGCTGGGATACACCAAGTGCGGATACTGGTCTTTGACAACTACCAAAGGTGTCTTGCCGCCGATTTCACCAAACTCTTTATAACTTAGGATAAATCTTAGGACTTAGGAGGAGTTCCGTATCCAAATACGTGGAAAGCATTGAACTTGAACTAGGATTAATCCTTGCGATTCTTGAAATCGGCTGCAGTGTCTTTTAAGACATCATATCGCATCTTACGGTCTGCACTTGTAATCACACCAAAAAAACAATTACACCACTACTATTGAAACAAAGGAAAACATTGCAGAGTTGAAAACTCTCCAGCTGATTCGGCGAATGTTCCCCTAAAACAAACCAATCTTTCCATGGATGTTCTGATGAACAAATCTAAATATCTCCTTGATTGAAGGCATACTTTGTCCCTATTTATGTTGAATGTAATTCTAAATACCTGATTGCTGTGCAATGCAAACAGACTAAACCATGATTTCAATCTCTCTGATCTTTAACACAGAAAATGGATGTAGATTTCTACGTTGATATTCACGCCCATTCTACACTTATGAACGGCTTTATGTACGGCAATGTTTACGATGATCCAGTCAGGTACGAGAAACAAGCAGTGTTCCCGAGATTAATGTGCGCAAACGCCGAGGACTTCTCAATGGTAATAAAAATCTCTCTCTTTTTTTAAAATTATTTGTAATTTCTATCAAAAGTTCTCGGCACTAAATACATGGCCTGGGACCTGAGGTCCAATGTCAAATTCCCAACAATAGATAGAGGTAGCACCATCGGATTTTCCAATGTCTTTAACCGACACCCAGTTAGCAAACATTCATAGTTCAATCCAGATATATAATGGTCAACAAAACACACAAAATGCAATTTAACAAAACTTTGTATCTAGAAAACAAAATTAGTATAACCAGATTATGATATTTCGTGTTATAAAGAAAGCACTTGTTGGATTCTAGAATGAGCGCTTAGGAGATGCACTCTGGGGGGTAAAAGTGCTATATATATAAGAACTGCATGCTATTGTTATTATGATTATGACTATAATATCAGTTTTAAGTTGAAGTCTCTGGAGTCAGGTGTTATCCTCCTTTGCAGTTTGTGTTTCCGATCTCCAGAGTCGATGAATTGTCCTCCGTTTGTAACTTTCATTTGTGATTATTCATTCTGACTCACAAGCGAAGCTCGTCACTTTCTTTATAGTGCATACTTGCAGATTGTGAACATAACACATCGTCACCATTCTCAAAACAGAAACTGACAAACAAACAAATATTTATTAAAAGTCTACGTCAATCGTGTTTTATTCACTCAAAGCTCTGTTGATCCCCGGAGTGAGAATTTACTTTTATTACGGGAGTTGTTAAAAACGATTTACAGATGAAATTGAATTTCAATAAATGATTAGCCCACGATTTGATTTTTAGGTTCACTCAAAAGTGCTTCTTCGAGGCTTTATCATCTTGTTATCATCTGAGATTGTCTCTTTTTAATTTTTTTAAGTGAAATGTAAGCCAATTCAGAGTGAAGATTTGAGGGTTTCACGCAACAGCTACTTTCAAAATATGAATAAAAACCCTGCAAACCAGTTATATCGGGTGGCTAAGTTGTTAGTGTTTTTACCAAGTCTTCTAAAAAGCTTTTCAAATCGATCGCAGCATGGTTTAAACTACCCAGGCCATGAATACTAATTGAGTGTGTTTTATTGGCTAAAATTTCTTTTGAATGGCATACTTTATTGGCTCTGATTGGCTGGAAATCTTTGTTAATAGATAGTAGTTATAAAACTTGATTATACAAGATGTCTTGGCATTTTCATGCACAGATCTTTAACTGTTTTTTGTTGATCAAGTAACAAACCACAAGGGAAACTGTTCAAGTAAATGTTTTATAATTGTGGGTTGAAAATATTTTACTTGAGAGCGAGCCTTGAAGCTCTCGCAAAATGTCGGTGCTCTAAAAAATGAGCTTCTATAGGTTTTCTCGGTCAATTTCAGAAAATGAGCAGCCAATTTAACCACCAGCTTATTCTATTTGGCACGAAATTGAATGCTACTGAAAAGGGTCGTTCGATTTCGTTATTCGATTTAACAAAATAATCATTCAATTTAACAATTCATCAAAGCAGCATTCAAATTCACAGACGCTTCTTGAGGCGTGTGTGTCACGAAAAAGAAAAGAATACGCTAAATTGAACAGAGTGCTGAAGGAATTTGACTCGACTCAAAACGAAATTGAATGGCCGAATTCTGAATTTGAAACGCAGTAACAACTGGAGAGGCAAAACAGTTTTAATTCGAACGCATGAAAATGAAATTGACTGCTCATTTGTTGAATTTGACCGAGAAAACCTATAATAGGCCTATTGTGATCTCTCCATTTTGTGACAATCTACAAAGTCTTTGTGGCTTCTAACTGGCACTCTGGAACAAATATATCAACAAGATAGTGAGACTGCCAACATAGGGCTAGAAAACTCAAGTCTTGAGTAAGGTGATCCCGTTGCAGCACAAATTTGGATGGTGCAGCCTGGCGTCGTAATGTGCAAGTTAAGAAAGAAAAAATACCAACGGGGGTAAAAAGCACAAGAAGTTGACAAAATTTGAACAAAACTAGGGTGCAGGTTTTGGGTGGTCCGTTAATCCGGATGTTGCATAACCAAGTCATTCTCTATAGTCCATGTACGATAATGGTGCTTTCATAGTATATAAAAGACATATTGTACATGACCTTGGAACTGAAAGAGTTTAAGTAGCCTCTGAGACAGACTCAGACATTTTAAATTTTATTGTAAGATTTTGTTGAGAGGATTATGAAAGTTTACAAAGTATACCATGGGCATATATTGTGGGTTTTAAATACGCACAAAATATTGTACATGTACGATAATGGCACCTTCAGAATACATAAAATCAATGTACATCTATGACCTTGGTGCTCAATGAGTTCAAAAAGAACAGCACCCTAGCAGCCTTTGAGAAAGACTCGTCTAGGTTGAAAACGCGAGGCCGTTAGCCATTTTTACTTTTTGTCAGATACACTGGAAAGGATTATGAAAGTTTACAAAGTTCCGTATTTGCTGATTAAATCCTACATCAATACAAGCGGAATTAAACATTTAGTGACTCATAACACATGACGGTATGAAGAACTATATTATGGGTCGTACTATTGATGAAACTGTTTGAGTACGCAAAAAAAAATTGCACAACATGTACGAACATGTACCTAAAATACATTGTACATCTATGACCTTGGTACTCAAAGGGTTAAAAAAAAAAGAACAGCAGCCTATGAAGCCTTTGAGAAAGACTCTTCGAGGTTGAAAACGGAGGCCCTTAGCCATTTTTACTTTTACTTTTACTGTAAGATTTTTGTCAGTTATACTATAGGATTGTGAAAGTTTATAAAGTTCCGCTTTTACACTTAAATCCTTTTGATTAAATCCTACATCAATTGAAGCAAAATTAAACATTCAGTGACTCATAACACATGACGGAATGTAGACACTTAAAAGAAAGAAGAAGAAGAAAAAAAAAACGGTGATAAAAATCAACAAATATTTTCTGCTTTGCACAGTTTATAAGGTAAGAAATTCGCCACGTCAGGTGTGAAATTCATCAAGAATTAGTCAGAAGGTTGATTCCCATTTCCAGTCCGTTCAGAGATGTTTTTGCCGCCAAATCCCCCCCCACCCCACGAACACGCCGTAACCTTGACGATGATGGATCCACTGTTTTTGAGCATGAATTAACGGATGAGTCAGAGGAGGATGGAGCAAAAAATTCCGATACCCAGTGAATGCTTGAGGCCCCCCCCCCCCCCATCCCACTCTCAAACAGCTCTCATAACATTCAACGGCAGACAAAGACAGGAGTAACGGATTTGATACACTCATGTAAATAACGGAAACCTGACTGCGTATAGAAATATAGTTCCGTCCCACACAGTGAGGTTGTATATACACATAGATACGATGACTGTACATGAAATGTAAAGAGTAAGAGTTTAACGATAAACAAACGAGGGACATATCAGATGTGATTCATACCTCGTCCCTAAAGCTACAGACTTTCACCTGTTGAGGCAATGTTGCGTCATCCACTCTCAAGTTGTGCAAAGTCCTAAGTGGTCTAAACTTTTTTTGTGAGTCACGGTCCTAAATAAGTGAGAGGGCTGCGTAATTGCCACTTTTAGCTTGCGGAGAATACAAGTTTAATCGATCAGACAATCTGCTGAACAATGTTACCCATAATTACATAAATTAAAACAGTTTTTTCAATTTTGCTAAGAGGTTTGATGCTTTGCCTACATGGAGATCATTTTGAACAAGGTTGCTGTGTGTCGCCAGGAGCAATAAGCATGGGCAAGAATTGCCACAACTCGTTTAAAACTTGATGACTTGCATGGTGGAAAGACAATAAACATAAAATTGTTTGTGGTTACACCATGTACATGTAGATAGATCTCTTCCGAGTGATATGGTGGTTCTGAGAAGAACTGAAGTACTCAAATGTTTCGGACAGTACACTCTGTCTGTCGTCAGGAGACAACTTGTTTCCTGTGTAAACATTTCTAAGAAAATTGGGAAGGTGTTTCATTGGTTCTAACTCCTTCATTAAAATAGTTGTGAAAACGAAAAAGGCCACAAAGTTTTAAGAAAAGGAAAGAGGACTCCTGAAGATGATATTGTGACATGTTTGGAGGTTGCCATTTGTAAAAAAACAAAACAAAAAACAATAAACAATTAGTGTGTCCTTATCATCAATTTATCACTGAAATAAATGTGCATGAAATGGTTGTATCCAATAGTTGTGGACGCAAATAGGCATGGAGATATACCTGCCCCCATAGCATTTATAGTTTCCTGCAAGTTTGTATGATCGGTTATGTTTCTCCTGGCTGTGCACAATACATAATCTTTTACAGAACAGTGAGGGCGCCAGATCAGTTTTACAGTACACTAAAAAAAAAAAAGGTTCTTATCCAGGGTTATTATTATTGAATGTTTCTAATCACTATACACTCAGTGCCAAAGATTATATTTGTCTGGATCTGGATAAATTTTCTAAACGCTCTAATTAGAGCTGAACAAGAAGAGAAGACAATGAAGAAATTACAGTTTTAGATGTCGGAGGAAAACCCAGAGAATTATTCCAGGGAAAAACCCACACGGTCAAGTAAAGACTGAAAAACCCAATCCACATAGTGCCCCCGCTGGTATTCGAACCGAAGTCCCAGATGTGGGAGGCGAGGCAAGACACCACTACACCAACCTGACTGCCCTGTCGAGTTAGTACCATCCCTTGTGTGTGGGCATCTTTAGGTTCAAGTGAGGTTTAACTGCAGTTGTCGAAAGAAGTTCTAACAAAAATAAATCTTTTCAAGAACTTTACAATTTTGCAGTAATACCCTGGAAATAATATTTCAATAAAGCATTTTTTTTTTATTATATATTTCTTTCTGATATGAGAGTAGTAGAGCATAAAGGAGAATCTCAATATTTTTTTTTACCCCACAGGAAATTCAATACAGCCATGTGATGGGATGCATTAACCAATTAGACTTAAAAGCTCTGTATATTACTGTACTTAAAGCCTGTTATGTCAAAATGAATCCCTTAATCAGCATCCAGGTTTCTGCCTTATTCTGATGAGGAGTGTCCACAAAGGCAACTCGCTCCTAAAGATTTTGCGTTTGTGGATTTCTCGGTAAACCGGCTCAAGATGCCCCAAAGCACTCCCTTTTATTAGTTGTCATGTTCCTATGGCAACTAACATTTTGTGTTTTTTTCACTATCCTGGTTCATTCACCTTGGCAGTAATTGAAGATAAATTACAGACTCGCTTTGTAACAAACTCCCTTACAGAGTTGTAACCGAGTCAATTAAGGTAAAGTCAAAATTACGACCCTTATATTTTTTACTCCTTCTTGATTCAACTCCCAAGTCAAGCAGTCACATTTGATCCTTTCAATTTCAAGCCGTGTTTTTTAACCAAGGGAACATTCGACATTGCTAAAATTCACATAGAGTTGCTTAGTTGAGTGAACTTATTTGCTGAGTGTGCATAAATCACCTGTGGTTGAATAAAGACAAAATTACTAGAGCCTTGAACCTAGCAACAGAGCTGTCTAGCCTCTATGTTGGCTGTCTCCTATTTGTTCAAAATAATCCACTAGCGTAGTTCAACTATCGTCGACTAGACAGAGTTGGGGCTAACTTAGTCGAAAGTCAACAATAGTTCTTGCACGAACTAGGCCAATAATACCAACGATCAGTGTCCTGGTTTTTCCTGATAAGCTTCTACTCTGGCCTTGCTCAATCATAAAACTACAATTTTTCAATCATATTCAGGGAAAGATTTCGTCCAGCAATTTCTCGAATTTTTTTCACTGAACTTTGTTTGCACACTGAATGCTTATTTTTGAGTAGCATCATGATTTTTTAGTAGCAACCGAGACATTTTGCTCTGCTGTACAATTGAAATTGTACGTAAATATTTATTTTTCTGTTTTGGACCAACAGATGAACACGTCCTTCAACCGTGACGCTGTAAAAGCTGGAACTGGTCGGCGTTTCCTGGGTGGGATTCTAGATGAGAACTCATTGTGTTATACGTTAGAGGTTTCATTCTTCTGTTATACAATGACTGGAGGTAGTACACTAGTACCATATGATGAGGAGGGATGTATCCTTTTCTTTTACAATAACTCTTGGTACTGTGAAATTCGTGTTCACTTTATTTACCCATAAAAAATACCCCAGACAGTAATAATTGGTGAAAGTATAATAGCAGCCATGATACTTCGATTTAAGTATGGTTTGAAGCTTTGCATGGTGTGGAGATAGAAGAAGAAATTATAAATAAATAGTAAACTTGCGGGTACAACCGTGAAGATGAACAAAGTATACTGTTTGAAACATCGTGACCCAAATGGCTCTTTTCAGAGCCAACACTCACCCTAAGAGATTTACACATGGTTTAACCCGCAAGTTTACCATTTATTTATAGTTTTTTTTCTTATACTTCAATTTGTTGGCTTTTAACAAAACTGAAAAACTGTGATTAATAAAGTCTTAAAACCTACACCACGTGTACATGTAGGTCAGCCCGTGAACCAAGAGACAAATATCATGCCTGTTTAAGGTGTTCAAGTTCACTTTGTTTGCTCATAAAAGCCAGACAAGAAATTATCAGAGAAAGTCATTGGAAGATTACTGGGTTCTTAGCACTTTATCACACCCCTTCTCTTGTGCCGCTCCTAAACTTTGGAAAAGTCTCCCCCCATCTCTTCGCTCTGCTGATTCACTTCATATTTTCAAGAAGCATCTGAAATCACACCTGTTCCCACAATGATTGTTTTGCTGTTTGGTTTAACTTGCATTTGTCTGCGTTTAATTGTTTCTCTGTTTCATCACAAATCGCTGTGGTCTTGATGAAATGGCGTAGATAAAACATTTTTGTATGTATGTATGTAGGCGTATCTAGGTACTCATTGTTTGGTTTTCAACAGGATAAGCAAAGCTATGTTTTGAATTTGCAGACCCATTTATGTAGCACCTTAGAAGAGTTTACAAGATGCTGTGGTGCATCCAGCAGGCCTTGAACAGTATCTAGGTACTCATTGTTTGGTTTTCAACAGGATAAGCAAAGCTATGTTTTGAATTTGCAGACCCATTTATGTAGCACCTTAGAAGAGTTTACAAGATGCTGTGGTGCATCCAGCAGGCCTTGAACTTCCCTCTTGAAGGGGCACAGGAAGTTTCCACCGGCAAGGGGCTCTCCTAAGAGGAAATTTTGTAATCTGTGTTGGAACTTTGCAAAGGGCTCCACACCAGAAGCACAGGGCACCATGCAAGGCAGTGCTGTGGGTGCCGTGGGTTAATTCAGCATTCAAATACTGACTTTTAGAAGATGAAAGACAAAACAAATTAACAGCACACCAAGTGAATGACCTCTTATGCAGATTGTGACACTAATCAACCCATTGTACAAGTTATAGTAAATTACACAAAGTAATTACTGTAACACAAAGCCTAAATCAATGCAAAATAAGTTTGTCTTGAAAGGTTTTGATACCCTTTGTAGATCAAGTTTTTTACCATGACATGAATCCTTACTCACTGTGAGTGAAGATTTATTTAATACAATTAACCTGTAGCAGCTTCAGCTTCACTAGTTAAGTTTATGAAAAAGAAAAAAGAAAAAAAAATCACAGAGCAATGTTTTTGTGACATAATTATTTTTGTGACATTGTTTTACTAATAACTCAAAAATACTACACCATCTCAGCAACTAATATTTTCAGGGAAGCTTTCTATCAACATTATCTTTAATCCATTTAAGTTGAATGAAAATCGATGGACATTGGTTTTGTGTAGGACAAAAAGTACCCAACCAACTCCGGTTATATAATAGTAAACTAAGTAAAACTAAACAAAGTAAATTACTGTAACACAAAACCCAAATCAATGTTAAATAAGTTGGTCTTAACTCAAGTTATGCTAAACAGACATGAGGCTTGGGCGTAACCTTGCTAAGACGTTCATGGACTATTACAAGTTGACATCTCTTATTCAACCCAAGCCGACTGTCCTACCATTTAACCATACCTCACAGGTAAGAACAAAAATAGGCTGTTTCAAAGAAGTTAAAGGCACTGGACACTTATTGGTAATTACTCAAAATACTGGTTAGCATACAAACTTTTAAGCAATGTAGAGCTTTTGATAGTATGAAACATTGTGAGAAACGGCTCCCTCTGAAGTATCATAGTTTTTGAGCTAGAGGTAATTTTTCACTCAAATATTGAGAGACTTCAGGGGCTAATTTCACAAAGAGGTAAAGATTGATCTTAAACGCAAATCAATCGTAGTTGCTAAGTAAAGTGTGAAGTCACAATAGGAATCACTATGGTAATACTGACAGTTTGTCATTGTGAAATCGTCCCTAGGCCGCATTTAGGCCTGAAGCCTGTTATCAGGTATCTGAAAGCACACAAATTTGTGCAACAAGGGTGTTTTTTTTTTTCATTATTTTTTTTGCAAACTTTGATGACAAAATGAGTCAAAATTTAACAGATTTGTTATTTTATGCAAGTTAGGATACTGGTTTATGACAATTACCAACGGTGTCCATTGCTTTTAATAAAGCAAAGATCATAGAACGCTGAAGACGCAAGATGGGGAATTGGAGGTCTTACGTGAAACACCCAAGGGTGCCTTTTCAGTAGGCAAATGTTATTGTTATGTGATCGTTACACAAATCAATGTGATTCAGTAACCAATATTAAGTCTAGTAATTGTGAAATCAGCGGTTAGCTTGTCCCCAGAAAAACAGCATCTAGTACCTTGCAGTTTATTACTTGGTTGTTTTCGTTACATAGCTTGTTTCGTAAAACTTGGACATTTTCAGAAAACTTGACAGCTTGAACGGAATGACCTTTGAACCAACACTATGGTTTCCATCATGGTTAACAATATTAATAATAACAGTAATACGAATAAAAATAATAGCGACTTCGTAAAAAGCGCTCATATCCGTCACTCAGTGGCGCGCATGGCGCTCCAACATTCAGTATTTTTCCTGCAAGGTATGTTTTTGAATTTAAGACCTTTTTCCTAATGTTAGATTCATAAGGACAAATCCTAGTGTTTGATTGAATAGAAAGCTTGATTATTCCTCCATGGCTTGAAGCCTTTTTTTAGGAAAATCGGAGTAAAAAAAAGAGATGATCTGTATGTTTTTATGCCCCCTTTCCCAAGAATCTAGAATCTAAGATAAAAATGCCACTTGCTCTGAGTGGTAATTTTCTCCAGCTTTCAGAAGTCCACCGCTCCAATCAAAAATTGATGCTCGCAACTTGAGTCTCGTCTTGTCGGTTTGCCGAATAGAATTACCCACAAATCTTTTGTGATATTGAAGCATCCTGACCACCAGCTTAGCGACGTTGGGCGCCGCTAAACCGTCTTGGGGAAACAGGAACAACTTGATGTTTCTCTGCTTTGTGGGTTAGCAACTGTAGAGTCATTCAACTTTGAGAGCTCGGAATAATTTGTGTGTGTGTTATTTTTTTTGATTTGTATTTGAAGATTTTGATTGAATTTTTTTCCTTCTTTTTTTCGGTCAAAATTTATGAGGAAACTGTACGTACGCTTCATACCTTCTTCGATAAAAGTATGAAAGAAATTGAATAACCATGGGATTGTTCAAGTGCGCGGGGAAAATCCCAATTGACTTTATCTTCACAGCATGCTTTCAAAGGCCATTTTCCTTGCTCAAACATTCAGTATTTTTCCTGCAAGGTATGTGGGGCTCTGTTTTTGAAGTATATATAAGACCTTATAGTTTTATCATCTTGACTGCCTGTTCTGGTTGCTTCCACAATGGCCAGTTAAAGGCAATGGACACTATTGGTAATTACCCAAAATAATTATGAGCATAAAACCTTTCTTGGTGACGAGTAATGGGGAGAGGTTGATAGTATAAAACATTGTGAGAAACGGCTCCCTCTGAAGTAAAGTAGTTTTCGAGAAAGAAGTAATTTTCCTCGAATTTGATTTCAAGACCTCAAGTTTAGAATTTGAGGTCTTAAAATCAAGCATAAGAAAGCACACAACTTCGTGTGACAAGGGTGTTTTTTTTCTTTCATTATTATCTCGCAACTTCGATGACCGATTGAGCTCAAATTTTCACAGGTTTGTTATTTCATGCATATGATGAGATACAGCAAGTGAGAAGACTGGTCTTTGACAATTACCAAAAGTGTCCACTGTCTTTAAATAGACCATACTTGAAACACTAATCTGTTTTACCTCACACCATCAACATTTGATTCACACACATCCAAAGTAAAAATACTGAACATTTCTTCTTTTTGTTTTCTCGTTTAAAAAAGGCGAGCAGGGTTTAAATTAAAAAACTTTCAAACAGACACTAACAGAGCTGTAAAATAAATTACACCACTTCCATTACACAGTAAAAAATCAAATAAAAATTGTATAGTTTCCTATAAATGTTATAATAAAAAGCGATTCACAATTATATCCAAGCTGTTGCGATGATCTGTTGAATGAATGTCTGCGTCAGGTTAAAAAAAATAAACAAATAAAAAATTCCTTTGTTGATTGAGAAAAAAATGGAATAGGCTTTTGCAAACTGCCTACCAACCAAAATGACCTATGGTATAAATGCAACAAATAATTAGTGTCCAGACGTTTTGAACCAAATAGTAGAGTCTTTCTGGACACCTAAATTACCAATTTGACTGAGTTGACATTTTCTCATAGAATGAGTTAAACCCAGATGACATATCTTGAATGATATGATTTAGCAATTATCCTTCATGTCAGTGGATTAAGATGCCGCTGATGAATAAAAGCCTGGAATGGGCAGAAGGGATGTCCGGGAAGTTGGGGGGGTGGGGAGAGGGGGATATAGCCCCAGGGTGAAGTATTAATAATGTTCCTGTATCGTTGCCGCCAATCATTGAGACTTGGGATACAATCCTGATATCCTCTCCGGGGAGAGTTTTGCATTTTCTTTTATTGAAAATTGTTACAAACTCTGCCTTTCTTCGTACCAATCACATTTAGGAAAAACAATTTCCATGATAATTGGTTCTGGGTGCAGCTTAGTACCAAATAATCTGCCCGATTAATAAAAAAAACATCAAGTGGTTTTCTTGATGATCTACCTATGCAAAGTCTTTGAAACAAAATTGCAAATTGTTGTCAACTTGGTGATTTGTGGCTGTGTTGCATTTTAAATTGAAGTTCATTATTTAGGAAATAAATGCCATACTTTGTTATGTTTTAAACACTCCATTTAAATGTTTTTGAGTCGGATTGAAATTTGTCAATGTTTGAAAATCATGTTGTTTGCTGATATCCATGATAAATTGCAACAATCAAGGAACAGACGGGGAATCAGTTACGAGAAAAAAAATAGCGAGTTGACTGACCACTCTAATACTCATGCACCGCCCAAGGGCCCACAAATTCTAAAAGAGAAGACGAAAAAAAAACTGGATAGTGTGATTTTTTTTTTGGCTATCCCTGGACTCGGACTCGCTGCAGCTGATAAATAACATGTCCCATCCATTTCCATGTCTGAATGCCTCCTTGATGCTTTTAGCATTACGACAATTAGGCAGTCCGTGTATTTAGGGGGGAATGGCTAAAGGCTGGTTGGGACGTGGGACGGCGGGGAACAAAAATATGCTGCAGTGTTATTTGGCCCTAATAATGGCACTTGATGGGTGGATCCAGTAATGCAACCATTGAAGCTTGGGGCATGATACGTGTTGCATTTTTACTGAAAGATACATTTTTGAACTCTGCGACACACACCACTGCGTTCTGCCATTATGGTGTAAATTTGATAAATTTGACCAGAACTAGGGTCTCAGCCCCACTACCCTCTAGTTGCTATAGGCTTTTAAAATTTAATATAAATCTGTAAAAATTCATTTTAAGGAATTATACAAGACACAATATTTTGTTTTGGTTTATGAAACCTTGCCATGTTACAGGGTGAGAAGAAAACCAAGACAGAGTTACCCCAAACTAAAGCTCAATTTATCACGCGAAAGCAATTTGGGAGCAAATTATGTAACACAAACAATAATGTAATAAACTGCAAGGTACAATGTGCTAATAATTCGGTATGCGCCATTTTCCTATTGTGACAAAGTATGTTGCTCAAGGACACATGTGTCAAGACTGGGACGCAAACCCACACTCTGCTGATCAGAAACACCAGAGCTTGAGTCCCGTATTCTTAACTCCTCGGCCATGGCATGCATTTGTTTAATAAGAGTTGATTCATTTACATCTTCGTTAGCTCCATATTGGATTGATGGCATTTGACTTTCAGTGACCCTTATTACCATTTTGTTTGTTTCTATTCTGACAGCGGAGAGAGAGGTCATCCAAGAGTCGAAGCTCAGAGGTTAGGCCTCAGTCAGAGACCAGGCACCAGTCAAACCGAGCAGACGTTGTCTATGAAAACCACAGTCTGAGTGCCCAGAGTATGAACAACATGGCGACCCAGTTCAGATTACAGCATAGAGATATACATAGGACTGATAGGAGGTAGATTGGGGACTAGACGACGAGGGCCATTAGAGCTTGGAACAAGACCTCAGGGCAATATTTTGTACTGGAAGGCAATAGTCAGGAATGCAATTAACAACACAGGAACTAGACCTCCGGGCAAAAGTGTGGACAGGAGGCAAGAGTTGGAGGACATACATCCAGCAGCTGATTTCACGTAACGCTAGGATTAATCCTATCTCGAGTTAGGACGAGTAACCCATCCAGGATGGGTTCAATGCATCCTAACATAATCTTCGGATACGGAACTTGACTCGTCCCAAGTCCTGAGATCAATCCTAAGTTAGGAAGAGTGGTGTAATCGACGGCTTGGCAATAGATTATAGTCTGGAGGCAATTGTCAAGGACTACAGATCTTCTAGGCCTATTTGACTGGAAGGCAATAGTCAGGTAACAAGAGCTACAGGGCATTAATAGCACTGGAGGCTAGACCAACTTGGAGACAATATAAATAATTATCAATGACAAGTAAAACATGGAAATGTTAAAAATATTTCACATGCAAAAGCTTGTCCACAGAGTGAGTGACTTGATTTTGAACGGCAAAGCACCATCATTCCAACAGTAAGAGTTGTTCATGCATAGATTCTAGAAAGGAAAAGAAAAGAAAATGAAAATTTTATAGTGGCTAGAATCATTAGTTGTTTTTGTCACACACTATGGGCTTTGTTCTGATGAGCTTGTTTTTGACTTGACTTTAATGACTGATAGATCTTGTCAAAATGTTTGATTAAAAGTTTTGCAGTGCATTTATTATAAGAAGCTACCTACGTGTTTTTTTAAGACACACCAACAAAACCTTTCTTTTTTAAATTCCATCCACAAACTATTTATTGCACCAAGATATATTCCATTTAAGCACTTGGTACTTAAAGACACTCAAACAGGGAGATTAATATCCACCTTGCTCTTAAACTTAACTCATAAGGGATTATTTATTCTGTTGTGATTGGGTGATTAAAATGCTTTATAAAATTTTTATTTATTGTTAAAGTAAACTTTTTTCACCATAAACTCTCAGGTTTCTGATGAAGGTTAGGGCTTAGAAGAACATGGGTGGAAATTATCTGACAAACGGTTTTGATACTAATTTTGAAACATCCCAAAAATTAACTACTGTAGGAACAATTGGTTTGGTTTTCAGCGATGAGTCTTCTGGGCCTAACGGCTTATCGCCGTTTTTGTGCTAATACTGTTTAAGGTTCCATTTCACAGCAATGCTAAACGTAAGCACACGAAAAAGGCATTGTAACCTTCCGGTGCCTACTTTATAATAACAATAATAATATTGAAGTCTTATATAGCGCACGTATCTCCCAAACAAGGTACTCAAGGCACTGAGTATATACAAACTTTCAGAAAGATAGGTTCTGCAGTGATGAATTCTGAGACCCAATTATGTAGCACCTTTTAAGGGTTTACAAGGTGCTGAGGCACATTAAGCAGCCACAGCCAGGAACACCGGGGCAAACCCCTTCTCTTTTCGATAAGTGCACCGGGTTCTTTTACATGCTTTACACAACACATGGGACCAACGGCTTTACGTCCCATCCGAAGGACAAAGCAATGGTTAAGTGTCTTGCGTAAGGACACAAGTGTCACGGCTGGGGATTTGAACCATTTGAAAATGCATGATGTAAGAATGCAAATGCATGGTGAGCGGTAGCTGCCGTCCTTGCTAACCTGTGAAATACGCTTGGGTGAACAAAACAAGTTTAAAAACCTCGCACAATTGACAGCATGTAAAGTATTGTCCCTTTTGGTTGTAACATAGAGAAAGGACAACTTTTCTTTATGGTTGTAACAACCAAATGAGCCGTTGTCAGATATAATATGACTTAATTTCAGAGTGAAATACTTCACAGAAAACAAAGTGTTTCTAGATAGAACTTACATAATCAGTAAGCTTTCAGTCGAATATGAATCCTTGCCAATCCTCAATAATACCTTTAAAAAAAGCAAAGTATACTTTTTCTTTTGAACAGTTTGATTGTTTTAATTTTATATAATGTAGACAATAAAACTAACATGTGAACATTTAATTTCAAAAGGTGGTCACGTTTTTGAGATATCGTTGAAAATCCAGAGCTAATATTTCCACGCAGGAAGAATAACCCCAAGATACACAATATGAGAAAGAGATTTGAGCAGATTTCAAATTTGGGGCATAAAAACTACAGCTTTTTAAATAACCACATTACTTAAAGGTGAAATATATATATTTTGTTAGGCTTTATACTTTCGAAAGCTGCTGTAGGCTTCTAAACCACAGGTTTTTATTTCCATGTTTTAAGAGTGATTACTAAACGTAGGCCTTCCCTCGAAAAGGAAAGATAGATGGAGGTAAATCTACTCCGCGGTAGTAGAATATGGTAAGACAGTTCTCTAAAGAACAAACTCTACCTGGCAAGTAGATACACACATGGTGTTACCGCAAACCAAAAACATATTGATACCTCACCATGCAATGCCTCAAATCCTATAGATGGAGGTAGTGAGTTTGATTTGGGAGTGCATTCACCTTTTTCCCTTCATATACGACAATGATTTACTCTACAATGCATTAAGGTAATGTTCACATGGAACCCACAAGACTGCGAAGACTCCAAGCTAAACAACGTCCATGTTTACTCTCAAACAGAGTTAACGTTTGCTTAGAAACAGGTGTCTATGGCTCATTGGAGTGGACATCCGTCTCAATGGCGGGTCATCCGCTATCAAATCGGTTCTCTTTCAAATTTGTCTCTTTGGAGTCATTGCTGATGAAAAAGTCTGCAACTGGGGTCCAGATCTTAGAAAGTACAAAGAAATTATGGCATTTTCTACCTATTGGTAAAGCTTTAGAGTTATAGATTCCAAGTAAGGTTTTATGCTAGTAATAATATTTGAGTAATTACCAATAGTGTCCACTGCCTTTAAGGAGATTGGAATGAGGGTATTTTTACCTTTTGGTAACCTCTGGAGTTTAGATTAACAGCCATTGATTTCACCAAACTCTTCCTAACTTAGGATTCATCTTATGACTTAGGACGGGTTATGTTCTGTATCGAAAAACGTAGGACGAATTGAAGTTAGGCCGGGTTTCTCGCCCTAACTCGAGTTAGGATTAATCCTAGCGTTTCGTTAAATCGGCCGCAGGAGCCTCTAGGAACAGTAGTAGATCAAAGCACAGAATTTCTTTATATCTGAAGAAAAATAACAGATTTTTGTCACCCCAGGCAGACGACCAAAAAAAAAAGGTCTGAATTCAGATGAAAGTCTGAAATATCTAATCCTTGACCCACTCCCTGTTGATGCAACATCCCTGTTCCCATAGCCTCAAAGGAAGAATAGACTTAGCACAGCTCAGCTGAACACACGCTGGTGTGTTGACGCAACAAGACGGATGTGCAATTAGGTTCCTCTGGTAAACTCAATAACCACCTATGTTTATTTACACTGCTAGAAGAAAACGTAAAATGACACATCCCTTGTAAACTTGATCACACCCCACTAATGAGTGGTAATAAATACTCGGGGGGGGGGGGGGGGGGGGGGGGGGGGGGGGGGGGGGGGGGGGGGGTTTGGACATTAATGGACTGGTCATACTCTGGTAGCTATGGCCACATGCGGATGTGATGAAAGAAACGGCTGGATGAAAATTGACGAGATCTTGTTTGAACCATTGAGTAATGAACATCCGATACCTGTTAGCTTTTTATCAATTACACCGAGCCTTGAAAGGGTTCCTTAACAAGGATCTAGTTTAATATCATCAGAACTTTAGTCTCGGAAAAGTACTTTCTTTGGACGAGACTGGTGAAAGTCTTCGGGAATCAAATCGTTGTGGGGAAGCCTCCTGGAGCGTCTAGTACAAAAAGAACAGACCATCACTTGTTACTTATTGAAGTTCCACCTTCTCGTACTGGAGAACAAAGTACAGCAGGGATTAGACTCGACTAAAAGTAACAAATCCTGAAAATGGCTATTGGGTCTGGGTTTTACCTGGTTCCGACCCAGAACCTCCCAGATGTTACAATTCAGTTACAGACTCTGTGCATCACCGGAATTACACAACCACAGGTTTTGACAATTTCTTTCTCCCTTTGGCGACTGTTTCACTTTCTGTCAAGGAAATGGGAAGGCTCGATGAGAAAAAAAGAGTTTCTGGGAAAAATCCGTGGAAGTCACAGGCCTGACACAATTACAAATTGAAGAGAAACACACCTCGGGTTACAACAGTTTCACATAAAACAGAAACAAAGGACCAGCAAAAATTTATGTTTTTCATCACCCAACAAAACACCTCTCTCTAACGCCACCCTCCAAAAGAAAAAATCAACAACAGGTCCTTCGTTTTTGTATAACTCAAAATATTTATTGTATGTATTTATTACTTTGTGTGTTTATTTTCTATAATTATACAATATTCGATAAGAAAATAATACATTTATGGGTCATCTTTTTGAGTAAACAGGTTTAATGATAACTATGCAGCTTTGTTATTTTGATTTACCCACACTGAAAACAAATTCCATGGGCATACTACTTCAATGGGATTCGAACCCACAAGCACCGCCTTTATAGAGTAGATGTCAACCACTTTTAAAACAACAGCGTGTACCTATGTGAATACCATACAAACTTACTCTTGGCTTTTTTGATTTTAATTATAATAATAATTATAATTAGTTCTTATACAGCGCATTTTACAATAACATATCAATGCGCTTTACATTAGTGCCCTCCCAGGTCATTGGCCCAATAACAATCCGTGATATTTCTGGGCTCTCTTGGGAGTATACAACAAAGGGCCGTCTTGGTGCTTCAAAGGATTTTTCATACACAATATCAACCTCCTCACTCGCAGGTACCTATGTATACCTATGGATCAAGAAAGCAGTTATAGTAAAGCATCTTGCTCAAGGACACGAGCATCTCGCTCAAGGACACAAGTGTCATGAGCGGGAGTCAAACCCACACCCAAATGTACACTGCTCCAAAATTGATGCCGGAGCCATCAAAGGGCTGCAATTTAATTCTTGCATCACTTTTATTCAATGCAATTAGATGCAACTTGTCAAATACATGTTTATTAGAAGAAAAAAAGAAAAAAAAACCCAAATTATATATTTTTTTACAGTTACTTTAAACTCCCCCTCCCAAACGAAATTTGGTATCAAAAACAGTTGTGAGCTCTTATGGTTGGTATGATGAAAATACAAACAATTCTTTCTCAAATCGACAACTAATAAGTCAAATCCGGTATACAAACTTTCTGTGAGAAAATACCACAAATTTAATTTTCCAATTTGACTCTCAAAATGATTTTATTACATGCAATAAAGTAATTAAGAAATGCTTTAAATGAATCCTGATTTTTGATGAGAAAAGAGCTTTCTTGATTCAGACGGACCGGTTCAACTGATTAACTCAATTTTTGATAATTCCAAAAGGCACTTGTGTTGTGTAAAGATTGGCGTATAATTTAGTACAACTTTGTTTTTAAAACTTATTTTAAAGAACTTGTCACATTCCAGTTTGCACATGCTGTCTTGAGTTTGTAAATAAAAGCTTTTATAACCATCAATTATGTCCTGTTGTATTTTGTCATTCTTTTGATCAGTTCATTTCAATTCCTTTTTGTCTTTCATTTGTGTAATTGAACAACGCCCTCTAGATGATTTAAAATGATTATTGCTTTAATTCTTACTTTGGATCAGCAGTGCTTTTCAAACTGTACATACAGTATTAAAATCATCCCCCCAAAAATGTATTGTTTTAAAGGCACTGGACACTATTGGTCATTACTCAAAAATAATTGTTAGCTTAACAAACTTACTTGGTAACGAGCATTGGATAGCTGTTGATAGCATAAAACATTGTGAAATACGAATCCCTCTGAAGTAAAGTAGTTTTTGAAAAAGAAGTAATTTCTCACTCAAATATTAAATAGCTTCAGTCCTGAAGTTTTCCAATACTTTTTTGAGGCATCTGAAAGCACACAAATTTGTGCAACAAGGGTATTTTTTCTGTCATTATTCTCTAAAAACTTTGATGACCAATTGAGTCAAAATTTTCACAGATTTGTTATTTTATGCATATGTTGGGATACACCAAGTAAGAATACTGGTCTTTGACAATTACCAAAGGTGTCCAGTGCCTTTAAGAATATAATTGAACCAAGACAATATATCTTCAAACCAACCATCGATGAACTGTTTTAACTTTTTGATCATCACTGCTGATTTCCTACACAAGAGGTTGTATAAGATCAAAACATCCTGTTCCACCGGTAACAACTCGGCCGACTACCAGTCGGGCAGATGGGGACTGAAGAGGATCACATACACCTACGATTAGAAAGAAAACATTGATTAATTAATCCAACCATTCACTGAGCAAATGCCAGTACTATTCATCTTTATTTTTTCAAGGAAAAAAAAAAAAAAAAAAAAGAAATGTATACCATGTTAATAAAATTATAGATATGGTGGATAAGACCCATCAAGGGCCTGTTTGAAAGAACAGTAATAGTATGTGTTCGGACGTGCGCATGTAATTACTGTAGTACGTCAAGCGATAAAATCTGAAAAAGGGTCTAAGTAATGTGAGAGGCTCTTTACCAAAGTTAAAAAAATGTATAGTAGAGTTGGGGATAGGGTGAGGTTTGGGGAAGAAACGAGAGTTATCGTTCAAACCAACCTTGTGTTGTTGCCTGCTTCAAGAAATGCATGGTGCTCTCAAAACTCATCTTCTGTAATGGTGACGAGTTGGACTCCAGACCGATGCGATTGAATGGTTTGTAAATGCCCTCTAGTGTCATGTAGTCCGCTATGAGAGATAGATGTCTGGGATCGACGTAAATTCCGTACACTTTGAAGACGTCTTGGATTTCCTGAACAATGAAACAAATAATGACTTGAGACCGTCCTTCTTTGAACGATCAAAATGCTACGTTGCATATTACTAAGTCGTATACAAATTGGAAGCTGCATGAGCTACGGCTAGATTTCCACGTCAACATGCGTTGAGGTATAGGACGTCCTTAGCAACAGACTTAGCAACGTATAAAGCCGTAGCTGTAGACGCCATTTTGGATATATCCAAAATGGCCTTAGATTCTTACTATGATGCCCTGTATACAGCAATAATACAATGAGCAAAGCTGGTCTTCACTCAATGGTAATGGCCGTGTTGGGGCCCAATTTCATAGAGCTGCTCAAGCACAAAAAGCAGCCAAGCACAACAAAATTGTGCTCACCAGAATAAGGTTACCAGCCAAATCACTATGTCACATGTACAATTTGTGACTGGTATCCTGCTCATTTTTGCTAAGCAGAAAAAAATATTAATCAACATTTTTGTACAATTTGTGACTGGTATCCTGCTAATTTTGCTAAGCAGAAAACTGTTAAGCAATATTTTGTACGATTTGCTACTGGTATCCTGCTAATTTTGCTAAGCAGAAAACTATTAAGCAATATTTTGTACAATTTGCTACTGGTATCCTGCTAATTTTGCTAAGCAGAAAACTATTAAGCAATATTTTGTACAATTTGCTACTGGTATCCTGCTAATTTTGCTAAGCAGAAAACTATTAAGCAATATTTTGTACAACTTGCTACATGGTATCCTGCTAATTTTGCTCAATGAAATTGGGCTCTTTAAGACCAAGTTTTTCTCAACCTTAATACTTCCATGTAGTCCTTACCTTGATGATAACCCTACAAGCGGCTTCTATCCCATACATGTTGGCCATTGCATGGATATTGTTGGTGTATAATCGTTGAATATCAATTATCTTATCATATTGACACAGCTCCTAAACAGGACAAAACAAGAGCAGGATTGTTAGTGCTGGTTTCAATTGAATAGGGGACTTAAGGGACGCTTGGTGGCAGCAGACTTACCAGGTAAAATCCATTGTTCTTGTTCATATGTGTATGCTCAGAACTACGTAAACAATGAAAATTTACCTGGTAAGTCTGCTGCCACCTAGCGATCCAAAGTCTCCCATTCAAATAAATATTAATTTCCATACTTTTATGAAAAATATTAACAAATACATGTAACTACATTATGTATGGAGTAAGGAAAAACTAACATTAAGTAGCAGTAAGCAGGTCAGTTGTAACTTTAGGTTAATAACAAATTTGATTGATTCAGCCTAGTATAAACAAATTGAGCATTAAAAAATATTGATATCAAACAGTTTTATGAAAAATTATGACGAAAGACTAAAAATCAAACATGTTACTAAGAAAAACAAAATAAAGTTATATAAAATGCAACATACAATCATGCAAAATAAACACAATACAAGGCATTGATTTTAAATAGCATTAGGCCTTTGCAAATAAATTGTAGGGCAAAGAAACCTTAACTGAACGACAGTGATGCAGACAAATACTGCACAAAACAACAATCAAATACAAGAATGGTAGGGGGAGTATATAAGGAACTCTTAAGATGATGGGGGCTACTTCTGTAAGGGGACAAGGGTATGAGAACATTGGGGTGGGATACACACCCTTACACACATATTGGACATACATAGGAAATAATACAATGGTACAATGATAAACACAATAGACCACCAGCTTTAAAAAAAAAGGTGGCACCCCTGAAAGATTTCAAAAAAAGTAAAACTCAATCAGGTTGCTATAAAAGAAACAGACAAACATTAAAAGCAGCAAGTATATAGTAACACAGCTTTGAGAAAATATACAAGATTGTACAGAAAGTGTAAAAATTATCACATTATGATCAAAGAAAGCACAAATTTCACAAAATAACAAAGACATTTGTTAAGCACATTAATGCAAAAGCCTCTTAGCACATAAAGAGAACAACGAAATAGACAATGAGTAAAAGAAAAATAGATTACAAGTAACCATACAATTGAATAGCATTCGATGACATGACAATTTAGTAGTATTCGTTTAGGACTCCGATTCATACTACGAAATCTGTTTGAGTTGATGAACAACTCATTAAATCTGTTGAGTTGCATGATTTCATTAAGGTCATGTTGAGGGAGGTCCTCCTGATAGACAAAGCCACCAGACCCAGCATTGACCCCCTGCAGCACCCACTCTGCCGTAGACAAAGCCACCGGACCCAGCACTGACCCCTGCAGCGCCCACCCTGTCTACCATTTCGGGAGTTAAAATGCACAAAAAGAACTCCCAAAATGTTGAAAATGGTGGATGAGAATTTTGCGAGGGTTCATCCTGCGTTAAGGGATCAAAACATTAAATACACCAACAGTTGGTTAAGAAAAAAACTTCCTTGCAAAACGAATCGATTCACTCTGTCTTCACATCTCGCCTTCCACCTCTGGGACACCGGTTCAAATCCCACCAGGGCACTTTGTGGATTAGGGTTTTCAGTCCCTACCGACTACTTTGGGTTTTCCCTTGAATAATTCAGTAGGGTTTTCCTCCCACATCTAAAACTGATATTTCTTCATCAACTTCTCTTCTCGATTGGCTCTAATTAGAGCGTTGAGAATATTCATCCAGATCCACATCCAGAAATCTCCCCCGTAACAAGAAGTTTTGGTGATGTTGAAATTTGTTTCTACCGACCTGTAAGTTGACTCCACTTGTCTGTAGAAGTTTCAGGCCATCAGTTTCACCATCAGCGATAATACAACGCATGATACCAGGCGCCTCATGAACCACTGCTTGCTGAGCTTCAGAGTGGATTAAGGACATCATATCCAAGTGACTGCGAGTTAAAGGCAGCTGAAATAATAATAAACGAGACTTATAAAGCGCATTTTACAAAATTCAAAGCGCTGGAAGAGTGCTACGGAAAAGACGATTATGAGAATAGATGTGTTTTTAATTTACTCTTGAATGTCTGGAGTGTGTTGGTGTTCCGAATATGACTTGGTAGGGCATTCCAGCACCGGGGACCAGCGACTGAAAAGGACTGGTCCCCTGCCCTTTTGTGTGTGCCAGGAAAAAAAAAAAAAAACAGAAACATTTTCTCTGCCCTATTTCAACGACGCTGCTTACATGTATATGTGATGGGCTCTGCAAAAACGAGTCACAAGGGGGACAATTGACTTATTGGGTTTTATACATAGCTGGAAAAAAACCATACACAAAGCTTCATTTTGACACATCTTACACACTCGTGTGATGTTTGGTTCATAAGATTTGAAAAATAGATTATGTCACAATCTGAAAATAACCCATACTGGGGAAACAGCCCGTTTAATAAAAACATCAACCATTGATGTATAGGGGATGAACAAAAAGTGCATGTTTTATTCACCTTTATCGATCAAAAACAAAGGTTTTTTTCTTAGAAAATGTGAAAATACAGGCCCTAAAGAAGCATAAAACCACATAACAAAAATCAACAACCCTGTACTGGAAAATGGGTTGTGCGACAAGCGACTCATTTTTGAAGAGCCCGTCTTACAGCGTTCTCCGGGACTCGAACCCACACCCTGCAGATCAGAAACACCAGAGCTCGAGTGCTGTGTCCTTTGGCCTTGACACGCCACAAACAAAAGGTAAATCTCTCGAGGGTTTGAAGTTGGAGAGAATTTACAACGCTTACCTTGATGGCAAACTCACACCATTCTTGCTTCTCAACATCAAAATCGTAGGAGACGAAGTATTGACCGACCTCAAGAACATCCTGAAATATTTGTTGGGAAAAAAAGGGGAAAAAGCAAATGAGCATAGCAATAAAAACCACCAAAAGGAAATTTATATCAGAGAAACACAAATCTAGAATAGAATATAATACAATAGCAGTATTATTTGTAATCTTCTTAGAAAGTTTATGTAAGAGAAAAATGCAATTTATGCAACAAAAATGCAACAAATTTGACATCAAATGATATGAAAAGGATCAGGGATTATTTTTTACGAATCTACACTTTCGTTACGAATCTACACTTAAGTGTAGATTCGTAACATAATCTACAGTTGAGTGTAGATTCTTTACAAGCTTAAGTAAATAGTTAAACTTGAAAATTACTGTCTTTCCAAACTGAAAGATAACCAGAAGTGCAACAAAACAAAGCTGAAAATATGTTATCTTTCAATTTACAACAACATTTTCCAGCTAAGAAAAATTACTTTAGTAACACAATTTATTATTAGCTGAGCAAACTGACGTTATCCTCAATGATGTTGCCAATCTATTTTGTAAAACAATCATAAAATGTCACCAACCATCGTATACGACATTAGATAGATTAACTAGTGTTGTTACTATTGAGAAATCAAATTCATTTAAACTGTGTAACATAACCAATAAAGGAAGAAGTTTAAGTCAGAGAATAGACTCTTAAGTGTAGATTCGTGAATACAATGTACGAGCTGCTATTCACAAACCTACACTTTATCCTCCATTCTCCTTAACCTAATTCTTGGACTCACATCGACTCTACGTTTCTTATCACTCGCTGTATTCTTCTGGCCCTTCTTTCTCTTTACTTTTGGCTCATCTCGGATGCTTTCTTCCACCATGTCATCTTCATCATGACTACCAGTGCTCTCTCCTTCTTCTTCATCTTGACAAAATATTGAAAGAATATCAGTTACCCTTGGATCAACGGATCACTGCATCAATCAAGTAATACATCAATCAACCATTCAATAATTCAATCAATACACCAGTCAATACATCAATCGATACATCAATCAATAATTCAATACATCAATAAATCATCAGTCAATTACCAGTCAACACATCAATCTATAATTCATTCAATACATCATTACATCACTAAATACATAAATCAATACATCAATCAATACATCAATAAATATATCAATCAATACATCAAAAAATATATCAAAAAATACATCAATAAATACATCAATAAATACACCAATCAAATATTAATCAAAAAATGAGCCAATAAATCAGTCAAAACATCAATCAATACAATAATAGAGCTGCTCAAGCTAGGTAAGTAGCTATGCATAATGAAATCATGCTTACAAGGCTACCAGCCAAAATACCATGTGGCATGCTGTCATACTTTCCCCTGTTAGTTAGAGCCCTTTATAAATACCTTGTATTATTATTAGGCTACATTTTTGACTGGTATCCTGCCAATTCATGCTAAGCACCACAATTTGTAAGCAAAATTGTCTGCCAAAGTCGCTCTATAAAATTGGGCCCTGTTTTTGTTTTACCAGAGTTAGGCTCAGCGTCCAAATCCTCTTCCTCATCTTCCTCATACTCTTGTTCCTCGGCCCTCTGTTGACGAGACTTGGCTCCGGCTGCTCCATCCTGCTCTCCTTCTTCGTCGTCTGATGCTGCGTCGACCTCAATATCCATGGTGATTGGTTCATCCGTCGGCCTATCAGTAACCTGCTCTCCATCTTCGGTTGTGGCTTCTTTTGCTTTCTTTGTTTCCACCAAGCTATGATCAAATAATAACAAAAATAATAACAACAAAAATTTTACAAAATTATTGCAGCTCTTTAAAATCAGGACATTGGCTCAGTTTCGTAACGCTGTTAAGGATTAAAACTTGCTGAACATAAACTGGTTACCAGCTAGAAATTTAACCAAACCAGCCCTTTTAAAAGCCACCACTCCTTGAAAAGAGATTTTACTCATGGTTGTACCCGCAGTTTACTATTCATATTTATAGTTACTCTAAGAAACTTGACATTGCTGCAACTGCTACCCCAGCAAAGAAATTGGGATCTCAATGAACTCCAGGTTATCACATTGTTATCTCCAAAGTTTCTGTAATTTTGAGGAAATTGTGAGAGACAAAGAGAAAAACTTACCGGACTTTCATCAGGCCCCTGGTTTTTCTTTTGATGCTCTCTGTGAGACGTTTCAAGAAACGTTTCTCGACATATTCTAAGATGCTGCTTGGGTCGATGTGCATTTCATCCTAAAAAAAAAAAAAAAAAAACACACTACAGAGATGAAATTGTTCAAAGAAATGGAAAAGGTCAGAGCAACATATAGATGGATTGCACATGACCTCGTTGACCACCATCTTTGATGTGAATCAATGGATAAAATAAATGCGTGTACTTGCCAATGCGCGCGACTCTCAACCAATGGTAGCCTTTCATGCATGCACGCTTCATCAAAGATGATGGCCAATAGGAGGGATCAACTGTGTACATGACTGAGCGTGAAACTCAATTTGTTAAAAATATTGTGGAAACTCAATGTGTCTTCATCACAGCTTTTCCAAATTTTAGCAATCGGTCTGCAAAACTACAAACCAACCAACCAATAAAGGGTTGGAGGGTTTGAGTGTGAAATTTGATTCAAAGATCCATTGTTAGATTTAAAGTGGGATTTGATTAAAGGCAGTGGACACTATGGTAATCACTCAAAATAATTATTAGCATAAAACCTTACTTGGTAACGAGTAATGTGGAGAGGTTGGTAGTATAAAACATTGTGAGAAACGGCTCCCTCTGAAGTAACGTAGTTTTCGAGAAAGTAGTAATTTTCCACAAATTTGATTTCGAGACCTCATGTTTAGAACTTGAGGTCTCGAAATCAACCATCTAAACGCACACAACTTCGTGTGACATAGGTGTTTTTTTCTTTCATTATTATCTCGCAACTTCGACGACCAATCAAGCTCAAATTTTCACAGGTTTGTTATTTCATGCATATGTTGAGATACACCAAGTGAGAAGACTCGTCTTTGACAATTACCAATAGTGTCCACTGTCTTTAAGAGATTTGATGTTAAAAATGTTAAATGTTCAGAATGGTTACCCTCCATACAACATAAAAGTGATTTGGGTTAAAACCTCTATGCCTTGTGTTGTTTTTCAGACATACCTTATATTCCGTGTGTGGCAGAAAGTTCACCCTGATCTTGAAAATCCTATACTGCTCACTGTGAACAAAAGAAAATAAAGACAATCTCATCAAGAGTTGATTAAAACGAAACTCAACACAAACAAACAAAAGTTAGAAAGAAAGGCCCGGTAAATATCATGGAGACAGAAATGGACTGTTTCATTCCACATAATGGTGGGTCAAGTTCATTGGTTGTTTCTTGATAATTTAATTTTTCCAGTGCACATTCTTTCTTGGAAGATGACACTTCTAAAAAAAATAACACTTGACCTTATTGACCTTTGTGTCCAAGCGGCCATCTTGTTTTCTCATTAAAGACCCTGGACACTATTGGTAATTGTCAAAGATTAGTTTTCTCACTTTCGTGTATTTTAACTTGTGCATAAAATAACAAACCTGTGAAACTTTGAGCTCAATTAGTCGTTGAAGTTGCGAGATAATAATGAAAGAAAAAAACACCTTGTCACACGAAGTTCTGTGCTTTCAGATGCTTGATTTCGAGACTTCAAATTCTAAATCTGAGGTCTCAAAATCAAATTTGTGAAAAATTACTTCTTTCTCGAAAACTACGTCACTTCAGAGGGAGCCGTTTCTCACAATGTTTTATACCATCAACCTCTCCCCATTACTCGTTACCAAGTAAAGTGTTATGCTCATAATTATTTTGAGTAATTACCAATAGTGTCCACTGCCTTTAAGGCAATGTAAAGCCATATCCGAGTAGGCGTCTACAGCTACGGCTGCGGCTGTTGCTAAGGGTGTTCCTAAGGATGCCTATACCTCAACACATGATGACATGGAAGTCTAGCCGTAGCCGTAGCCACCAATTTCGGACATGGCCTAAACCAAACTGAGGCTGCAAGGGCAAAATAGTCAGGTTCCTTTTTTCATTTGTGAATTACATGCAACACTGTGTACATAGGGAACATGACGACATTATTTACTTACACTGCGTCAATGATAAGATACGACTCATTCACGCTGATGTCTTCGATCACCTGAAAAGAGATCACAAAAACAAATTATGTCAAATGTCTTTAAATGATTTCTCAAAAGAAATAATAAGTCTAGCATTGTCTTAAAAAAGTGCAATAGTATTATAAATGCAAGCCCTCAAAACCACCTCTCTGACTTCAAGTTTCCAGGTACGAGACCTACATGTATTCCTTCACATAGCACCATGTAATAAAGACAGCAAAAAAGATAACGCAGCTGTTGGAAAAGCACCTATAATTTCAAAATTGTTACTCGTATTCTAAAAATTAAAATACCAGAAGACAGAACATTTTATTGCGGTGATTTCGACACCTTGTTTGTTACAATTGGTGGAGTATTGTTGTCGCGATATGTGCTTACAGGTGAAAAGTGCCCATTTCCATTGTTGCAGTAACTCCTATTGACATGATTGATCTCTCCTCTGATTCAGCGTGAAGCTAAAGCCCGGTTCATACTTCCTGCGAATGCGAATGCGAAGCGAATCTTGACGCAACAAATTTGCAACGAAAAATTCGCAGCAGTTGAACTCTGCTCTACTCCCTTGCGAATATCGCTGCAAAAGGAGGGTGTGACGTCAAATTCGCTTCGCATTCGCATTCACTGGAAGTATGAACCGGGCTGCATAGCGGCAATTTTTAAAAGCTGTTCTTGTCAATAGGAGTTACTGCAACAAAGGAAATGGGCACTTTTCACCTGTAATCACTTACTGCGACAACAATACTCAACCGATTGCAACAAACGAGGTGTCAAAATCACCAAAATTAAACTGTCAGTCTCCTGGTATTTTCATTTTTAGAATGCGAGTAACACTTTTAAAATTATAGGTGCTTTTCCAATAGCTGCGTTACTTTTTTTGCTGTCTTTAGTTTACAAATCAATAGATCAAATTTCTTTAAAAGACTTCATTAAATGATTGTTTACAAAATAAATCGTGACAAAAAAAGGCAAATTAATAGCGCTAATAACAAAACATATATATAATGCCATAAATGAAAGCCCTAAAAAACCCTCTACTATGAAATATGTCTGAAGACTAAGTATAAGGGGCTACTCAGAATAGTCAATGCTTAAACTGAAGGCTGGAGACTTTTAATCTTAAATATCTGGTACACTTGAGGCATTCTTTGTTCTTCAAGGGAAAGATTATATTATGAAGTCATTCAATATTTACAAAACGTAATTAGGGGTGGGTGGGTAGTTTAATTGACTCTTCCGACTGGATCCCCTACTCCTTTAGAAAGCACATTCAATCCAATCAGAAAACATATATATATAGCACCAATATAACATAAGTGCTGTCACACAGTATGCAGCCAATCAAACCATTATCATTAACTCATTTTTATCACAGCATAAAAAAGGATCATTGAGTCGACCTATTGATCCTGTAGCTGTAGATCTCGAGGTTCTGTAACTGGATCCTCACAGGTTTAGATTAATCAAGACTACTTACTTCAGCGAGGACCACCCTGGTTAGTTTCTTCTTGAGTCTCGACGCTCTCTTCTTGGCATGAGGCGTAGTCAGAAGCGGAGCATCCATCCTTGGAGTCTTGATGTTGGTACTGGCAACGGTTAAGATCTCTCTAAACAAGTCAATAGGATCAAAGAATATAATTAGAGCTTAAGTCCTGTGTTCTTATCCACTAGGCCACGACACGGCACATTTATGTTTGGTATCTAGCTCCTTTTTCGCTTAGCAGAAATGTGTCCTGCTTAAGCATAATATATGCTTTATACTCACACTAATCTGGGGATTCCAAGAGTGACGTTCATTTCTCCGCGACCAGCAAAATGAAACGTGTTCAGGGTCATCTGAGTAGAGGGTTCCCCAATGGACTACAACGGAATAAGCAAAAGTTCAGTTGTTTGAAACAGGTCACAACACAGGTTATACACAGTAATTCATTGACAAATAACACTGATAGATAAAAGTGCTTTTCGCCTTTCCAAAACATAGATAGAAAGCCTCTTGAAGGCACTGGACACCTTTGGTAATTATCACAAACCAGTATTCTCACCAGGTGTATCCTAACATATGCATCAAATAAAAAAAAATCGGTGTAAATTTGGGCTCCATTAGTCATCGAAGTTGCAAGAAAAAAAAACACTTGTTGCACAAAGTTCTGTGCCTTTAGATGCTTGAGACTACTCAGATTCAGATATTTGAGTGAGAAATTACCTCTTTCTGAAAAACTACGCTACTTTAAAGGGAGTTAATTCTCACAATGTGTTATACTATCAACAGCTCTCCATTGC
The DNA here is from genome assembly GCF_902459465.1 of Asterias rubens. Taxonomy (NCBI): domain Eukaryota; kingdom Metazoa; phylum Echinodermata; class Asteroidea; order Forcipulatida; family Asteriidae; genus Asterias; species Asterias rubens. Next base: position 14,087,372 of record NC_047073.1, read on the forward strand.
TCAATACCACTTAAGTTTTTATGCTAATATATATTTCAAGAACCTTGTCCAGTACCTTTAAGTTCATAGGGTCATTCAATACCTCATTTCCCACTCTTTCATTCCCTTAAAGCCATTGGACCCTTTCGGTTCAGAAAAAAAAAAAAAAGTTCACAGATTTACAAATAACTTACAGGGTTTACAGAAGGCAATGGTGAAAGACTTCTTTTGAAATATTATTCCATGAAATGCTTTACTTTTTGAGAAAACAGCAAAACAATATAAATTCTCGTTAACGAGAATTACGGATTTATTTGAAACACATGTCATGACACGGCGAAACGCGCGGAAACAAGAGTGGGTTTTTCCGTTGTTTTCTCCCGACTCCGATGACCGATTGAGCCTAAATTTTCACAGATTTGTTATTTGATATAGAAGTTGTGGTACACAAAGTGTGGGCCTTGGACAACACTGTTTACCGAAAGGGTCCAATGGCTTTAATTCCACACAAGGTAGCAGATTTATTTTATCTCTCATTTTCGATTAACTTCATTTACCTGAGCAGCAAGCAGTCCAACAGCCTCTCCTGGCTCACACAGAGAGCGACGATACTTCAAATATAGCAAATCTTGAAACTTCTTCTCAGGGGGGATACCATCTTCTGCCTCGCTCTTCACGTACTTTTCTAGGTGTTGCACCCCCGTGTTGTTGATGTAGTTCCCTATGATGGAGTTAATTTTCTCTGAGATCGAACCGAAGTTGGTGTCTGGTCGGAGCTGGCAATGCACAGGCTCTGGACACGGGGACGCATTTTTCAAAAATCTGCAAAATGAAGACCAGATTTATAGGAATATTACTTTAACATGCAGGTATCAAATTTGTTAAGACTGACTAAAACCATTTTGATGAAGCAACACTTCTTTCCAAAAGTGATTGACTGCAAACCTTAAAGGCACTAGACACTATTGGTAATTCTCAAAAATAATTGTAAGGATTCAAATTTACTTAGTAACGAGCAATGGGAAGTGTAGAACATTGTGAGAAACAGCTCCTTATGAAGTAAAGCTAGTTTTTGGGAAAGAGGTAATTTCTCACTCAAACATTTAAAAGCTTCAGGCCTGAAGTCTTTTAATATTTATTTAGGCATCTGAAAGCACACAAACTTGTGCAAAAAGTGTTTTTTCTTTCATTATTTTCTTGCAACTTTGATGATGAATTGAGCCCAAATTTTCACAGGTTTGTTATTTTTGCATGCGTTGGGATACACAAGTGAGAATACTGGCCTTTGACAATAAACAAACGTGTCCAGCACTTTAAACCTTCTTTTGAGACGCTTCCTTAAGTCTCCCGCCTGTTACTTACTTCTCCTTGTTATCATCTTCCCTCCACATCTTGATCATTTCATCTCGGACTGAGATTGGTTCTTCGTCTACTTTGGTTCTGCTGTCTCGCTCCTCAAGCAAGTCGTACATCTTCTTGGAGGAGTAGCTGAGGAATGGGGAACGTCTATCTTGCCTCCGAAGGGAACCGTTCTTCTTGTACCAATTAGAGATCTTTACGGATTCAGAAATGTCAGGAATGATAATGCAGTGATTTTAAGAAGTTTCCATTTAGCCTGTACCATGCCCGATATTTGTATACCCCCCAAAAAAAAAAAAAAAAAAATTAGTAAAACATTTCCCATACTTCAGTAGGTTCCTCTTGCACAAGAGCACTCCCTTTCCAAAAATCCTTTAAAGGATGCCTAAAGCCGGCTTCAGGTCGACCTACGATTTTCTTGCGCCTGCAACAATCTGTCGTCAACATGCAGACAAAACATGCTCAGGTCACGTCGTACAAGTTGGAGTTGTTCTACTCTTGCGACTGTTAATTTTTTTGAGTGCCGACTGTTTCAGATTGTCTTAAAATCATCGCAGTTACGCTCAGGTCGTAAATAATCTTAGCTCAGGCGCAGTGTGATCCTGAAAAGTTAGTTGCCGACTTTTTGTTGTTGACGCAAAGTCGACCTGAGGTCGGTTTTAGATGCCAAGAACCACAATGAAAACAAAATAGGAGGGGGTACACCATGCCACATATCAAGCACCAATATTAATAATAATAATAATATTTTTAAAAGTAATAATAAACAGTCCTTATAAAGCTCACAATACAATACAGTCTGTACGCGCTTTGGTAAGTAAACAGGGCAGTTTTTGATGTGGTGTGGAAGATTGTTCCTTAGTTCAGGTGCAGTGAGTTTGATGGTACAGTGACCATTTTAGAGATGTAGATTTCAAGGAGATTTTAAACACAGTCTCCTCACCGCAAAACAAGTATTTAAAAAATAATAAGCAGGATAATTTTATTCATTGAGAAAAAAACAGTTACATCTTTCACAGGGCAGACAAAAAAGTCTAAATAAAGATGATAAAGGCCTGAAGTTTTGTATCCCTGTATTATTATAGCAAAATCAGTATCCTCATCACAAAAGAAGTATTTGAAATCTTACAAAACTTACAAACTCTAACAAAATCTAAACAAACATCTGACCATTTCTTTTAACGGCCATTAATTTCTATTTTTTTTTCAAGTTTACAAATCTGGCTATTTCTTATGATGGTCATTACCTTCTTTTGTATTTTTTGAGCTTTGGTCGCGTCACAGTCTTCCCCTTTGCATTTTCTTCCCAGTAAGTTGGCGCTATTGTCTAGAAGGAAAGGTAGCTGCTCTTCTTTCATGAAGGGTGTCCTCGGGATGTCCAATCCATCACCTCCGTATAAGAACTGAACAATGCAACCATCACTGTCTCTCACCTGTCACAAGTCAAGAAAACCAATCTATGAAAGTTTGTTTGGGGTTCGATAAAGGCAACGAAAAGACAACAAATGTAATGGGATCAAGACATACGTCTTAATAGACCTCTATCATGCTGCTCTTCATCTTGGTCATGTACCTTGTATCGAACAACAATAACGAATGCTACTAGTCGTTTTGCAAATAGGAACCAGATTATTTTGTTCTTCCAGCTTCGGTTTGACTACATTGATATCAATGGGGGAAATTCAAGATGGCTGCTTCATGATAAAGGTCTATAGATGGAAAGTTGCATCAAGATAAAATAATAATTTGGGTTTTTACCCATATACATTATACTTTCTACAGTTCAGTGAAAAAAAATCACAGGCCTGTTACTCGGGTGGGAATCCAACCTACGACCTTTGCGACTCCAGAGCAGTGTCTTACCAACTAGACAACCGGCATACGTCAGTTTTTTTTTAAACATAAGTTTGGAGAAACTAGCCACGACAGGCCAACAGGGATGAAAGTCCTTAAAAATATTTTGTATGGAAGTCTAAAATCTTTTGGGTTTGTTAATAAAGGTAACAGAAAAACTTGAACGAAACTAAAGGTATACTGTGTCACAGTTCAACATCGTGTTTTTGTCTTTAAAAATTTGATAAAAAGGTGACAACAAGACCTCATCAAAACATTAACCAACAATCAAATAAACAAAGTAAGTGTTGTAATGGTAATTGTGGAACATTGAAAAATAGAGACATTTTGCCTCCATGTATTATGGCCTATAATGTGTGTTACTATCGGAGATCAAAGGTTAAAAGATGCACAGCATAGTGTCCCCTCTCAAATCATGGTACTTACAGTGAGGTCATAGTTCACAACGAGGCCCTCTATGTGCTTAATAATACATCTCTGCAGGTATCCACTCCTACTTGTCTTCACAGCAGTATCCACAAGACCCTAATAGAAACAACAAAACACAACTGACTTAGGGAGCTTTCTAATAGACCCTTCCCATGAAATATGTAAATTGCACATAGCGCGTGCGCACTAACGTTTTGGTTGGCAAAATGAGGGAACATCGCGCTGTTTTGTACACGGATAATGGGTGCCCGACGCAGATGCGATTGCGCGTTTGCCAACCAACAGGGTCTGTACGCATGTGTGAATGTAATTAGCATATTTCATGGGAAGGGTCCATTGAACATCAATGAAAAGAAGCACAAACGGTTTCACTAAAAATATTATTTAATCCAAATTTTCCTCCAAAGTAAAATACCTTTCTGTCAGTTTTCAGAAATTCTTTAAAAGAAAATAAACATGTTTGGAATGTTAATATTTTTCCAGTGGTCATGTTAGGAAAAAACTATGGAACTTGCGACCTCCGGAAAAAACATGGCCGATCTCTTCCAACTGAGCTATCTAGCCCTATTGTTGGCTGTGTCCCTATTTTGTCAATATCTTTGTTCGGGGGTGCCATTCAGAAGCCATTCAATCTGTCATTTCTGATTAACCAGGGTCCTATTTCAAAAGCTGTTTGAGCACAACAAAATTATGCTTACCAGAATAAGGTTACCAGGCAAAATACAATGTTACATGTGCCATATGTGACTGGTATCCTGCTCATCTCTGCTAAGCAGAAGAGTGCGATGCAGTACTTTCCGCTTAAGCAGCTCTATGAACTTTGGCCCTGGGATGACACCCAATACAATATTTACCACTGAGTGAAACAAAAATGGGAAAAAATATTTACCTCTCGACCGGCCATACAATGGAAGAAGTATTCCTGCGGGCGTATACCGGTCAAGAAGCGTCCATCCACGTATCCGCCCGCCCTCGGGGATGTATCATAGGGCAGAAAGGATGGGAGGGACCGCCCACTTGCCATGAGGGGCGGTCGACGCCCTTCCAATTCAATCTGACCTAACAGACATGAAATCTGCATACAGTTCACCTGTGCGAAAAAGATTGTTGAAGAATACAAAGTTAACATCAAGAAACAAATACTATTATAAATTTTTCTTGTTTAGCAAAAAGGGTCATTCAAGCAAGAAAAAAACCCACAACTATTGTCTGCTCAGGACGAAAAGGTCATTAGTGCAGTTTTTTGTGGATCTCAGAAACTTGCTTTCGGAGGTATTTGAGCTCCTGGTAAATGGAGTTTATTTATCAAGAGTGGGCCCTTAAAGGCAGTGGACACTATTGGTAATTACTCAAAATAATTATTAGCATAAAACCTTTCTTGGTGACAAGTAATGGGGAGAGGTATAAAACATTGTGAGAAATAGCTCCCTCTGAAGTGCCATAGTTTGGGAAAAAGAAGTAATTTTCCACGAATTTGATTTCGAGACCTGTTGTTTAGAACTTGAGGTCTCGAAATCAACCATCTAAATGCACACAACTTCGTGTGACAAGGGTGTTTTCTTCTGTCATTATCATCTTGCAACTTTGATGACAGATTGAGCTCAAATTTTCACAGGTTTGTCTTTGACAATTACCAATAGTGTCCACTGCTTTTAAGTAATTGTGAGCAAATAGAAACATTCAGTTTTCTAAGAAACACATTTACTTGAGGATACAAGAATTAAATTGGCACTAATGACCTTAAAACACTTAATAAAAGACAACGTTATGTTAGTTTAACAAAAAAGACCTTCTTAGCCATTTGGTTTGACAGTACAGCACTAAATCAATCAAACTTGATCAGAACTACCTGAATGATTGTGGAGAATTTCAGAAACATTACGTGTAGAAGATAAACATGAGTATATTACCTGGGAACCCTTAGCCCCAGACAACACCATAAGCTGAAGATTGTTATAAGGGAATTCTTTCTCCAATCCTTTAGACAAGCAGGCGTTACTAATCTCGTTGGTGAATCGATCCGTTTGACCCTTCATCTTTAGATCAATCTCTCGTAGCTCGGTATCAGCAGATTTCCTTTAGAGAAAAACAAAACAAAAATTTTTTTTTTTTTAAATTTGATTTTAAATGGTTTAGTAAAAATGAAGAACATCGCAGCCAAAGACTGATAGACCGTATCGAAAAACCCCTTTGTTGCTATGATGGCCATCATGTAGGGCAAGTCGTATATGCGTCGAAATGCTTACATCAATGAAGCACGCAACACGCAGCAATCCAGGTTTGATTTCTACGGCACACACACACACACACATGCACAGGCTTACAGATGTCAGATTTTTGAATGGCGATGTCATGTTCGATACGGTCTATTGCAACAAAACCAGGCAGCAAAATACAATGTACGGTTCATGGCGTTGCCATGATCAAATAGCACATTTTAGTGAACTATGGCAAGCATGTACTGGGGATGTTCACACTATGCTGTGGCGATATACAAAATTATTTGCCTCTGCTTGCATCGTTTCTCTTACTTTTATTTGCTGCCCTTCTCTCCAACTACTACAAAAAAAGACAGGAAATGCGTTTGTCACTTTTATACTTTTATTGAAGATTAATTGAAGCGCCCTCATGTGTTTATATTTAGACAGTCAGTTTGTTTCACCACGGTCCCAGTTAGTTTTCATAGCAGTGCGGACACCGGCAAGATTTACCACTGGAATGTATTGCTTCGTCTAGCTTAAATATTAAATCCAATTTGAAAGTGGATAAAGCAGTAGTTTTAAAAAAGGGCAATACTGTTTTAACATTTAAATACAACTAACCTGTGAGCCTCTTCATATCTTTCTTTCAGTGCCGTAATATCGGTGGAGTCATCGTATCCCAAAGCACTAGCAACAACATCCGGGCCAATCCCACCTGCCTTCTGCATGATCTTCCTGCGTCTGTAGTTACCCTGGTAACAAGCCAACCAATCAACAAACATTATAAGCCAGTGTGGCGTGTCGTGGCCGAGGGGATAAGAGCACCGGACTCAGGCTCGGGTGTTTCTGATATTATTATATTATAACCAAAGTTCGAGAAATTTGACTCGAGAAAATCAGAAAGAACCATCTACTAAGATCTCCTCTTTACCTTGTTGGTTATTAGGATGTCATGCACACCGAGGGTGAAGCCAGTGAACTGCTGCAGGAAGGTCGTGAAAAGCCGTCCAAGACAACTCAGGAGCTTGACTGCGACCTGTCCTCCGTATAACTAAAGACAAACAACACATGGAAAACTATATTATAACCCCTGACCTTTGAACCTTAACTGTTGAATGTGAGGAACTTCCGTTGAATGTCAAAACAGAATGGAGTTACATAAACAGGAAGGCAGACCAAAATAAGTTTGAAGCTTTCCAGATGCACTGCCTCCTAAAAACCCTGAACATCTCCTTGCAAGGAAAAGGGGGAAGAGGTGTGGAGGAGAGTCAGCTGGCGGTAACCGTCCAGAGTTGATCACTTCATCTACAAGATCCAACTTTCCTGGTTTGGCCACATAGTAAGAATAGTAAACAGCAGACTCCCAAAATGCATCCTACTTAGAACAATTACTGTGGAAAATAGATGGGTTAGGCCTCGGAAGAGATGGGCAAATGACATCATCGCTAAACAGCACCTTCTACCTGGAACATCGTTGAGTGCAAAATGTCAAGTAAAACACTGGATAATAATTTTTACAAACGACTATTTTACCTCAAAGCAGCAATGGACCAGTCCATAGCATGTGTTTCCATAATTAGCCTTGTCCAGAACCCCGCATACCAGCTCCCCACCCCTCACGATGACTTCGGACTCTGTCATCGACAATCCTGAGAGGGGTGTTCCACCAAACGATGAGGTGCGAGACTCTCTGTTGCACCATGTCCAAGACTGAAAACAAACAATGGTTACTAAGTTATTAAGTGATGTAAAATGGAAGTACGATATTTATTAAAAGGAGGTTACACTTTTGGTAATTACCTCAACAAATTAATGGCATAAAAACTTACTTGGTAAAGAGCACTGGAGAGCTGTTAATAGTTGTAACACATTGTTAGAAACGACACCCTTGAAGTAATGTAGTTTTAGAGGAAGGGACATTTTTTCACCCCCAAATTGTAAACCTGAGAAAGCCTTTCTCAGTCATCTATAAGCACACAATTCCAAGCCTGCAATTCTATGCAACGAGGTTGGTGTTTTCTTTCATTATTTTCTTGCAATTTTGATGACCAATTGAGCCCAACTTTTTACAGGTTTTTTAAATTTTCCCATTAGAAAATAAAATTTATACTCTCAAACCTGATTCATACAATGTACTTCCTGCAAATGCGAAACAAAGTTTAAAGTCACACGTTCGCAACGGATAATTCAGAAGAGCTGAGCTATGTACAACTCCTGCGAACTATTCACAGCAAAGCTGTGCACCAAAATTTGTAACGCATTTTTGCAGGATGTGTTAACCGACTCTAACTTGGATATGTCCAAATTTAGTATTAGTAGGATTTGAAACTTTGCATGGTGGAAGTAAGATATAGAAAAGTTTGCGGTAACACCATGTAATAACAATCTCTCAATGAGTTGGGGTGGTTCTGAAAAGAACCGTTGGATTAACTCCAGTATTATATATACATTTAGTTTTATTATATATAAATTTAGTATTGTTTAAAGCTTTGCATGGTGTGGATAAATAGGAAAAAAACTTTAAGTAAATAGTAAACGTGCAGGTACAACCATGTATAAATCTCTTAGGGTGAGTGTTGGTTTTGAAAAGAGCCGGTGTGGTTGTGACATTTGGAACAGTGTACTCGACTCTATATCAATAAACCTGAAGATGAGCAGAGAATACTGTTCAAAATGCCGAGACCACACCCGCTCTTCTCAGCGCCAACACTCCCACAAAAGAGATTTACACATGGTTGTACCCGCAAGTTTACTATTTATTTATCGTTTCTTCCTACATGTCCAAAGTTGTTTACCTTGCTGCCAATCTTAGCCTTGCCTTTGAAGTTGATGGGTTTGGACTCTTCAGGAATCACATTGAGTAGGAGTGTGGATACAACCTGTTTGCCAGACCATAGCCTGAATGGCTTCATGATGGCTGGAGGGAGAAGGCGTATCTCACCAGGATGGTCAGTCAGAGCGTTGTACACCAACTGTTGATAGTCAACCCTGGAAGGAAAGAGCCCAACACAAAAAGAAAATTACAAAAATACAGTCTGTTAGTTTCAATCAATCAATCAATCAATCAATCAGGCTGTTGAAAACAAAAAACCCTAAAACAATGAGCGCAAAACGTGAAAGCTTGCAAGCACAAAGCGTGAAAGCTTGTGAGCCTGAAAGCTGCAGAGTTCCAAACCTGCTTACATACATTAATCTTTGGTTTGGAAAGCCTTACTTTGCAATCTGGGGTGCTCCATATGGTTTTATAATTATTTTCTTACGAATTTGATATTAGTTACAACAACAAAACAGAAAAATAAAAAATTAAATTGTTTTTTTTCCCTTCGTCTATTTATTAATTTTTTGGGGTTGGGGTTTTTAAAAAAAAACCCGGAGTTCCTGTTAAAAACAGAGAAATCACATTCCTGATCAATCATTCAATCAGTTCAATTAATCAAAAGTCGTTTATTGACCCCCTTGCTACTGTGCCATCTTACCAATTTGGTGGCCAATAGGTTAACGTGTAAAACGCCGCGTCGCCTTAAGTGCTCACTTCACTGAATAACGCACAGTCCGCATTGCCCACCAGTATGGCGGTTCCAAGATTTTCTGACGATGACGTCAGGTGAGTTGGGTCAATAGAGTGTAAAAATGCAAAGTTTGCTCTAAGGTACTGAGGCACTTATAATGTACAGGAAGCCTGTTCCACATTTTGGGGCCATTCATATAGAATGATCTCTCTGCAAAAGTAAGTTCTTGGCACAACAAAAAGGGGACAAGCCGTCGTCAATGTGATGACAGCAATAAACATTGGCGCAGGAATTAGGTTTGGTGACCGGAACTGGAATAATGAATACCTTGTGAAGAAGCGACCTCTGACCGTCATCTTGACCCCTGCTACCATGTGATCTTGGATCAAGCCACCCAGGGGGGTACCGTCTTTAGGGACGAGGTACTGCTGACTGGTGTTTGCTGTCAAACAAACAAAACGAGAGAAGATAATTGAGGGATGGTAGAGACTCAATATGCGGTCAAGCAAAATGAGTCGTTTGTCAACCTAGGTCAGGTATATTTGACATGAGAGTGTATGCTTAAATGCTGTAAAAACCCCAGGCTGATACCTACTTCGGTTCATAAGTAGAAACACCAAGAGATAGGAGAGAATGAAACCGAGAAAAAGGAGTTTAAAGTAGAGTTGTTAATTGAACATACATGGCACATTTTCTTGTAATAATATAACAATAATAATATAACAAATTGAGGCTAATCATTCTAACTGAGAGGCAAAGGACGTGTCTTTGTGTACAAGAAGCAGGCATGCGAGGGTGCCCTAGACGACCAGCCACATCAACCAGTGATCACAGGGCACAGCCACAGATCGCAAACATTTGATTTTTCTTTGAAACCCTGTTGTCAAGGAAGATTTGAAGTTGTCAAACTCACCGATCGTAAATGCCTCAGCTCTTCCGAGCTCATTCTGAGGGAAGTGAACATTCATTTCATCTCCGTCGAAATCAGCATTGTACGTCTTGCAAGCGGAGTAGTGAAGACGAAGAGTCTTCTCACCTTGTAAGACGCGGACCTTAAAGGTAAGGGTCATAAATTGGTTTTATGTCAACGTCATGCTGATTTATTGGCACAGGTACAGTAAACGTCACCTGTGAAAGTTTCAACTGAATATAGTATCTACTTGCTGAGAAAACAGCAACAAACTGTCACAGTATTTTCACAGGAACAAGGAATCTATCAACATTTAGCGAGGTGACAGCGGTTACCAACCGCATCTCTGGCCACAGCATTCACGAACGGATACCAACTCTCAGAATATATATGGATAATGCATACATGAATATTTATTAATCCAAATCAAATATCTCTTCAAAGAGAAACGAAACGGTTTCTACTATCAACAGCTGCTGTGCTTCACTCTCATTTTCTTACCTTGTGTGCCATGATACTGGGCTTGTGTAGTGTTGGCTGGCGATTCAGTAACACAATATCTCCTGTCCGTATATGTCTATGCACCTGGACGACAACAACAACAACAACAACAACAACAACAATAACAACAACATTATTAACAACAACTCCCGAACCTCCGATTATCTACTCTGCCGCAGTAGAATAAAGCAAGACAGTTCTCTAAGAACAAACTCTACCTGGCAAGTGGGTACACACATGGTGTTACCGCAAACCAAATATACAACAAACAAGTTCACTAAATGAATAAGAGCAGGTACAGTAAACGTCACCGGTTCTTTTTAATAGGAAGAAACTATAAATAAATAAATAAATAGTAAACTTGAGGGTACAACCATGTGTAAATCTCTTTTGTAGGAGTGTTGGCTCTGACAACAGCCGTCTTTTTCTAGACATTTCTAAAAGTACTGTATACTCTGCTTGTCTTCAGAAGACGTTCTTTTGACTTTTGCTATCACAAAGTTTGGCTAAATAGTGTTTGTTGATATTAATGCTGAGTTTTCAGTTTCATAGTTGCTAATATCGCAGGCTGAAATACTTTTTAAACAGTGCACTGAATGGTCCAACAGTTTCTCTTGTTTCTTGTTAAATTGTTCTTACAAAATTTGCCTCAAACAAGGGTAAAGGCCACTCTTGGTATGCGGCTACAACAAGAAATATATTCAAGATGAAAAATAACTTGGGGAGCTGAAGGTAGAAATTGATTCTCCTTTTAAAACATTCTAGATGGTAGGATGGAGGGAAACATGCACCGGGCAAGGAGTTCCTTGGCTCTTTGTTCTACATCTCAGCAGATCAAGAGTGTATGGGTGAGAAGAAGCAGAAAGCCTTGTTTCATGCTCAAACATTTTTATAGGAGGAACTAGGTCAGCCACACCCATAGCACAAACCATGAAAATATCTGCGCAAAAGACAGAGGCTGGGTACAGACCTACGGTGGGAAAGAGGTTGTAATGTGGATCCCAAATCTTTGACATCACGATTAAATATATGGTTCCGCACTCTATCTGTAAAAACTAACAGAAGCTCTGGCACAAAAGACACATTGCTCCTTCAAAGTACAAACCTTTTTCTGAGAGTTGGGTCCGTGGTGAATATTCTTGGGTACCAGAAGTTGTTTAGCGGCTGCCTCACGTTTTGAAGGATCAAAGGCACTCAATCTCATCTGACTGCCATCCTCATTCTCAATCAATAAAGCACTAAAATACAAAGACATTGTTAACAACGAATCATTGATTGGTCAGACAGTAGGAGGGTTGACCGTGTACTGTGTAGATGCATTCACCACATGATATCGACGTGCAGGCTGGCACAGTGCATCTACCGATCAAAACCACAGAGGATGATATTGAATGTTGTTACGAATCTGTATCTGTATATTGAGCCGACATTTTTTTCTTCTAAAGACGGGATGGCTTAATTTCTAGTGAGAATGTCAAACTTTTGGTGAGAGTGTCTTTGAAGATGTCTAATGAGTTGCTGAAAATCACCTTACAGGGTAAGGCATTCCAGTCATTGATGGTGGCCGAAAAAAAACTGATGTCGCAACCCTTAAGGTTATCCCCTTGCTGCCGCTTCCCAGGATGTATCATAATTTGGGTGTGATCCCTGGCTACACGGCAGTTAACGGTTGTATGGCTTCTGACTGGCACCCCCGAACAAAGATATTGAAAAAATAGGGACACCGCCAATATAGGGCTAGATAGCTCAGTTGGTAGAGCGCGGGCACGTTAATCCGGTGGTCGTTGGTTCGAATCCCACTCTAGTCAATTCTTTGTTCAACCCCCAAAATTAGTCATAGATTTTAGTTGAGTGACGAATTTGATGGAATTGGAGATTGTATTTTCTGGAGAGTCATGTAGGATGCTTTCCAAAATGTTTTGAAAAGGGATGTCAACTAAATTACTGAAAATTCCTAAAATTGATTTATTATTTATGGTTTGCGTGCACGCAAAGTAGTCACCCTGGTAGGGTTGGCATGGTTTCTCAGTCCATCCCTACTAGGGGTTAGTGACAAGAGACATTGATACTGCGCACTGCCCATACTAGCGATTGAGTAGAATAAAGGAAAAGACAAGATGGCCGTACATACCCTGGATGCACGTTGGGTCCATTAATCACGGCCTCCCGTAGCTCTCGTACATTCCAGTCAGTGACTGGCTGCGGATATGACAACTTCTTAGCGATGATATCCGGAATACCGATCTCGTCTGCGTTGATGTACGGATCAGGAGATATGACTGATCTAGCGGCGTAGTTGACGCGCTTTCCCATCATGTGTTTACGGAACAGTCCTTCCTTCTTCTCAAGAAGCTGGCATGAAAAAATAGAGCGGGACAATTTCTTACTTGGACATCTTCATGTACTTCATCATCCAAAGGTTTTTATGCAGCAGCACTAAGCCTTTGGAACACTCTTACTTATCAAATACGTCATGCTAATTCGCTTTCCGATTTTAAAATATCACTCAAAACACACCTTTTCCAAACTTATTTCGCTTCTTAAGCTATTTATTTATTTCTCATTGCGTTGTACATGTATTGTAAATATTTAATTGCTTGTTATTCTGTTGTAAAGCGTTGTGGTACCTCTTTTGTGTAAGAACGCTATATAAATGCTTTGATTATTATTATTATTATAACATTAATCGGCTTTGATCAGCAGCATTTTGCACCTTGTAAACCATACCTGGTGCTACAAAAGAATAGGTCTTATACTTCAGCAAACTAACTCTAGGCCTGTACTCCAGTAAGGCAATGAAGGCGATTGCCTCCATGCCCCTTGGTCATTGCCTTGGTGCCCTTGAAATACTCCAGTAGAAATTAACAATTTCCTCATAGGGTGCCCTTTACCAAGGAGAAAATGCCTTGGTGCCCTTGCCCTTTCAAAACGAAGCATACAGGCCTGTAACTCAACATAACTAGGAGGACAAAATACTTGATATGCCCCTAGGGTTGTGATAAAGCGGTATATTAGAAACCTAGTATTATATTACTTTACTTTAACGCATGATGACAGAGCAATGTAGGCGGTCTACAATCCCGACCATATCTCGTTGGGCCCCCCTGCCCCCTTTCAATGTTGGTTCCAATAGACCGATCCATTAAGCTCCGCCCCATTGCGTATTGACCAATCACAACGCAACGAAGGTCCGACACTAATGTCCGACAAGCGTGCGCGTATGCTTGGCGCTTGGCGCGCGCGGCAGAGTTGTGCAGAAAGGCATTGGAGAGCCCAACGTGTTCTTGCTCACACGTGCATCGTGGGCGGAGGCTATTCGATCGGTCTATTGCCCGTCTTCTGCGTTACAGTCAACATTGAGCGGGGGGACGAGGGGCGGGGAGACAATGTTTGTTGTCAATGAGAAGCGGACAGGGAATGGTTTTGTATAAAGTTAGGAAGGGGTGGCCCAAGCCTTTTGGCCGGGATTGTAGCCAGAGCTGTAACCACCAAGTCAGACACGGTCTAAATCTCACCTGTTTGATTCCGGGCTGTTTATCTCGTGATAATTTATCCAAGTTGCTATCAATTACATTATTGACGTGAGTTTGTAGAGTGACCCAAGCATTCTGGAGCTTCTCTGCGTTCGTCTTTCCGGGAATCATTTTCAAAAAGGTCTGTTTAAAGACAAAAGAAACAGGTTTCGATATTATAAAGAACATAGACAGGTTTCCTCGGGACAATCAGATCATACTGATCAAAAACTTTCAATCTGTACTGGAACAAACAACGACAATCGAAAGAATGTATCCTGTGTCTTAGAAGACGAGCAGATTATACTGTTCAAAATGTTGAGATCACAAGCACTGTATACTCAGTACTTTCCCAAGTCCTGTGAAAAAATATCACAGGCATGTTACTCGGGTGGGATTCGAACCCACGACCCTTGCGATTCTAAAGCAGTGTCTTACCATCTAGATTACCGAGGTTGCCTGATAGCTAGAGGCAGTTCGAATCCTATGTTTTGGCAGTGGGTACCGCAACGATAATAAGAGATGTTAAATTTGCATCGAGGACAAAGAATATTAATTGTTTTTTACCCTAATATATTGAAACCTCAGCATGCAATTCCTCAATTCCCCAGACCTGCCAACCTTGTAATATTTGTTTGAGTACCACATTAGCGCGGCAGCATAAAACCAGAAGCCCATGCACGGCGGCATAACCCAGAAGCCCAATCAGAAAAATTAAATAGCAGTTCAACTGTTGGCACTGTATGTTCCACCTGCCTATATCATAGATGTTAAACTCAAGGGGCAAAAAGTTTTTTTTTTTTTTTTTTTTTTAAATGGCCAGGGGTTTCCCTATGGGCGGTGAGCCCATTTTGACTGATTTATATTCCAATAACATATAGTAATTACTATGAAAAGCACTGTAGAACAATGTTCCTAAATTATTGGTAACTTACTTGGCATGCAAATAACTTGACAATAATAATGCGAAAGGTTCCATCTTTTCTTTGGTTGCCCAGTAAACGGACACACGAAAGCCTACCGTAGAATTTTCCAGTTCCACTTCAATTCATCATTTGTTTCTCATATAATAAGATCACAGGCCATTAAATTCCCAATATTCTCCCCTAATAAAAGTAAAACCAACAGAAACGATGTATAAATCTGACACTTCGATCAGCGTCCATGTTTGAACTTGTACTGTAGTCATAATGTACAATTCACGCAGCAATCATCGATGCCGAACACGTGCATTGTGTGCACGATCCATGCATACGGCTTTTCCAAAAGATTGACCGAAACTGGATTGCACCATTCCCACCCCCTTTGTTAGGCATTGGTTTATTAGTTTTCCAGCGGGAGTAAGAATGTAAAATATAGTTCAGGCACAACCTCTTTTTTATCGAAGCGCATAATGATCACCCAGATGCAGGTAGTCTTTGTTCATTAGTTTTTGCACTTGGGGTCGAACGAATGACAGTTAAAGAAATTTAGAACAAAATTGTCTGTTCGTGCTGCAGTTATTGAAACACTGCGATAGATTTTGCGTCTTTTGCGTATTTTCTGCATATATTTCGTACCACCGTATTCAGATGTAAAAATGCGTGCATGGTACGCAAAATGCGTACAGGTTGGCAGGTCTGAATCCCATAAACAATGTTGTCATAAACTGACCTTATCAATGTCTGCTTCTGTTTCCTCCTCTTCTTGAGTCGTCTCTGTCTCTTTCTCCTGATTCACTTCCTTGACTGGTTCACCCATATGTCTCAAGAGCAGGCGTAGAGTCTGGCAGTCCTTGATTACTTTAGCCAGATTGGCCGATTGTGGATTGTCAAATTTCTTATCCATCACTCCGGTCACCTGAAAGTTAAATCGAAAGTTTAACAATTGCCCTCTGTGGGTCGATTCAAGTATTCTTACAAAAGATTTCTTCTCCCCTATGATGTGGCATAGCTCTCCTTTATAGTCTTTCCAGCCCCTATGTCATCAGCCATTTGCTTTAGCTCTGCTAGTTTATACATATTTCTCTTGTTCCAACTCATTCTCTTTTTTGTAAATGTTTCCTTGTTACCTGTTTGTCTTGTCTCCTTGTTTGTAGTTTGTCTGTCTAGGCTGTCTTCTACAAGCCTTGGCTAAATCTGACAGCCTCATACTCTCTTTATTTGGGTTTACATAGATTAAATATTTCGCTCTGTTCTCTGTGCTTATGATTTTGTATAGATCTGTGCAATATTTTGTATATGTTATATCTTGATAAGGGCAGTAGTATGAAATAAATATTGACTTGAACTGAGTTCAAACATATGAAAGAAAAAAGAAAAAAAATTGAACCGGGCCCTACAAAATCTCGATACTCAACTCACCGGTCTGAACTTGGAGGGTATGACAGGCAATAGATCAAGAAACATGAGATCTGTTGGGCATTCCTTGTCCTCGATGACTTCATCTTCTTCTTCATCCTCTCCGCCTTCTGAATGTCCTTCTTCACTCTCATCTCTATCTACATCTACCCCGGCGTAATCGATCAGGTCACCTTCATCGCTTCCAGTCATTGCTGCTGCGACGTCCAACATCCCAAAGACACATTTCAAAATAAACCCTAGACGAACACAAATTTAAAAAAAACATGACATATATTTTTCATATTTTAAATTCTGTGACGGTACAGTGCAATGTTGTATTCTGCTTAAAACTTTTGTATGGTTTCTTCTTGTGGGTCATGTGATTTGCAATTTTTGTAATGTTTGCCGCCGAATAGGATGAAATGAAATGACACTATCATACTTAGGACACCAAAATAACCAAGAGTTATTCAAATCTCTATTACTATTTTTCAATAGGCTGTTTTATTAGTATTTCAATGTTGAAGTCAAATGTTTTCAAGAAACAAAGCCCAAGACCTTGGTTTTCATAACATTCAGGGATGCCAAAGTCCAGCAGGATTAAACATCTATTTTCTTTCACCCCTTCCACTGAAGGATACTTAGGACACCAAAATCACCGAGAGTTATTCAAATCTCTACAACTGTTTATCAATAGGCTGTTTCATTAGTATTACAATGTTGAAGTCAAATGTTTTCAAGAAACAAAGCCCAAGACCTTGGTTTTCATTACATTCAGGCATGCCCAAAGTCCAGCAGGATTAAACATCTAATTTCTTTCACCCCTTCCACTGATGGAAACAAATAAAACCCGGTTCATACTTTCTGCGAATGCGAAGCGAATTTGCCGCCACAACCTTCCTTTCGCAGTGATGTTTGTAAGTTGAACTGCTGCAAATTATTCAATGCGAATTTGTGGCGTCAACATTCGTATCACATTCGCATTAGCAGGAAGTATGAACCGGGCTTAATATTTTGTATCCTAATGGGAAATTCCATGGTCAGTCGCATTACACTTTTCTGTGTCATTTCTTGATCTTGGTGCTAGTAGTTCTATGTGAGATATTCTTTCCACTTAGTTTATATTATAAACTTGAACTTTTAGGTATACGTGGCAATACCATGGTCAGTTCGCATTACGGTCAGTCGCATTACAGTTTTCCAGACAATGTAGCCACGCCTACATGGAGCCCAAGCTGAGTTCTTATTTGGCAAAATTGGGTTCATTCCTTGTCAACAACTAAAAATAAATTGATTTCTTATGTTAGCTATAATTTCTAAGTGGAAAGAAAGTTGGGACAAAAATTAGATTTTCTTTTTTTAAATGTCATGTCCGTGTCTGCTTGGAATTGCCCTAATGCAAAACTAACATCTATTATAAAGTATATTTGGTTTGCGGTAACACCATGTGTGTATCTACTTGCCAGGTAGAGTTGTTCTTAGGGAACTGTCTTGCTTTATTCTACTACTGTGGAGTAGATAATCGGAGGTTCGGGAGACTTCTCAGTTCTGAAAAGAACTGTCCTGCTTATTAAGTAGTAGTCCAGTCTAATTTCTATACCATCCGCCCTGGTAATAGTTATATAAGCAGGACAGTTCTTTTCAGAACTGAGAAGTCTCCCGAACCTCCGATTATCTACTCCACAGCAGTAGAATAAAGCAAGACAGTTCCCTAAGAACAACTCTACCTGGCAAGTAGATACACACATGGTGTTACCGCAAACCAAATATACATTGATACCTCACCATGCAATGCCTCAAATCCTGTATATTATAAAGTAGGAGTTGAAACTTTGCATGGTAGGAGTACAGTCAGGAGTGGTTTGCGGTAGCACCATCTGTACATCTATTAAATCGTTTTTTTTTCGGTACCCTCTGCTTACAGAAAGGATTCAAACTGCCTCTAGCAACTGGGTTAGCTCGGTGGTCTCATAGTAAGACATCTATATGCTCTAGCAATGCAAAGGTCGTGGATGCAAATCCCACCCAAGCGATTCGCCTGTGGATTTCTGCTTCACTGGAAGGGTTTTGCATACAATGGTGAATTACACCATAATAACTTGAGGTTGACAACTTTATATTTTTCCCCCACCCACATGAAGACTCTCTATCTATTGGAAAATGAGTGCACCACAAAGTAGTGATTTCTCTTCCTCTTTAAAGGCAGTGCACACTATTGGTAATTACTCAAAATAATTATTAGCATAAAAAACTTACTTGGTAGCAAGCAATAGAGAGCTGATAGTATAAAACATTGTGAGAAACAGCTCCCTCTGAAGTGACGCAGTTTTCGAGAAAGAAGTCATTTTCCACGAACTTGATTTCGAGACCTCCGATTTAGAACTTGAGGTCTCGAAATCAAGCATCTGAAAGCATACAACTTCGTGAAACAAGGGTGTTTTTTCTTTCATTATTATCTCACAACTTCGATGACCAATTGATCTCAAATGTTCACAGGTTTCTTATTTTATGTATATGTTGAGATACACCAACTGTGAAGGCTAGTCTTTGACAATTACCAATAGTGCCAGTGTCTTTAATGATTCCAAACACTGTTTGGATGTAAGAAGTTAATGATTTGGTCGCTTAAACCTTTCTCACCTTCATTTTTCATGATTTTCCGCAAGTGCGTGCGTGCTTCTTGGGGCGATACAAATACCAAATGCGCCTTGTTCTTGTCCCCTGTCTTCGTCAAGAGCTTACTGTTGTGCTCACAGCGGAAATCACGTATGTGCTCTCTACACTTGAAGCATTTACGGCTTCGGGAGAGAAGATGCTGCTTCAGAAAATCCTGAATGATCTGACGACGGTGATCTTGGACATGACGACTCTGACACTTAGATGAATCACCGTCACCTTCTGAAATCGGAAGGGGGGGGGGGATCAACTTCTTAGCACATAGGTTCCAAGCCTCAAAGTCACCTCAATTTCACCCACAGCAAGTGCCCTGTGGTTTGCTATGGTGCCCTGTGCAAAGTTTTTAATTTTTTTTACTTTTATAAGATATCACCCGACATCACAAGACCGGAAGGCCACCAAATCAACTTTCTCCAGCGGCACATTTCCACCAACTCCTGGGGCGGAAACCCCTTTTACAGTCCGTAAAAATGTAGCCATGGGTATCATAATAATAATATCCAAGTCTTATATAGTGCACGTATCTACCAAACAAGGTACTCAAAGCGCTGAGTATATACAAACTTTCAGAAAGGTTATTACAGTGATGAATTCTGAGACCCAATTATGCATCACCTTAAAAGGGTTTACAAGGTGCTACGACGCAAACAGCAGCCACAGCCAGGAACACCGTTGCGAATCCCTTCTCTTTTCGATAAGTGCACTAGGTTGTTTTACATGCCCTACACAACACATGGGACCAACTGCTTTACGTCCCATCAGTAGGACGCAGCCGTGGTTAAGTGTCTTGCTTAAGGACACAAGTGTCACGGATGGGCGATTCAAACCCACATTCTGCTGATCAGAAACACCAGAGTTTGAATTCGGTGCTCTTAACCTCTCGGCCACGACACAGTATCAACAACTGGCATGACTGGAGATCAGCTATACACTTCCTAACTTTTTACGAAGCAACTATGGTCACTGCCTTGTTCACTCCCAATTATTAAGCAAGGAATTCAGTAAACTAGACCACAACGATACATGAGATTCTTTTTTACCTTCTTTCATGGCAGCTGCAAGACGCTCCTTTAATGCCGTCTCCACGTTTTCAGCAAGTACATAATTATCCTCCTCACTTTCTGATACAATGTTTCTTGCGATCTCCGCCATTTCATCGGCTAAAGCTAATAATCCTCGATCGAGAGCCTTAATCTGGAGCTTAATGAGCCGGATGATCCAACGAGGTGGCTGAAAGATGTGGCATTTTAGACACGCCCCTCTCAGCAACTAAACATACAAATAGAATGACATTTTCATTGATTTAATTTGAGTAGGTTTTTTAGCTTTACATGGTGGAAGTTAAAGAGGATTGCGGTAACACCATGTGAATATCTCTTTTTGAGTATAGTGTTGGTTCTGAAAAGAACTAAGGGAATCAATGTGTGGTGAAGAGGTTTTCCACTAGTGGTTTAAACCCAACGAGGCCTGCATGGTTCTTGATAGTTTTACCGAGACGAGGTCGAGGTAAATTATCAAGAACCAGACCTCGGCGAGTTTAAACCACTAGTTAAAAACCGATTCAACACACTTTGATTTCCATTCATAAATACCTTTTCGGTCAAAAAACATCAACACTTTTAGGTCAAAAAGTAAAAATAAATGCAAAAATTATAATTTTTCAATGATTTCTTTCAACACAACCCCCCTCAAGCTATGAAATGGTAAGGCCCTTTGGAAAACAACTCCTTATAAGGGAATGCTGTGCGTCACGCATATCGCGTGATGTGGCACAACTGTCCCCGCCGTTGCTCTCGACCAATAGGAATGAAGAAACTGTCTCATAAGCACAGGTGCAAACCTCGCATGTCACGCCCATGTTTCAACACTTTTTACTGGTCATTAACAAAGGTATATACACAACCACGTGGTGCGCTCTCCACCAATAGGAACAGCGAAACTGTCTGAGGTATTCATTAATTATTTTTAATGCATTGTTTCTATCATTATCTTTTTGAAAACAAATGAACCTTGAACCATGAAATTTGGAGTGCTGCTTATAGACCTTTTTATTGTTGATATACCTTTTCATTAGTTGGCTTGGACAGCCAAATGTTAGCAAAACATTTACTCGTGTAATTGAACTTTTTTAACAAACTTATATCTCCTATGATTGGTTGCTTCGTTTCCAACAAACTCAACACTATGTTTGAATGTCTGTGTGGCATTGCTACAAGCTGTGGCCATCTGTTTTTGTTTTGCATTTATGGCTTTTCACTCGGGCTGTTCCGTTGCAATAGCACACAAATATTGAGTGGCTCAGAGTGGAATGGGAGGAATATTATCGCAAGGTAAAATTTGACGAGGCGAAGCCGAGTGAAATGGAACAGTCCAAATTTTACCGAGCGATAATATTCCTCCAATTCCACGAATTAAAGCCACTCAATATTTGTTTTATATAACTGACATATATATCTTTTTCATTTGATATATTTTAAAAGAATAACATTTTGAAAAATCACACAAATTACTGACAACCAAAAATCATTTAGCACTGCGTAGCGGCAACAATGCACAAATCGGATCACAACCTTTTGCACAGGTGCTCCTTTGTTTTAGCAGTGGCGCGGCGGCGCTGTACTGCTCAAAAACATTGGGAACAAGGATGATCCAAACTGTTGAATGGGAAATGCGATTCCCCATGGACGAATAGGCCTTTTTGATCGCCGGTGCGGATGGGAGTAATAGTGAATGTCACGTGAAGTAAGTTCCACCGAACAAATGACAAGGATCTGTATGTCAGTTATATAAAAAGGTCTATACATACCCGGTAGACTAAACTGAAGAACAATGGATTGAAGACTGGTAGCGGGAGGCTGACATGACCCATGTGACCTGGACAATGTAATGTACCGAGGAAGCACGTTCCACACAGATCATCACGACCAACAGGACCTGGTAGATCGAAGAACAAATAAAGTCTAAGGTTGACAAATTGTAATTATCACTGTTGTAGCCACAGTGGGCGGTGTCTGCACAGAACAAAAAATGTTAACCCAGCACTCTCAGTAAAATGCCACCCATCAGCACAGATTTCCCCAAGACTGCACTTCAACAATGATGGCCCCCATATCCAATAAAGAATTGTGTCGCCCGTGCTCACCCTGAGTGGACTAAATTGGATTTAGAGCCCACAACTAAAATTGGTCTAGCTATAACACCGTTTACAAATGATGAATAAATTTGGACAAGACAGAAGATATACAAAACTGGTCACAGAGCAACTTTTTAATGCAATTTATTCAAGGAAACGTTTATCATGAAACTTTGTCCAAAGCATTATGAGGTGAAATATTGCCGTCAAAATAAAAGATGATAAAACAGAGTAGTAAAGGCTCCAAATTTGAAGTTTTCCATTCACAGAAACTTTTACGGAAGCACTCATTATTTGGTGTTGCTTGAACATAGGTCTTGTTAACCACTCGACCACGACACGCCAGACTTTTCAAGCGGTTAAGGATTCATTTCCAGTGCCATCACTCACCAAATACAGGATCGTAAAGTCCACTGGTGCTTGCATGACCCAGGTCATCAAACGACTTTGGATTCCTAACCTCTTTGACACTGAGCTTACGCAGCTCTGAGCTACAGTAGGAAGAGAACGACACACTCTGCATTCGCTTGGTGGCGATCTTGTTACGAAATGTTGACATGGTCGATGAGTAATCCTGAATCCTAGTTGAATATGCTATGCAATAAAAGATATGGGGGGAAGGAGGTAAACAAAATTAACAGTTGAGTGATAAAAACTTACACAAATTTTCCTTTTTCATAATACAACTATTAATGTTTAAAGCCTCTGACGATCACACACATACCCACGTCAGTTGTCATTCAAACGAACCAGTTCTGTGACTATCATTCAATATCTTTTTATGAATGTATTCGCCGCAGAAATTTGTTGCGATGACGTAACCCTCCTCCCGCCGTCGGGAGGAGGGTTACGTTAAACGCAACTATAAATAAGTACACATTTTTATATTTTTAGGTAGGAGAAAATAACAACAAAACAAAAACCAAGCCGCAAGCTCTCAAGTCAATGTCATCACACTTCCTTATTGCCAGGGTAGCTGGTGGTGGTCAGTGTCAGACATCTCGTCCATCAGACATTCTTCGTAGTTCCCAGACGCGTGTCCATATGCTTGTACACAAAGCACGGATTCGGTCCTACTACTTGCCGTCAACTCGCCGACTTGCCGTCAACTCGCCGTCAACTCATTTTCGTGCCGTCAACTCATTAAATTTACATGAAAAATTTATAAATGGGACACGGAAGTGTTAAGTCTGGGCTAAACTACATATTTCTCATGGTTTTCGGTAAAAATTCATTTACAAAAACGACTTTGTGTTGATAGAAAAAAAGTACCAATCATTGACATCTTGGACCAAGACTAATCAATGTGAAAAAGCAAGATGGCGGCCGACGGTTTTGCTGTTTCGAGATAATTTTTTCACGAGAAAAAAACTCAATTTTTATTCCGAAATATGACCTAAAACTTTCGCGAATTCTATTTGAGCTGATACTTTACAGTTCTATGCTTCTTTTGTGGATTTTAAATGTATATTGGAGGAGTTGACCGCGAGTTGACGGCTCCGGGACGAACGTGTGCAGATAATTCTACACGTTTGTGTCCTGGGAAACAAATCTGCGCATGGTTGGGGGACAATCGGCATATCGCGGCATTAGCGGTAAAAGAGCGTTAGTTGAGAAAATTCACATGCAAAATTCACTTGATTTTTACTCAAAATCTGTGATACCCATTTGAACGATTCCAAGTGTAGTGCTATCTCAGTATCTGCAACTTCTGAAGCATTAGATCGGTAAGTTTCATGATGCAGAACCTTGCAGATGGTTTTTCAACGAAGCGAAAGGTTTTGATACCAGTGGTGCTGGGGCCAAGGATACGGAGTGGATTGGACCGATTTATGGGGCTAGGTTAATACTAGGTTTAGGTATCAAAATACAAATCAAACATTCAAGTAAAGACAGAAGCAGACCAGCCAAACAACTCTCCACCCTGAGTATGGCAGAACTTGGGCTACGCACCAGTTGGCGATTATTGTTTTAGTGTTAGTGGCAGTCTACAAAACTTCCAAAAGACAATACTTCATCAAGCCTACTCCACTCCCGAAACCCCACCCCCCCACCCCCTCAACATTAACAATTTATTTGAAAAATACCAATAATAAATAAAACAAATCAAATTTTTTAGTCCACTACCTACCCTACCTGGGAAAAGAAAATACAAGTTGTAACAACAGTAAACATAAATTCACCTTTCAAACTCTGAATATGTAGGGTGTCATATGTGACAGTGGAACTGGCAAAACCATCTTTTAGTTAAAATAGAAGCAAAGATGCAGATGAAAAATCTTGTTTGGTCGTTCCTACACACGTGTGTGTACTCAACTTCAACAGCGCCCTCTGTGGCTAGAAAGGAACACTACACAAATACAATCATATAACCCATGCAGTACAGGGATGTATTAAATGCTGCCACCAAGCGTTAATTATCCTTCATTCGGGGGAAGCCGGTGCGGGAAATGTCATCATCGCAGTTCATGCGGAATTCTTCTCACTCAATTGCCCTCAATGTGACCATAATCTGGTTTGTGAATTACTGATATCTCTTGCATATATATATCTGTAAATATGTTTGGATAATTTTCTGCACCTCGCCACCAATTTATCCGCCCTAATTTTTTTTAAGTTAATAATAAATAAAAGTTAGGCCTACCTTTCTTCTTTTTTTATTAACTACAACACAATTGCAACATCATCAACATGGAGGAAGAAAATTCCATGGCATATTATTAGGGATAACTTTCCGTATGGCGCCACCACTTTTTCACTCATTTTTACAAAAAGGGATATATCAATCAGGTAAATAAGTTCCTATATTATTTCATATCGAATGAAAAAGTGGTGGCGCCATACGGAAACTTTTCCCTAGTTCTAGTCTAGCGCCCCAGTCACTGGGTCTAGGCATATATTTAGTTTATTTTGATGTGGCTGATGTGTCAGTGTGTGTATATAGTTGCGATAACAAACTACAATAACGTAACCCTCCTCTTACTCCGTCGAGAGGAGGGTTGCGATAATGAACCCTCCTCACGCCGTCGGTATGTGTATCCCCAGTCAAGAGTGGTGGTACAAGGCTCCCCGGTGAGCTTTATAGTTTCTAGAAGTAGGCAAAAAAGAGACACATAACAACAGTAATAATTTACGAATATTGTTGATTTTGGCACTATGTCTTCTATGATTGATTTTGTGTGATTGATTGATTGAACGTCATAAGTAACAATACACTGGTTGACTTCAGTTACTGAATCCTGCTGGGTTTCTAAAGTGTGTCCATCTTACTGTTTAACTTGACTATTTTAACTAATTACCGATAATTTGACATAAAATTTCTTTTTGTTTCCCACAGGTTGCTTCATGATAAAAAATGGCGAGAAGATTTCTGCAGCAGTGGATGCCTTCTGCGTGTCGTCAGTACACAAGGTCGCACTGTAACATAAGATGGTTAGATTCCTTAAAGGCTCAACGTCATCCTCAGATTCCCCAGACCAACTGTCCAACCAAACAAACCTGGCGGACGATCTGTACTTCAGCACATTGGAACAGATTTTGTTTGAATACCAAGAAACCATCAACCTCTAGACAGTTCTTATTTGACTTTTCAACCGGTCGGTCTAGGACTTTGCTGTATGGGCGCGACAGGCCGGTGAAAGTTTTGAAGAGAGAATTCAAAACTTCTCCGCAACATCAAGCCCTTCCTGCTGTGATCGCTCTTCTAGTTGTCAAACCGATTGCAAAATTAACTGCAATATTCAGCGGGCGGTAAGTTATCATCACAAGTGGATTAAAGTTTTATCACAAGTGGATTAAAGTTTTGTTGTTGAAGGTACTTGTGTGATCCGTGCTACACGGCAGTGAATAGGATGGCTTCTGATGACTTGGTTTGAGTTGGTTTCAAGTCCGAGATCGTGGTTATTCCTGTGCATCAGCCATGAAAAACACATCAGCCAAGAAAAACGCTCCCACAGATTAGCTTTTATGCGCCCCTAACTTACAATCTCCCAATATAACAGAGGATAGTCTTCAAGAGGGCGCTATTTCAGGCAATAATGTATTGGCTGTCGGGTAGTTTAAAAGCCACGATCGCAGACTTGGAATTTGGTGGAGCGCCAGCATGTTATAGCTGCCATTATATAGACTGGGCTATCTAGCCCTAATGTTAGTGGCGATTGGTGTTCTCCCTATTTTGTGAATACCTTTGTTCAGGGGTGCCAGTGCAGTTAGAAGCCATTCTTTTTGTAACCTTGTAAGCACTTTCTTAAAAAGAAGTTTATTTTCTGTGAAAATTTAGCCTTTAATAACTTCATCAAAAAATATTAGCCTTGTCTGGCATTTTGGTAGGGATTGTAAAGAAATCGATGGGCTCAGAAGAATAAAGGGTTAATAATGTCAACTGATGTCCTAACGTTTTATTATTATTTACAGTTTCTTCAGGAATTGGTGGAAAGCACTACCTCACAATAAAAGACAATACTTCTATGAAAGCCTACGTAGGAACAAGTACACGATTGCAGCTGCCTTGGCCGGGTTAACAGGAGTTGGTGCTCTCTACTATTACAGTCACTTACAAATGACACCAATTACTAACAGAAGACGTTTCATAGCACTTACAGACAACCAGTTCAGAAAAATTGCTGAAACAGAGTATGAAAAAGTAGGTTGGAAAACAGTTTTACTTTAAAAGTGTCCTCATATAAAAGGGTATGAAAAAGTAGGTTGGAAAAAAGTTTTACGGTACTTTAAAAGTGTCTTCATATAAACAGAGTATGAAAAAGTCGGTTGTAAAAAAGTTTTACTTTAAAAGTGTCTTCATATAACAGGGAATGAAAAAGAAGGTTGGAAAAAAGTTTTACTTTAAAAGTGTCTTCATATAACAGAGTGTGAAAAAGTAGCTTGGAAAAGTTTTACTTTAAAAGTGTCTGAATTTTTTGATTTGGCAATATTCTCATTTTGAAGTTACAAAAACTTTAAACCAGAGCCCCAAGACCAGTAGTTTTGGTGTTGGGCCAGTTAACTCTGGACAAGTTGGGTGGTCTTTGTGTTTTCAAATAGAATGATAAGACATCACTATTTTATGGTGTTCAAATGTTAACTGAAAGTCTGATAATTAAAGTACCTTTCAATTCTATACAGTACTGAAAGGAACGCGTTGCCTTGGATCGGTCGATTTGGTCTTTGAAAAGCGTTTGAAGCTGTTTGTTATGAAATGCATATAAGATAGATAATTTAAAAGTAAAATATAATAATCGACACAAACATGTCTCGAAATATCCTGGTTTTCCTTTGATGTCGCGAAGAAACACTATCGGCCATTTTGTGGAGGTGGGGGGGGGGGGGTGGGTGTAGGGTGAGATCACGGCTACATTTGAAATCTTACTTTTAATATTTCTTCCATCTTTCAATTTGGGATACGATTTTAGATGAAGTCGCTACATGTTGATAACTGCGTGCACAGCTCACATCCTCTTTACTTGACCATCGGAAGAATTGTGTTGAAGATTACGGAAGCCAATCAAGATATTCCACGGATAGCGGACCGGACGTGGACAATACACATCATTGACAAAGATGAAAAGAATGCATTTGTATTGCCGGTGAGTGTGTTTGGTTGAGAGCGTGGTATGGTTCAGAATTGGATTTAATAGTCATTTAGATCTTTGGTGTATTGAGTTACTGGTTTGGTAAACCCTTACACTACGCTTTAGAAATATGTCAAATACTTTAAGGGGAAAGTATACCTTTGATTTTTCAAACTGTATGATTGTTTAAGTCGGTTATGTCCTCGAAGGAAGAATAAGACTAAGTCAGAATACACAATCTGAGATGCATTACTGCCAGTAAGTCTTTTTAGAATAACGTTTTGGGGATAAAAGTCCTATTCTTCCATAACCGGAGTACTTTAAAACAAGTGAAAAGTTTCTCAAAAATGCATATTACTATCCAAAACTGTGGTACTTCTTAGCAAGTAAGTTTTAATAAGTTTTAAAAGCCATACATTTTCAGAGTCATTACCAATTGTATACAGAACTTTTAGATAGCACTGTTATAAATCCACTGCAACTGTTTTTTTATAGAATGGTGAAATCTTTGTCTTTACTGGTATTCTGAAAGCTGTCTCGAATGAAGAACAACTTGGCACGGTGCTTGCTCATGAGATAGCACATGTTGTTCTCAACCACGCTGTAAGTTATAAACACATACTTCCTTCCATAATTTACAATCATACACCCTGACCAATCATCAATCACATACAAATGGGCAATCTCGGTGGTCTAGTTGGTAAGACAATGCTCTAGAATTGCAAAGGCATGTAAACAGTGCTAACATACATCGATGTACTAAAGACAGCAAAAAAAGTAACTCGGCTGTTGTAAAAGCACCTATATTTTAAAATACCAGGAGACGGACAATTTAATTATGGTGATTTTGACGAGTATTGTTGCTGCGGTAAGTGCTTACAAGTGAAAGTGCCGATTTCCATTGTTGCAGTGATCCTATTGAAAAGAACAGCTTTTCAAAATTCCCGCTATTAGCTTCACGCTGAATCAGAGGAGAGATCAATCATGTCAATAGGAGTTACTGCAACAACTCAAATTGGCACTTTTCACCTGTAAGCACTTATTTACATAAAACATAAATGTAGATTCGGCTAGTAGGGGGATCATCTTGCAGGCCTGCAATTTCATCTTTGAAAAGGGGCAAGGCCATTTTCATTTTGCAAAGGGCACTTCCATCAGAAAATCTTAAAGTCACGGAGAAACTTTTGAAGGGGCACCAAGGCCAAGACCAGGGGCAATCGAGGCCATGCGTGTCCTGTGAGTAGTTCCACGCCTGATGATAGCTTAGTGGTTTCTGTCGCTGCCTTACACCTCTGTGGACCCCAGTTCGAATCCCGGACTGGAGCCTTGCATGTGGATTGGGTTTTCAGTCCCTACCTGGGCCCAATTTCATGGCTCTGCTTACTGTAAGCACAGAATCGACGCTTACGGAAGCAGGGAATTCTGTGCTTACGGCAAGCGTATTTTACGGGTTAGCGGCGAATTTTGGCTTCTGCGCGTGCGTACATCACATTACTAGGCATTCTACGCTTACAAGGCTAGCGCAGAAATTCGACACTTGCACGTGAGCGAGGAATCGCGATCGCAAGCGCAGAATTCGGCGGTAAGTAGAGCCATGAAATTGGGCCCTGATTGCTTGGGTTTCCCCCATTGGGGTTTTCCTCCCACATCTAAAACTTAACATTTTTTGTTTCCTATCCCTCCCGTCATTGGCACTATTATGCTCTTGGGTCTCATAAAATCAACAACCTGAGGTGACAATTATTCTAGCTTCCTTGGAGACAAATGACTGCTAAACCCAATCGTTCTTTGTTTCTAATTCAACAGGCAGAGCAAGTCAGCTTTACCGAGTTTGTTGATCTGCTTCTTATCGTGGTCTTGGCAGCACTCTGGGCTCTTCTACCGAGTGATGGGATAGCGCTGGTGGCAACGTGGTTCAAACAGAAAGTCGTGGAGGTATAGAAATAGATAAAAACATTTGGATTCAAGCTGCCTCACTGTGAAGACTCGACTTTTAAATAAAACTACATGTACCACTATTAGAGGCAGCTCACTGATTATTAAAAAAAACAGTGGTTAGACTTGCAATCACTAGGTTGTGGGTTCGAATCCTATAAAAGCTAACCGCTGATTTTTTGTTGCCTTCTCTTTTTTTTCTTTTTTTTCCCAGCTCGTACTTGAAATGCCCTACAGTCGTAGTCTTGAAGCTGAGGCAGATGAAGTTGGTCTTATCCTTGCAGCAAAGGTAAACAAGGACTTTCGTTTGAAAACAATGATGTTACTTTGGTCATACATTTCTGGTACTAAAAAAACAAGTTTTCTTTATAAGTGAACTTCATCACTGTAGCTCGCAAGCCCTGAGGAAACCTGTAAACAAGGGTGCTTGCTACGGAACCAGGGGAAAGTTTCTGTATTCTGTCACCACTTTTTCATTTGTTATAAAATAAAAATCTAATTTACCTAAATGAGATATTCTTTTTTGTACAAAAGGTTTTCTGAACCGGTAACTAGGATTAATCCCTACTCTTCCAAGATAAGTGTACTCGGTTCTTTTACATAACATCAGATGAGTCCTACCAAGCTAACCGCTACAATTCACAATGACTAGAATAAATATTGTCGTCTAGTTGCTGAATCATAATCTCTTGATTTGTGCAAAAAACAATGTTTGTATGAGAGAGATTGACTGTTGCCAGCTTTGCGTTTGTATCCCATTGTGGGAGTTTGCCAAGTTCCCTCGACGGGAAGATCATCTAAAAAAAAATAAAAAATAAAAAATAAATCTGTCTTGTGATCTTCACTGAAAATCACCCTTTTTTTGTCTGACAGAGCTGTTTTGACGTCCGTGAAAGCAAGGCCTTCTTGGAGTCCATGGCGTTACAGAGTAACGGCGGTGGGGAAGACTTAGACATTGAATGGCTGAGTACACATCCAACACACCAGAACCGAGCAGATAAACTAGACACCCTCATGCCACAAGTAAGTTGAACCTTCTCTGGGTGTGACCAAAAAAACCTTAACCCTTGAGCCCGGTTCATACTTCCTGCGAATGCGAATGGGATACGAATGTTGACGTCACAAATTCGCAACGAAAAATTCACAGCAGTTCAACTTTGCCCAACTCACTTGCGAATATCGCTGCGAAAGGAGGGTTGTGACGTCAAATTCACGTCAGATTCGCTTCGCATTCGCATGAAGTATGAACCGGGCTTAAGCCTCCCAAATCATCTCCGAGATAATGTCTGACTGTGGTTGGTTAAGTACTGAGGCCCTAATAACAACTGCCTATCACTAGGCCATATGAATGGAAGAGTAGGACGAGTAGGATTGAAGGTGCCTGGGAGAAAGTGGTTGGTCTGTACTTTACTGATCTCAATCAACAGTTATATCCCATTTCAGATGCAAAGGCCATTTTTCCAGACTATAGCTTCGGTTTGGGCTCAGGCTTACTCTCTCTCTCTCTCTGCTTATTTGAAACCCTGAACCAAAATCATTTGTCATCAAGCCTTAGTCAGAGAAGTGGTTTGAAAAAAGAACCATAGATCTTGTGTTACCACCTCTACAAGCCTGTTGCTTCAAGGAGGTGACAAAGGCAAATTTCTCCATGCCCCTGGTCATAGCCTTGGTGCCCCTTGAAACATTCTAATAGTGATGTACGATTTCCCAGAGAGGTGTCCCTAAGGAGACAACGCCTTGGTGTCCTTGCCCTTTCAAGAACGATCAGGCCTGCTCCTATACCAACACGATCAATTATTTTTTCTCTCATTTATGGCAGGCACTGGCGTTACGGAAACTTTGTAAATGTCCACCTCTCCCGAAGATTGACCCATCACTCGCTGTTCAGAAACAGAAGGAGATTCTCCAGGAGGAGCGGGAGAGGAGGAAAGAACAGCCAGTGGTCATGTCAGGTATACAAATATCATCATAACAGAATGACGCTAGTCGTGACCGAGCAGTCTTGGTCAGTGGACCCAAGCTCTGGTGTTGTCAACAGCAGAGGGTGGGTTCGATTCCCGGTCATGACACTTGACCAAGGCATCCAATTATCTTCATAGTAGAATGAATCGAACATCAATGTGCCGAGTCAAGGGTGAGCAGTCTAAGTCAATGAACCCAAGCTTTTTGGTGTTTTCAGCAGCAGACTGTGTGTTAAAACTCCAGTCATGACACTTTGAAGGCACAATAACCGTAATTGCTTCGTAAAAAAAGTTTGGAAGGTAATGAACTCTGCTCTACCAGCCAGGCTCCTAGTGGATGATACCCATGCCTACATCCTTACTGACTGTGAGGAGATAACCCTGTTTCAGCCCCAGGAGAAGGTGGTAACATGCCCCTGGTGACAGTTGATTTTGGCCGGTAGTCTAAATCAGTTAAGTGTAGCCCTCACCTTGAAGCGGCCACCTGTGGCCTTGTGATGTTAGCCGATAGCCCAGCTCTCATAAACATTTTTGGACTGTACAGTAGAAAGAGATTCAATGTGCAAGATCATGCGATGATTTGCCTGAAAGAACATACATCGGTCACGTTAAAAACCCATATATCATCATAAACTAACGACTCGTAAGCCAACGAACAGCAGAATGAAATTTGATGTGCGAGATCAGACCTGACACATCATGAGGTGATGTGATTTGCCTAAAAAAAACATTAGTCCACGTTAGATATCTCGAGAATCATCATTATGTAAATCATTATGTAAATTTTAAATCATTATATCTTTTTAATAGACCCTCTTTTTTAAAGACGAAAGAAAAAAAGAATTTAAGAAAACACAGTGCACTAGCAGGAAGCTGAGGCTGTGCATCTCTTTGTACACGTTTCATCATTATCAGTGGATTGCTAGCATTCTTTTTGTATCTTAGTAGGATTTAAATGAGGAAGTAAAATTAGCTTTTTTGCGGGTTAGATTTGAATAATGTCTGGTTCATGACTTGCTTAGTCACAATATACCGCTAATACATAGTCCTCAGACTATTGAGACAGTTGACAGTTGGTATGTCAAATGGTTCGGGGCAAGTCTTAAATTGCATCTACATCAACTTCTAGATGAGAAATCCCTAGTACTATTGTGTCATACACATCCATTCCAAACTGTGTTCACCGTCTCTTATGTAACTACGTAAGCTTGCATTGTACCAGATGATATTCAAATCTAACACGCAAATGGCTTATAAGCTGTTGCAAACAGCTAACTAATCAAAAGGACCTATGGTATAAATGCAATGTACAGTACCGGTAGTTTTCCGCCAATTATTAGTAGCAGTGAAATAAAGTGCTCAAAATTAGTTTTTGTCGGGATCCCGACAATATATCACGTGACAAATTCTTATGTGTTTTATAAGAAACGTTTTAAATTTTGGTCATGGTTCCTGACCAATAAAAGTAAAAGTTAAACTTGTTTTCGTTAGAGCGGGTAATACTCTTTGAAATACCATTCACTCAAAAAAATCACTTTTTTAATGTTTGAGGCCAAAAATCTGACAGGTTGAACTGGAATTACTGAGAAAAATAAATTGACGATATTTGTATAAATGGAAAGAATTATTATAATACCAACAAAGTGCCTAAGTCATGTGGGAATGCTCTTGAGTACTGAACACAGTTATTTGAAGGAAATGCTTTTAGCTAAACGCTAAATACGTACAATTGTATGGACAAACTGAAATCAGTTAAGATGCTAAATTACAACAAGTATAACGGGAAACAATTCAAATTTACATTAAACCTCTTGTAATACTGGGGTCAAATAAACTACTGAACAGAAACATATACATGTACTATGAACTCTTCTTGGCATGTATTATTCACTCCGGATTTTCTGCAATATCTAAAAAATGCTACCATCTCTTGAAATGAAATTTTCACATGTCAGTTTTCACGTGGTAGTTTTATTGTGTACATCTACATTTAAACAGGATTAAGACGATCGAATGGTTGAAGCAAACCAAAAGTGTACTTTGCATTTAAAGATTTTAAAATTTAACTAATTTAAATATAATAAGAGAATCAATGTGTGGTGAAGAGGTTTTCAACTAGTGGTTTAATCCCAACGAGGCCCGGTTCTTGATAATTTTACCGAGACGAAGTCGAGGTAAATTATCAAGAACCAGGCCTCGGCGGGGTTAAACCACTAGTTGAAAACCGATTCAACACACTTTGATTCCCATTCATAAATACCTTTTCAGTCAAAACCATCAAATTATAATTGTTCAATGATTTCTTTCAACACAACATCCCTCCAGCTATGAAATGGTAAGGCCCTCGGCCCGATCAGGTAAACAACTCCTTATAAGGGAATGCTGTGCGCCTTGCGCTTATCGCGTGATGTGGCACAACTGTTTCAGCCG
The DNA here is from genome assembly GCF_902459465.1 of Asterias rubens. Taxonomy (NCBI): domain Eukaryota; kingdom Metazoa; phylum Echinodermata; class Asteroidea; order Forcipulatida; family Asteriidae; genus Asterias; species Asterias rubens. The sequence continues at coordinate 14,121,649 of NC_047073.1, forward strand.
TTGCTCTCGACCAATATAGGAATGAAGAAACTGTCTTATAAGAACAGGTGCAAGCTCGCGTGTCATGCCCACGTTTTTAACACTTTTTACTGGTCATAAACAAAGGTTTATACAAACCCACGTGACGCGCTCTCCACCAATAGGAAAAGCAAAACTGTCTGAGGTATTTATGAATAACATATTAAGCTGGGCACTGCCAATTAAAAACTTTGTGGCCGAAAACACAAACAAAATAAACCGCCATACGACAATGTTTAAAATCCCAAACAATTTATTCTTACAACTTGTGTGTAATACAGATTATTAATTCATGCTGAAATTCAGAAAATTGCATTTCAATTTCTAAAAATTTATTTATAAGAAGTTCACATTTCTAAACTGGCAACAAATGTACATTGTAAAATACCATAGGAATGTAATTACATTATGGAATAAAAAAAAAAGGAAGAAAATTCAATTAAAATTTCAGAAAATTGTGGTTTTCTTTTACATAACATTGTAGGTACAAAAAGTAACCCAAATAATATTTATTATCGATGAAATAATTGCATTGGAGAAAAACAATATAATTTTAATTTAACCGATACACTGACAGACTGTTTTTTTTAAAGCATTATTCACTCACTACTTTCAAGTCTTGCTATAGAGTATAGGTTCACATCCCTTCTGAGTAGTCAGGGCTCGAAATTCACTAGTGACTACAGGGCCCAATTTTGTAGAACTGCTTCAAGACACCGGACACTATCGGTAATAGTCAAAGACCAGTCTTCTCAACATACATGTACACGCTTAAAGACACCGGACACTATCGGTAATAGTCAAAGACCAGTCTTCTCACTTGGTGTATCTCAACATATACATAAAATAACAAACCTGTGAAAATTTGAGCTCAATTGGTCATCGAAGTTGCGAGATAATAATGAAAGAAAAAAACACCCTTGTCACATGAAGTTGTGCGCTTTTAGATGCTTGATTTTGAGACCTCAAATTCTAAGCCCGAGGTCTCAAAATCAAATCAGTGGAAAATTACTTCTTTTTCGAAAAACTGCTCCACTTCAGAGGGAGCGGTTTCTCACAATGTTTTATACTACTAATCTCTCCCCATTACTTGTTACCTAGTAAGGTTTTATGCTAACAATTATTTTGAGTAATTACCAATAGTGTCCACTGCCTTTAAGCACAAAAATTTGCTTGACACAACAAAATGATGCTTACCAGAATAAGGTTACCAGCCAAACTACAATGTCACCTGTACAATTTGTAACTGGTATCCTGCTCGAAAAATTGTTTAGCATTATTTTCTACTTATAAAGAAGCTCTTTGAAATTTGGCCCTGGCTTGAGGGCAATGATTTTAGCGTTGGGCAAGTTTACTCACAACCTGACAAGTGTAGCATTTTACAATTGCACAAAAACTCACTGTAATGTCTTTCAATTCTGTATCGAAGTACACTCGAAAATATTCCCCGAAGTTCAAATAAAAACAAAAAGTGTATATTCTTCTCCTTTTGGTTATTTTCCTGTTAAAAGAGTTCAGTGCTAATTTCATCAAACTCTTATAACTTAGGATTAATCTCACGACTTAGGACGAGTAAATTTCCCTATCCATAGACGTTAGGCCGCATTGAACCCATTCTAAGTTAGGACGAGTTACTCGTTTTTACTCGTGAAATTGGCTGCTGGTCTAGTAAACATTTTGAGCTACCAGCCCTAATGGTCATAGGGATTTATAAAAACCCTGGTATTTTATGAATTTGGGTTTTTATAGAAAGAAAAAAGCACCCATCAGTGTATGGCTAAATTCAAAATTGTAATATTCCAAATAATGTCTAACATGGCAAGTTGTGAACTAGTAAAAGGACTGAATACAGCTCTTATTAAAAATTGCAGTTGCAGCATTTTGTTATTCACAGTAAAAATTTGATGAAGTGAATGAAAGAGTTGGGACAAGGTCCTGCACGATTGAACGTTAAAGATCGAGTTGCTCATGTTTTATTCCCACTCATGAATGCACTTTTTGTTAAAAAACTTACTTGAAAAATCTATAAAACGGTTAATTTTCAACTCCTGTTTCGTAGGCCCTTCTGTTTTGTCCTCAGTCTCCATTTTCCAAAATTGCATGCGACGCCCAATGGTTGCGCATGAGCGCATACTGATAGATTTTGCATTGAGTACTGGTATGTATTGATTGCACTACACATCAATAAGCGCCCATGTAAGCTAGCGCTCCAGACTTTGTGTTTTACCACTCTTTACTATGTTTATGTCACACATTTTAACATGGCCATGTGACCTCCTCTCAACCAATCAGAGTGGATAAACTGTCCCAATAATTTTTCCACTTTCCTTTTCTCTTCTGATTTTCCCAATTTTCGACAAACAAATTTCATAGTATTTTCTGCAAACCTGACATGATTATATCTTGTCCATAAAAAGTTCAAAATTCTACTTAGTACAAAAATCTTCTTAAGTCTACATTTGAGGTCAAAACTAATTTGAAAACATGCTGTGCACAAAACGGTAAAACAGAACAGGTTGACTTTCAGAAAGCCATTTTACTTGAAGGGAGCCCTCGGCACAGAACTTACACAGCTAGCACAGATATTTGGCGCTTACACAGTAAGCAGAGAATGGTGGTCTAAGTACAGAATTCGGCGGTAAGCAGAGCCATGAAAATGGGTCCTGGTTGTTTTCTGGTTTGTCAGTCACGTGTATTACCTCTAAGAGATATTGTTTAAGCCTAGCAAATAGTTTGCTAAAAACTTCCCATTCGATGGATACAGAACTTAATTTCATGTTAGTGGAAAACGGCACTTACTGAAGCAGACAATCTGCGCTTAGTGTAAATATGTATGTCACAGGTGTAGCAACGACTTTTCACTTTAGTCCATGTGTACTTCAAGTTACTGTGCTTTTTTTTCTTACACACCTAGCGCAGAATTTAGGTGCTTACCCTGTAAGAAAAGTTTAATGACAATAAGCTCAGAATTCCACTGTAAACTGAGCCATGAATTGCGCCCCTGAGGGATTCCTGTTAAAAAAAAAGACTTAGTGGATGAAATAATGAGGTATTATTTCCTCCGATGTTTTCTCAACCTGTGGAGCCCACCTAAGCCCGGATGTAGGAGCCTCATTGTTTCAGGAGAAAGGCTGGTCATTGGAACAGCCCTCTGTGCCTCCCTCTGGACTTCACGCTCATTCACCCAAGAGTCTGGAAGGCTGTAAAGACATAGAACAAAAATAGTTAGTATTGGAATCACGGTCCGCCATTTGTGGAGCAAAAAGTTTTTGGTTCTATAAAATGTTTTACTGTTTTAGTTTTCTAAGGAAAAGGAAAAACTACACTATTTCGAGGTATATTTGTGTCGATCATTATATTCTAGCTTTAAAACAAATTTCAAATCGAATTCTATTTACAACAATCGCTTTTAATAAACCCAAAGCACCAATCTGCAGGTAATGCGTCCATGTAAAATAGTCTAAGTAAATCAGACATCGACACCAAAAAATTTATTAAAAATTTTTGACTTTAAGATCATAACCACTTACATGTTTTCTGGAGTCCAGTGAAGTAGAACTCGGACTTGATCATTCTGATCAACTCTTTTACCAACAACCTGAAACAAACAGCAAATTATTATTATTTGTTTTTATTAATGGTTTATTTATTTGAATAATTTTTTCTTAAAAAGGTTGACACCATTTAAGTTTAAAAAGTGTTTTTAAAGTTAAGAAAATTTAAATTCACAATGAATGGCTAAAAGCATACATTATGTACATCGAATACATATAAGCATGGTTTAGAAAAATATTGAAAAAAAATTGAAATTTACGATGAAAAGGTACATCAAAATATTTATAATTAACAGGTTAAAGCATGCATCAAATACACACATACACTAAACCATAAGCTATATGTACATGCAATCACCACATCATACTGCAGGCTGCAACTACTGCACCATTCAACACCCTATGGGTGGTATTGAATGGTCAGACAGTATGGCAGTTAAAGAGGTTGTGTCCTCGTACAATACAATAAGACTTTATCCTTCTTTTTTTTTTTTTAATCATAAAAATGTACCAATTTATAAAACCAATGTTAAAAATGGGTTAAAAATAGGATAAGAGTAGGCCTGAATGGAACATTAACAGTGAACAATAGATTGATAAATAGGCAGATCCTGAAAAAAGTACACTAAAAAAAGTACACTATACAACAACAATTATAGTAATCGGAGCAGGCTTGTGGCTGTACATTGAATTATAAACTCTCTCACAAAGTTCTGTGCACCCTCTGGCATATCTATGGGGAGAGCACCCACGCATGCTGTAACTGAGAGTAAAATAAATGTACAGCCACAGGTCTGCTTTGATCATCATAATAATAATAATTTATTTAGTTATTATGCACCCATTCTATAAAATGTACACAAGCAACAACAACAGCAAAAGGTCAATGATAAAATGATAACAGCAAAAGTCACAAAAGAAACACAACAAATGGTGACAGAGCCCTTCAATCAAGCTACAAAATCTAAGCCTCTTAAGACTAAAACTAAAATCTTACCTGACTGTGGAAGAGTATATTCCGTCCATGTCCTGCGGTATCAATCTGAGTTGATGAATTAATAGCCACAAGCTGATGGTGGAGTCTATCCATCGTACAGGTGTCAAAGAAATCATCCGTTTTAGCTGAATGTTTGGAAGGAAAAAAAAAAAAAAGAAGATAAATGAAACGAATCGTGTTCAACTAAATATGTAGGGAGGGGGTTAGTCAAGAGTTCTTGACGGTATTGGGCAACTTCCCTGACCCCATACATTACAACACCAATTCCAAACATGTTTAAAGAGGCAGGAATGATATATGACCCTGTGTGTGATAGAATTGGTAGTGGAGTGCACTTAAAGATACTGGACACCTTTGGTAATTGTCATAGACCAGTCTTCTCACTATGGTGTATCGCAACATGTGCACAAAATAACAAACCTGTGAAAATTTGAACTCAATTGGTAGTCAAAGTTGTGAGATAATAATGGAAGAAAAAACACCCGTGTCACACGAAGTTGTGTGCTTTCAGATGCTTGATTTCTTTGGTTTATTACCAGAAACACATAATAAAAATAATAGCTCTTCCATCGAGCTAATCGCATTTGACGTATTATACCTTGTGAGAATCGTCTCTTGAACTTCAATCTTTTCTTCTTCATCATCCTGCCGGGACTGTCTTCCTTACTCCTGGGCGTCTTCTGTACTGCTTGCTCACTCAGATGAGTTTGTACGTGACGGAGTTGCCCACTTTCTGTTGGGAAACTCATCAAGCATCCAGCCAAGAGGCAACGGAAGGGTTTATCCCCACAGTGGGGTAAGACATGCTTGAAGAGCCACGAACGAGAGCTGGAAGGCGTGTTGAACCATTTACAGCCGTCCCACAAACAGACGTACTTCTTTACCCCCTTGTCCACCTTGAGAGCAAAACAAAACAAAAACACAGGAAAATTAATTAAGGAGAAAATAGAATGAGCTGTTGCAAACTGCTTACCAACCAAAAGGGCCTATGGTATGAACGAAAAAAAAATATTGAATGGCCTGACCTTTCGACCCTAGCAGTCTTTCTTTGTTTAGCCTTCAAAAAAGACTCTGCTAGGGTCGAAATGACCTAGCACCTCCCATCAGAACATTCCAGTGTGAAACCAGACTCTCTGCTCTCCATTGCTCGTTACCAAGTAAGTTAACATTAACAACTATTTTGAGTAATTACCAATAGTTTCCAGTGCCTTTAACCCTTTTGTGCCCAAGGCTGTCAAAACACGTCAAATTGGACTTTGATAAACGGTCATAACTAAAAAAATACAACACCCATACATAACACCCTCACTCGGTTGTATAGAGTGATTGTTTGATGTGATGTTCAACAGGGGGCGCTATTGAAAAAGTTTGAGCAGCCCTGGAATTTCACGGAGGCCACGGCCTTCATTGCCCTAGTCTTGGCATTGGTGCCCCTTCAAAAGGTTCCCAAAGATTCATTGCCCTAGTCTTGGCATTGGTGCCCCTTCAAAAGGTTCCCAAAGATTCATTGCCCTAGTCTTGGCATTGGTGCCCCTTCAAAAGGTTCCCCAAGATTCATTGCCCTAGTCTTGGCATTGGTGCCCCTTCAAAAGGTCCCCAAGATTCATTGCCCTAGTCTTGGCATTGGTGCCCCTTCAAAAGGTTCCCCAAGATTCATTGCCCTAGTCTTGGCATTGGTGCCCCTTCAAAAGGTTCCCAAAGATTCATTGCCCTAGTCTTGGCATTGGTGCCCCTTCAAAAGGTTCCCCAAGATTCATTGCCCTAGTCTTGGCATTGGTGCCCCTTCAAAAGGTTCCCCAAGATTCATTGCCCTAGTCTTGGCATTGGTGCCCCTTCAAAAGGTTCCCCAAGATTCATTGCCCTAGTCTTGGCATTGGTGCCCCTTCAAAAGGTTCCCAAAGATTCATTGCCCTAGTCTTGGCATTGGTGCCCCTTCAAAAGGTTCCCAAAGATTCAACGATTGTCCAATAGAAGTGCCCTTTTCGAAATGAAAATGACACTGCCCTCTCAAAAATGAAATTCCAGGCCTGTTTGAGAATTAACACTGTTGAATTTTTTGTTGTTAACTCGTCTGTGTACCAAAGGGTTAAAAGAAAACCCCAAACCAAAGTATTTTTTCAATTTACTATACCTGTTTCTGGGCATGCTCAATCCGGACATGGTCGGCCAGATCCGCACTCGTATCTAGCTGCATATTGCACGATTCCCAGCGGCATATATAAGTGACCATCTTTTTCTGCGACGTCGGCGTTGTGCAACCGGATCCACTCGGTTGGAGTGAGGTCAGTGAGGAGTCACTACCGCTGTTACTACGAGGCATGATGTAAAGCCGGCCCTAGTGAAAAAGACAGGTCATTAGTCTAATAACATTACTAAAAATAATATTTATAAAGTGCCTTTTACAAAAACTCTGTACATTGTCTACAAATAAACACAAAATGTTAATAACTTTATTTAGTGTTAAAAGCAAATGAGTTTTTAACATGACTTTGAAAGATTCAAGGGAGGAGGCCTGACGGATGTGAAGAGGAAGATTGCTCCATAATGTAGGTGTGATGACTGTGAAGAAAGCCTGTTGGCCGCTACCGCCTGCAGGTGTTACACAGTTCTCTAGTTGCATTTTTTTGCAGTGAATGTTTTGCAGTCGTTGAACACGTTTCAACTGTTGCGAATCATTGCAAACATTTAGCTACCTCCCAACTTTTTATTTAGTTTTACTTGCATCTTGTACAATAAAAATTAATGCACCTACAGAGCAAACATTTACCTACCTCCCAACATGATCATGGCAGACGTGACAACAACGATCGGGGAAATCGACTGAACTCTCGACCAACTTACTAGTCTTATTTATTATTAATTTAACAAAGCCATTGGACCCTTTCGGTAAACAGTGTTGTCCAAGGCCCACACTTTGTGTACCACAACTTCTATATCAAATAACAAGCCTGTGAAAATTTAGGCTCAATCGGTCATCGGAGTCGGGAGAAAACAACGGAAAAACCCACCCTTGTTTCCGCGCGTTTCGCCGTGTCATGACATGTGTTTAAAATAAATCCGTAATTAACGAGAATTTATATTGTTTTACTGTTTTCTCAAAAAGTAAAGCATTTCATGGAATAATATTTCAAGAGAAGTCTTTCACCATTGCCTTCTGTAAACCCTGTAAGTTATTTGTAAATCGGTGAACTTTAATTTTTTTTTCTGAACCGAAAGGGTCCAATGGCTTTAAGGAACTTTCACAAAAACTGCCGTAAAACACCCCGACATTTTTTATGAAATGTAACTTGTAAACGACATTGAAGTAAATAAAACAATATTTACCTACTTTTGGTCACTTTCTTCCACCAAAAACGACACCTCCGTGACCCCCTCTCTCTCGTCTTTGGCCGCCGGTTTCTGTCCTGTGTGATGTGTACGTCTAGTGTCTTTGTCCGGTTAAAACATCAAACAGTCGTTGGCGCGTCGCAAAATCGCTTATGCTGCGCCCTCTCTCGGTCGGACAATCGCAGTCTTTTCGAAACCAAGGTTTTTGAGAAAGAGGGCCTGAAATTGGCAGGTAAAACTAATAATAGAAGAAACTAAACACTTAATTGCATGACACTGTGGCAATCCAGACTGTGGGCCACTACGAAGTTTAAGGAGTGCTAAGCCTAGTTTTTTTGTAAAAAATATGAGTTGACATTGAATAAAAAATGAGCTGAAATTAAAAAACAAATAATTTATGTCAAATCTGTATAAAATTATAGGCCGGAAATGAGTGGATGTCATTTTAAATTGACCTCCATGCTCACATGAAGTGTGAACCTGTAGCTTTACAACTTCAAAGACATTAACAAATATGAGCGTATATCCTTTCTTTTTTTCTTTTATTACTATTTCTGGATTTTTCAAAGATCCATAAACATTCTTAACTTATACACATTACATTATACAAATTTAAAGAAACTGTACAAGAAAATCACACTTTTTGAGGCCTATATATTTAATAATTAAAAATAATACTCTTATTTTCTTTGATGACCTGTGTTGTTTTTTATACACTGATATTGTATATACATTTTTACCATGATCTATGAACCAAAAATTAAGTTTTGTTTATTTGTTGCATTTGAAAATCATTTTGTAAACATTAGTTGAACAAAGTATAGAAAATTAGTTAATAATAGTTTTTCAGTCAAGTGGATTTCCCACATTACAATAATCTGCAAGATTTAACCATAATTTTGGGAGTCAATATCACCATGTGTACCTTCTTGTTTTGCTTTAAAGGCAGTGGACACTATTGGTAATTGTCAAAGACTAGCCTTCACAGTTGGTGTATCTCAACATATGCATAAAATAACTAACCTGTGAAAATTTGAGCTCAATCGGTCCTCAAAGTTGCGAGATAATAATGAAAGAAGAAAACGCCCTAGTCACAAGAAGTTGTGTGCGTTTAGATGGTTGATTTCGAGACCTCAAGTCCTAAATCTGAGGTCTCGAAATCAAACTCGTTGAAAACGACTTCTTTCTCAAAAACTATGGCCCATTTCTCACAATGTTTTATACCATCAACCTCTCCCCATTACTCGTTACCAAGAGAGGTTTTATGCTAATAATAATTTTGAGTAATTACCAATAGTGTCCACTGCCTTTAAGCAGCTCTATGAAATTTTACCCTGGGGTCTCAATCTCATGCATAGAGCTGCTTAAAAGCAAAACACCTTTGCAACTCAAGAGTCTTACCAACTAGACAACCGAGATTGCCCGGTAGCTAGAGTCACCAATACTTTAATTGGATAGTCCACAATACTTCCATCATACCTTAGCCAAGTTGGTCAGGTATCCCCTACACACAATGACAGTGACAGGTACTTATTCTAAGCTTTAATGAAGTAGCAGACTATTTGTTGCTTCCAGCCTCGGTTTGGTTACATTGCGCTGAATTGGAGAAACAAAAAATGGCTGCTTTGTGATCAAAGTTCCATCATCAACCAAGTTCGGGTGGCAACTAGACTTGACTAGACTGACTAGACTAACCAGTAACCATAGAGTAGAGATTGACAATTTCGAGACATGCACTGGAGCATAGTCGACCATGGTCAAGTCCAGAGCTAAATCACAGTTTCTGGTCAAGACTATAGTCACTCACCCGCATTTGCTCATCATTGTTAGCAGTATAGTTATACAGAGTACTATCGGCGGGAATATTGGGGAGGAGGTAATTTGCATACGTTTGTCAATTGTATTTTTATGCCATGTCTAAATTGGCACCTACGGCTAGATTGGTGCACCATCATGCATTGAGCTAGACTTGTGGACAAGTCGTTAAATGTCTGTCGCGGTGATAGCGTTCCGACTCTCTCCGCGATTCCCGTGGTATTCTCGCGAGACTGCTGGCCCTGTGAGACAACTGGTTCGCACCACCACATTTGAACTAACTCACTGCAGCAGACCATTAACGATGTGTCCACAAGTCTAGCATGGAGCAACAGTTGCAGCTATAGCCCCGGCCGGCAAGGCGGAGTAAAGCCTGACATAGAGCGAAGAAAAGGAGGGTTTACTAATTTCAAGTAAGGGGTGTATGATCTTAAAATACAATCAAGTACTGCTGCTAAACATGTTCAGAATTAAAGACATAATATTCAAAGCAGTTTACCTGTCCTTACTCTATGCAACACCCAATTCAAAGAAGTACACTAACATAAACCAAGATTGTTCACCATGGCAATTCACTTAAATTACAATATTATTAAAACATTAAAAGAACATAGAATTAAAAAAGGATATTTTTTGATGAATTTTGCCAAGTACACAAACCTACTGAAAATCAAAATGAAAGTTATCATCGAAGAGCATCACCATGATCACAGTAGACCCAAGACTTAAAGGCAGTGGACACTATTGGTAATTGTCAAAGACTAGCCTTCAAAGTTGGTGTATCTCAACATATGCATAAAATAACAAACCTGTGAAAATTTGAGCTCAATCAGTCATCGAACTTAATAATGAAAGAAAACAACACCCCTGTCACACGAAACTGTATGTGTTTAGATGGTTGATTTCGAGACCTCAAGTTCTAAATCTGAGGTATCGAAATCAAATTCGTGGAAAATTACTTCTTACTCTAAAACTTTGGCACTTCAGAGGGAGCCGTTTCTCACAATGTTTTATACCATCAACCTCTCCCCATTACTCGTCACCAAGAAAGGTTTATTGCTGATAATTATTTTGAGTAACTACCAATAGTGTCTACTGCCTTTAATTCTGTGACACTGAGAACTGAGTTGTGCAAGTCTCCCACGTATTTTAACTTTTCTATGAGCCTTGTATCGTAAGATGACCAAACAGATACAAGGAAAGTACATAAGGCACAGGAGGACTTGGGACTTTGAGTGGCAAAGCTAAGAAAACCCCCAAACAAAAGATTTCCCCTGGTGTCCACAGTTACAACTGGGCCCAATGTTATGGCTCTCTGCTTACCAGAAGCAAAGAGTCTGCGCTTGTGCAAACAGGAAACTCTAAGCTCGTCAAGTGTAGTTCACAGGTTAGCCGGATCTTGAGTGTAAGCGCTGAATTACGCGGTAAGCAGATTCATGACATTGTGCCATGGTGTGACCAAGCCCTCTCCTGTACGAAACCCATGGAATGCATGTCCCCTAGTAGTACATGTTACACAATCAACCTGCAGCATTTTAAGTTGTACATTTTATACTTGTATATATACATGTTAAAACAATAACGCTAATACATAAAACAATAACGCTATACATATACATAATTAACCAAAAATTAGCACAAATCAATAGAATGAGATTCGATTGGTGGGGAATGGAGGAATTTAGAGGTCTACATTTTTTACACCAAACATTGAGAGACCGTGTAGAGGCCTAACTAAAAAGCACAGAGAGGGCCATTTGGAAACAACCCCTTTCAGGGAATGTGTCTGGAAATATTGCGAAATGTCACTTTTGATTTTTGAAGAAAAAAAATGTAAAAAAAAAGAAATGCCAGGAACAATACAAACGCCAGCCAGGGAGGAAACGGCCTCTGCTACCCCTTGTACTGGCCGTTGTGCCCCTTCAAAAGTTTCCAATAGACTTTTAAATTTAGCAACAGTAGTGCCTTCTTTGCACAATAAAAACGGCCTTGCCCTCTCAAAGTTGAAATTTCTCAAAAAGAACCTCAAGGAACGTAAAACAAAGATCGCAAATACTCGGAAAACACCGCTGGATGAATTTTAGCTGCAATTGACCCCTTGCACGCACATCACCTGCGACGACTGTCGTAAATCACCGTTTCGGTTGGCAGTTATGTTTACGTGTAAACGCTGCGCCGCCTTAAATGAGCACTTCACTGAATAACGCATGTTGACATTGACCACCAGAATGGCACCTCATAGATTATTCTGATGACGACGGTGAATAGGGTCAATTGTGGTATTACACACATATAGTTCAATCAACTCTGTACTTTGGTAGACCATTCTGTGTTTAATTTCTCGCACTCCCTTTTCATCGTTTCGGTAGTTCTGAGCATTTCTGAGCAGGGTTTTAAATTATGGCAAGTCTGCTGCCACTAGTGTCCTAAAAGTCTCCCATTCACAAATGCCCGACAAAAATCCTTACACTACATCAGAAATACCCTGCAAAGTATAAATGTGACCCAACCTTAAAGGGTTTGTGTACTTTTTGTAACACAAAACACAATGTCCACAGATTTACATAAATTTAAAACTAACAACGTTTGAAGATGTTGATAGCAGAAATATTACTTGCTGAGGTGCTTCAGTTTTTGAGAAATGAGTAAAACAATGTCATGAAAATATGTGTTTACATGCTAAGATGATTTTTGTCTCATGATCACCGAGACGAACATTATTTTCATGACATTGTTTTACTAATTTCTCACAAAGCAAGTAATATTTTCATATCTGTTGACATTGTGTTTTTTGTCCTACAAAAAGTACCCAGACCCTTTGACACAAAATAATAATAAATCTAAAATTTCCACAGATTCTTCTGAGCACTGTAACATTATGATTTTGGGTTGAACAAAGATAAATTAACTAGCGCGGGATTTTAACCTGCGGCCAACGAATTTAAGTATGGAGGCTGATAAAATTTGAAGAAAGCAGATTAAGAACACCATTACAGGACATTACAAAAGTTAAGTTTCGTCCTCTCCCTCGTAATTGCTAAAATAATAGAGTAATTAAAAAAATGATATATTAATAATACGTAGAATTGCCAAGGTGGGTTATGGTACACTTTTAGGCTCTTTAAGATTCAATGAAAATACACATAATCACTATCAAAACACAGTCATCATCTAAACGTTAAAAATATCTGATAAAATTTAACCACAAGAATTTGTCGTTTAGGATTTTGTGTATTTACAATGCATATACAGTGCCACGTGCAGGCACTCAACTTCAACAAGTGAATAGATTTAGTTTTCATATTAAAATATATAATGTATATCATATATTAATGTCCAAAAAGTGTATGATAACGTACGCTTCTGGATTATTTACAGTTTTAACGGGAATGGGACGACAAACAAAAGGAAAGCAAATCCTTAGGGTGGCATTGGGGGTGTTTTTTTAATTTGGCAAAAAGTTACCCATCATGTACTCTCTGTCTAGTTCCTAGGTTCTGTTATAAAGATATCTATTAAGTAGCTAATCATTTCAAAAGCACCAGTCTGATTGAATGGACATAAAAAGCTTTAGGCTTTGAACATGGTCAGGGCCAGATATTGAAAAGGTGTTCAATAGGAAATACTGCTAAGCGAGTTTGTTTGCTAAGCAGAATATCAGTTAAGCACAACTCGTAACAATGCGAACTTGATACAATTTTGGCTGTAACCTGATTTTGCTAAGCAAGATTTGGCTGTGCTTAGCAAGTTTTGTACTTTATAGGCTTCATGAAATTGGGCCCCACTGCTACATGTAGTTTTGATAAATAACAAAATTTCTTAACAATGCTTAGAGTAATTTCAAGGTATTCTGGACATAAATGTTAAATAAAGAGTATATTTTCAAGTGACAAATCACGAGTTAGTAGATAACAATAAGTAACTTTTGATGCATTAGATTAGAGTCATGGATTCGTAAGGGCCATAGAGAGCGAGCTCTAGCACTCCCAGACAGCAACTGAGCACGGCACTCTGTGTGCTCTATATGGGCACAGGACACTATTGGTAATTACTCAAAATAATTGTTAGCATAAAAACACTTACTTGGTAACGAGCATGGAGAACTGTTGATAGTATAAAATATTGTGAGAAATGGCTCCCTCTGAATTAACTCAATTTTTTAGAAAGAGGTAATTTCTCACTCAATTATTAAAATACTTCAGACCTGAAGCCTTTTACTAGGTATCTGAAAGCACATCAATTTGTGCAACAAGGGTGTTTTTTTCTTCTTTCATTATTCCCTAGCAACTTGGATGACCAAGTGAGTAAAAAATTCACGCATTTGTTATTTTGCGCTTATGTTGGGATTCACCAAGTAAGAATACTAGTCTTTGACCAATTTACCAAAGGTGTCCAGTGCCTTTAATACAAGTCAACAAGTGGTTCCTAATTCTTTAGACTTGAAAGTATCGTCCTGAGATATGATCGGTGTATAGTCTCACCTGCAAGTCAACTACAACGTGACGTGATAATAGTGCTAATGGTGGGCTGGGGGTGGAGGGGGGCGTCACCAGTGTCCAATAGTTTTCAGTGCCCGACACCAACTGCGCATTTGCAATGGCATCGGTAACACCCGTTTTAGACAAGCGCTCCAGAGTCACGCAGAACCAAATTCTGAGTTCAGTTCACGAAAAGTTCTACGTCTGAAACAGACGAACTTGATCTTTGCTGAAGTTTTAATGAACATTCCTAATGAATCTATGTGATAACATCAATTGCCTGTTAGTATCTTCATCGAGGGCGGGGATACCTTAGCTTGACAGTGGCATGACAGCTTGGGTTGGGGGGGGGGGGGGGGGGGGGTTGTGACCATTTCACCTAGTGGTATTTGAGGTGTGGCCACTGATGATGGCTTGCGAGCGTCGGTTGGAGGCTTGACGTTGCCTGGCAAGGAATGACTGACCGGTGGAGGAGTTTGCTAGCCTGTCCTCAGCCGCCTTACGGTGCATGTGCATACCCTTCAAAAAAAGACAAAAAGACATGATGATAAGTCAGTGACGTTTGAAGCTTTGAGCAAGTTCTAGTGCCCAGCTTTACTTTGCGCCTTGAGCACCTCATTGTGGTGGATTTTGGCGCCTTTTAATTATTCTTTATTATTATTATTATTATTATTATTTACTGAGTGACAGATACGAGTGCTACATGAGAAGCCACTACTATTAGTATTATAGCAGTTGGCTAGTTTGTCCTCGGTCGCCCTACGGTGCATGAGCATAACCTTCAAGAAGAAGAAAAGAGACACGATGATAAATGACGTTTGAAGCTTTGCGTAAGTTCTAGTACTCGGCTTTACTGAGTGACAGAAATGAGCGCTCTATAAGAAGCCACTACTATTAGTATTATAGCAGTTGGCTAGTTTGTCCTCGGTCGCCCTACGGTGCATGAGCATAACCTTCAAGAAGAAGAAAAGAGACACGATGATAAATGACGTTTGAAGCTTTGAGTAAGTTCTAGTACTCGGCTTTACTGAGTGACAGAAATGAGCGCTCTATAAGAAGCCACTACTATTAGTATTATAGCAGTTGGCTAGTTTGTCCTCGGTCGCCCTACGGTGCATGAGCATAACCTTCAAGAAGAAGAAAAGAGACACGATGATAAATGACGTTTGAAGCTTTGAGTAAGTTCTAGTACTCGGCTTTACTGAGTGACAGAAATGAGCGCTCTATAAGAAGCCACTACTATTAGTATTATAGCAGTTGGCTAGTTTGTCCTCGGTCGCCCTACGGTGCATGAGCATAACCTTCAAGAAGAAGAAAAGAGACACGATGATAAATGACGTTTGAAGCTTTGCGTAAGTTCTAGTACTCGGCTTTACTGAGTGACAGAAATGAGCGCTCTATAAGAAGCCACTACTATTAGTATTATAGCAGTTGGCTAGTTTGTCCTCGGTCGCCCTACGGTGCATGAGCATAACCTTCAAGAAGAAGAAAAGAGACACGATGATAAATGACGCTTGAAGCTTTGCGTAAGTTCTAGTACTCGGCTTTACTGAGTGACAGAAATGAGCGCTCTATAAGAAGCCACTACTATTAGTATTATAGCAGTTGGCTAGTTTGTCCTCGGTCGCCCTACGGTGCATGAGCATAACCTTCAAGAAGAAGAAAAGAGACACAATGATAAATGACGCTTGAAGCTTTGAGTAAGTTCTAGTACACAACAAACTTAGGGTTGACTATTTTGACTAAAACCCAGGCTGGTCGTCCATTGGTTGACTAATGTAGTCGACCGTTTGGAACCAGCCTCACAATAATATCTTCCGCGGTACTGGTAGCCTTGTTTTCATGCTAACCAGTGTAAAGTGCACAAGGGGACCAGAGACCGTGACATTTGATGCTTTGACCAAGTTCTAGTTCTCAGCTCAACAAAGTGGTGGATATGAGGGCTATATATAAGAAGCCACTATTATTAGTATTATTACTGCGGTCGACCACAAAATGATTCTAATAAAAAGGTAGGCATAAAAAAATCAGAGATATAACAGCAAACACAACATGAACAAATAACACCCAAACACAAAGTCAGCCAATTACAAATGCGTAAATAATTTAAATTATGCTTAAAAGCTTAAGAGCGAATGAATGATGTAGGTTAGAAAACGACTTACCATATTATACCAAGCTGAAACTATAAGCTTTTCCTCCCCATCTCTCATTACCTTCGATTTCTCTCGCTCATGCTTTAAAAGTAAAAAAGAAGATTGCGTATTTCATCAACACATTCCCTGTAAGGGAACGATTTCATCCAGCCATTGTGCATTTTAGCAAAGTAGTTAGAATAATTTGGGTTGAACAAGAAAAAACTGACTTGGGTGGGTTTTGAACCAACAACCTCTGGTTTGAGGTGCTGTTAAACGTTTCTTATTTTGAACCAAAACAATTCTGAATTATTTTGGATCTTAAAGCCCTTGCTGATGTGAGTTCATACATGCATGTTTTGATAGGAAAATGAAATGGAAGAAAAAAAACCCAAAAATATTGTACATCCACCACATTTTGAAAGATACATCCGGCAGTTTATTGTTAATAAAGCATCAAATTTCTAAAACAAAAGAAATTTTTTGTGTCGCGTTATTTGTGTTAACATTTTTTACTGCAAAAAAATTGATTAAATAAATGAACACTGTTAGCGAAATCTTTACGTTTTTTTTCCCGGTTATACAGAAATAAATGGTCTCTAATGGGTTAAAAGACAACCCATCCCAGCACCCCTTCCTCCCCTCCTCTTACCTCCAAGTGCTCGATGATTTTCTGTTTCTCATGAAGCTGCGTCTTAAGGAGCTGTATCTCATTAGTGCTTGCCGGACTCTGTTTAGGGTCCAGGGTTCGAATCACGCTCTTAGCCTTCTCCAGGTATTTCTTGTAGCGCTCCTCCATGGCGTGCATGTCCTCCTCTTTCTTGTTCAGCATGTCTTGGAGCTTGGTCACCTGACCGGCTGGTGGTTCAAATAAGAATAAATTCTCCTCTTAAAGAAATAATTGAATGTTGAAGCGCCTTGAGCCCCACTGAGTGACGGATATGACCGCTATATATGAGGCCATTATTATTAAAGGGAAGGTACAGGTTTGTTAATCATTCTTTAAGGCACTGGATACTGTTGGTAATTGCTCAAAACAATTGTTAGCATAAAAACTACCGTGTTAGCGATCAATGGAGAGATGTTGATAGTAAAAAACATTGTGAGAAACGGCTCCCTCTGAAGTAATGTTGTTTTTGAGAAAGAAGTTATTTCTCTCAAAAAATATTTGAATTTGATTTTGAGACCTCAGAGTTTTGAGGTCTCGAATTCAAGCATCGTGTGACAAGGGTTTGTGTTCTTCCATTATTATCTCGCAATTTCAACGACCAATTGAGTTGAAACTTTCACAGGTTTGTTATTTTGTGGATCTGTGTGTTGAGATACACCAAGTGAGAAGACTGGTGTATGAAAATTACCGAAGGTGTCCAGTATCTTTAAAGATAATTATATTAAAACTTCTGGCTGGAAGCCAACATCAGCTTACAATAGTATAACAACATTTTGGAATCATTTCACTTTGAAGTAATGTAGTCATGTAAAAAGGTATAATTTTTGATGCTTCAACATTTGAATCTGAGAGTAGTCTTACTGTAGTAACGTTGGTAAGAATGTTTGTCGATACAAAAAGGCTACCACAGGTTATTTTGTATATCTACATTCCCAGAAGTTAACAACAATTGCTCAGATTGTTACTATGGGTTACTTAGGGTATAAGGTTTCAGGAAGATGTAGGTTTACTTACAGCTTGTTACATACTTGGGCTCCAGATCATCAATGTAGGATCTGTTGCGTCGAAGTTCAGTATCGGTCTCACGTAGCTTCTCTCTGTAAAAAAAAAAATAATAAATAAAGACAAATGAATTACTGTGAAACTGTATCTTTTTTGTCAACACATTTGAAAGGACATCACCAGTCATGAAACAAAATCTTAGCCCGTAAAAAACCTTACAAAATATATTCCATTATAATAGTGACTTCTTCTATTGCACACATATCCAATACTCAGTGACGCTCATTGTGCTACAGCATTCAGTACTTTCCTGCAAGGTATTGTGGGACCTATTCCTTCACATAGCACTGTGTAAAGATTTCAAAGGTGCTGTGCCAATCAAACCAGGAACACCGGGGTGAACCCCTACACAAGCCGACACAATACTGAACAGGTTTCTGTAATCGGGGAGATTTGGGTTTTGTCTCATCAGAACATTGACAAAGCCATTGGACACTTTCGGAACAAAAACAAACAAAAAAGTTCACAGATTTACAAGCAACTTACAGGGTTTACAGAAGGTAATGGTGAAAGACTTCTCTTGAAATATTATTCCATGAACTGCTTTACTTTTTGCGAAAACATTAAAACAATTATCAATTCTCGATTACGGATTTAGTTTAAACACATGTCATGACACGGCGAAACGTGCAGAAACAAGGGTGGGTTTTCCTGTTATTTTCTCCCGACTCCGATGACCGATTGAGCGTAAATGTTCACAGGTTTGTTATTTCATGTATAAATTGTGATACACAAAGTATTGGCCTTTGAACAATACCGTTTACCGAAAGTGTCCAATGTTCCAATGACTTACTTGTGCTCATTCAGCTTCAGTCTCAGATCTTGATTCTAGAAGACGGGAAGAATAAATAATGTTAGATTTCATAAAAATGATTGAAGACAACAAAATAAATATTTCAGAGAAATGAAATTGGGGCGGCCAGGTTGGCTCAGCGGAATTTTTTCTCAACTTCCAACTCTGGGACCTGGTTTGAATCCTGCAGGGGTTCTTCTATGTGGATAGGGTTTTCAGTCCCTACTTTTCCTGAAATAAGTGTCTGGGGTTTGTCTGCCACATCTAAAACTGAAATGGTGTCTTCTTCATATGGGGTTCTTGGCTGGTATGGTGATTAAGTTTGCTTGTCTGGGAATCTTGTGTTTTTTAACCAGAGTAAATACATAGAGTTGGTTTAATTATGTTTTTTAAATTATATTAGTTTTTTAGAATATTAGTAAACGGGTGTAGTTAATGACAACACATATGTAAAAGAAGTAAAGTAAGAAGCTTAGCATGTTAGAAAAATTGCATCTGTTAAGCTAACTACCAACACAAAGACCCCTATGAGGAAGACCACTCATTGGCTGAGAATTGCGCATCGCACATACATGTGCGCATTGTGCCGATGGCGACCACTGTGCAGGGTTCATACATACACAATAATAGTACGTGCACAGAAGGGCATCAGTTGCATGTCGAAACGAAGAGATCTATGCGCTCGAAATATTAAACAGTTTCAATTGGGTTTTTGTTAATGTGTGAAGAAAGCTACAACTACGGGAGTGCCTAAAAAGTCTCAATGGTAGTAGCATACTAATTGCATCAGTTCCATTAACAGACTGTCCAACACTTCCATTTTCCAGCTCATTGAAATAAGGCCCAGACTTTTAAGACACTACCTTGACCAGTAAAAGGAAATCTCTACAGTGAACCACACGCTGACACAAACTGCTTGCATGAGGATGTTATAAGCCTTTTGAGATATGATGCACACAATGCTACAACACTATAAGGTTTGGGTAAATTTGTGTACACCCAAACCAAACAGTACACTCAGATCCGCCTATCAGATCCGCCATACCTCAAAAAGGCTCAATGCATTAAACACTAAATATTTAAAAGAATCTTGAAGTGATTCACTTATTTCGAGCATGGCAACCTATTGACCAAGCCTGGGCGACTATTGCGACTAGTGTCAAGTTCGCGACTATTAATTGCTTAGTCGAGTCGTGACTACCGTTTTTCAACTACTCGGTTACACTTCTACAAAAATAGTCACAACTTCCTGCTTGGTGAACCAATTATGTAACTCATGACGATTCACGACAACATATCCAACTTACGAAACATAATCAGAAATCATTGACGCGATCCTTCAAGTCTAGCGCGAATTTTACTGAACTGCGCCTGCGCCAAACAATATTCTGCAATGCATCTTGGGATTAAAAACTAATCGCTACTGGTGTCGAACTCGCGACTTTTTGAAGCGTGGCTAGTTGAGTTATAATTTTCACAAGTCGCCCAGGCTTACTGTTCACATCGGGGACTGTTACAAAAGATATCGGGGTGGTGTGACAAACTGAGAAGGTCTTCCATTTTTTTCTTCCGATACATGTGGCCCACAAATAAACTAAAAGTCTAAGCAATGGGAGAACAAAAGATGCCCTTGGTTAACTAGGTGAACATGAGCATGCCAACCCAATTTGACATTGAGAGGTTTATTAAAAGTATTTCTTTCTTTATATACCACCATCTATTTTTTATGTTTTTTTGCTTATTTTATTTGAGTGGGGGGGGGGGTGTTGAAACTGTGCAATCTGCATGTTGTGACTTGTGCAAGGAGGAGAATGGTATGGAGAAACAAAAACAAACAAATGCTTATAATGGATGGATGGAATATGACGAATCGAAATGAACAAAAAAGTTAGTATGGTACTCACAAACTGGTTAATCCATCCATGCAATCCAGGCACAGTGGTTAGAATGTAATACAAAGAAATACCATGAGTTAGGTTACCAGACACAGAGAGATCTTGACATGCATGCCGGAAACCAAAAAATGAACCAATTAAAATGAAAGGAGACAATTTTAGAACATGCAGGGCGTCAGTCAAGATTAAATAACACTTCACACAATGGCAAGGTTTTATTGGCAGGAGAGTACTGGCTCAGTTTAACAAAACACTTGCAGAGCCACTGGAGGCAATTGCCTTCGTGCCCCTGGTCATATTTTGGTGCCCTTGAAATGCTCCAGTAGAAATTTACAACTTCCTTGTAGGGTGCCCCAAGGAGAAAATGCCTTCGTGCCCTTGCCCTTTCATGAACAAAGCATACAGGACTGCACTAGTGTCACAAATGTCCTAGATTTGGGTTGGCTTGGCCATTATGTTGGGCCTTTCTATATGGTTTGGCCATATTCAGTATTAAGGCATGCAGCTGCAATTTGCTGGGGGCACAGAAAACAGAGGCAGTGTCAGGCACAGCGGAACTTTGACCTGTGTTTTCAAACTTTCATCTCCAAAGCAGAGGAATCAAAAACAGGGAAATCAGAGATAATCTGCTGAAAAAAAATGCAGACCCACAAAACGCATAAAGGCCAGGCCTGGAATCACAGGAGGCCACGGAGGACATGGCCCTCGTTGCCCCTGGTCTTGGCCTTAGTGCCCTTTGCAAAATCCAAATGGCCTTGCCCTTTCAGAGATGAAATTCCAGGCCTGACATACCCCCACAATGTACAATTTGTCCAGGATTATAGGATGGTAAGGCACAAAGGTACATTTAGAGCATAAATTGGAAATATCATCAATCAACAACAGAGGGGGGAGAAAACACAAATCTGACATAAAGACAATAAAACTCTACATGGCAGGAAACGCATGCTACAATCCTCCCATGCTATAATGCAGACAGATTTAAAATATAAAATGCAATAAAGCCAAAATAATCTTGTATAATATGGGTGGTTCTAGTGTAGATAAATTTGGGGTGTTCCTGCCTCGCTGACTTAAATTCTATACCCATATCAACTGCCACAGGGGAACGTTGCCACCTACATAACTCCTAGGGCTAAAACAAGGTTACCCCTCCGTCTGGAGAAAATAGGTTCAAATCTGCTGTACTAAAGTTCTCAATGTTCACCCCAAAATAAAACAAAAATTTTGATTTCAATGGCATTACTCCTATTAGTTCTAGTAGCCATTAAAAAATCAATCATCAAGTTTAATACCACACAAATTAAAACAACACAACAACCGAAAAAGATAAAAAGGAAAAACAAAAATCAATCTGTAAATCAAAACTGATTAGTACGATAATGACAACAGGCAGCACAGCAAGCAATTCCAAACGTATGCAAGCAGGCAAATTTAAGGTCAAATTCATTCTCAGGGGTTACCTCTTGGCTTTGTTTCTGGGAAGACTGGAGTGTGAACGGTGAGGAATAAATGTGGACATATAACACAGATTGTTAATGTGGATTAAAAAAAAAAAAAAAAAAAAAAAAGCACCAATCAGAAAAAACGCAAAATAACCCTTGTGAAAAGACAAGTATTATATTCATTATCTTCCAGTACACGCTAATCCTCCAATCAGATTTGCAGAATGGAGGGGTGATATAAACCTATATTGCACAGCTATATCACTACCATGCATATTATGTGTTCTATGTCAAGCGCCAAGTTTGCTTGAAGATAAATACATTATCACATGCGTTTGTGGAAATACGGAAAGATATAGCGCGTCTGCATCCCATATGGGTAGCAGATGCACTATATTTTTCCATATTCCACTCGCGCTTGTGCGATAACTTATAATATCGGAGGAGGTACGTTATTTTATTTGAAAAATCAGCTGGCAGCTATATTAGATAATGGTTTTTATCAACCACTGGCATTCCATCAGTACCAGAGTTTAAGGCACTAGACGACTTTGGTAATTGTCAAAGACGAGTAATCACACTCGGTGTATCCCAACATAGCCACAAAACAACAAATCTGTGAAAATTTTGACTCAATTGGTCTTCGAAGTTGCAAGAGAACAATGAAAGAAAGAAAAACACTCTTGTTGCACAAGTGTGTAATAAAAGGCTTCAGTCCTGAAGTCTTTTAATATTTGAGAGAGAAATTAACTCTTTTTCAAAAACTAAGTTCTTTTCGAGGGAGCCATTTCTCACAATGTTTTATACTATCAACAGCTCTCCATTGCTTGTTAACAATTAAGTGTTTATGCTAACAGTTATTTTGAGTAATTACCAGTGTCCAGTGCCTCAAAGACTACCGTCTGTTTTGTTGATCAAAGCACTGCATCAACGATATTGCACTAGTCCTACTACGCTAAAGAGATGCTACTGATGGCTAGCATCAAACCATGCACAAGTCTATGCGGTCAAAGCACTCCACCACACGACCAAAATAAGTGAACCACGCAGCATGATTTATACTACGGCCACTACGAATTCTACTCACCTTTGCATGTGACTCTTACAAGCCGTTTATCAATAAAGTAGTTGTATAAACATTCACCCTGGAACCCACTTCCCCAAGGCCAGTGATCCTGGCACACAAGCCTACTATTGGTGTCAAATACCCAAAATGCTAAAGAGCAGAAAGTTCTGCTGTTTCTTATTCGATTTCTCCAGATACATTTGGTCGATTTTAATGATTCAAGGTTGCTTCCTTTTTCCCAATTCGATTTCTCAAGATACATTTTGTTGGTTGATAACATCTTTTCCCACTACTTAAAATTATAAACAAGAACCTGTGAAATGTTGTAGGTATCTGTGCCAGTAAACACACATGCAGTGATAACCTAAACCCCATGATTACGCCTTATAAACTTTTGTTCAGATAAGAAAGATTGTGTTGAAAACTGCTCTTTCCCAAACCAGTGAGTACCAAACCATAGTTCTCGTTGGCAAACTCGGGTCTGCTTTTAATGCATGATTCACATAAAGGCAGAAATCAGTTGAGTTAAAGTCAGAAGTGAGAAAGTTTTTTGTTTTTACCTCTCCAACGACTGACGTCGATACGCCTTCTTCCCTTTGTTGCAGCTTCAGCTCTTCAACCTCCACTTCCAGTGAAAGAATTCGCTGATTGGAAATCCTGAGAAAGAAGACAAGTAATGAGTTATGCCATATTCATTTTCGTTTTACCCATTTACACCGATGTGTGTTAGCACTTTAAACTCAGTACTTTTCTGAGCTCTGTAAAAACATATCACAAGCATATTACTCGGGTGGGATTCGAACCCACAACCTGTGCATTTCTAGAGCAGTGTTTTATCAACTTGACCACCCAGATTGCCCAGTAGCTAGAGGCAGCTTGAATCCAATATTTTAGCAGGGGGTACCGCTCTGTGATATGGTTGGTAAGACATTTGGTCTTTATCTTAATTTGGCGGTTTTTATCTTGATTTTAAATATCTTTTTAATGTTGTCATTTAAAAAAAATTCTAATGTTTGTTTGTAGCTGTTGGGCTCCTCGGGAAAAACAACATTTTGCTGAGAGGGTAATCAAGAAATAGATAATAATAATTACAATAATAATAAACAGTTTTTATATCTCCCTTTTCACACCTGAGGGCCTTCTGAAAGTGCTCGAACATCATTACATGAACACCTGGTCACTGGCCCATTAAATTCATTTCTTAAAACATCTTAGATCCCTGGGGAGTATACATGGTATACAGCCTGTAAGCTAAATCAATCCCAAGAACCAACTCTGCCCTCACAGGTACACATTTACCCCTGGGTGAAGAGAAGCAATTATAATTAAGTGTCTTGCTCAGGGACACAAGTGTCATGACCGGGATTCGAACCAAAACTCCAAAGACTCAACCACCAGAGCTTGAATTTGATGTTCCTTTACCACTCAGCCATGACACCCTAGTAAATAAATAATAAATAAATACCTGTTTTCCGACTCTAGGTCGTTCCGTCTGGCGTTTGAGTCATCCAGAAGGCTCTGTAACAGCTGTGTGTTTTCGTCGCTTGACTCTCCTGCTTTCAATTTCAACATCTTGTTCTCGTGCTGAAGGCGGATGATCTTTTCTCTGAAAGAGAAGACAGTTTTCTTATAAATGAGACGACAAAAACTTTCATTTTACAAAACAAAGAGCTCTAAACTCTTCCACGTGCCGACCGGTCACTAGCAACCGGAAAATCCCTTCAGTAAAAGAGTTGTAAAACGAAAATTAAAGACAGCACACACACACAATTTTCAGAATGGGTGCTATTATGATGTTTTCGAGGTCGCCATTCGGTAAGGAAATAATTCACATAAGTGGTACTTGAAAGGGTTAAAGATGAAGGGAAATAAGGGAAATTAAATTTTGCACTGATGTCATTTTTTATGCATTTGTGCAATGAAGGAAATAAAAATAAAAAATTAAATAAAATTGACTCATTTCCCTCATGTGAAGTGCGTTACACAACACACGGGACCAACAACTTTACAAAGGACACAGGTGTCAAGACAAGGACTCGAACCCACACTCTGCTGATCAGAAACAACACAGCTTGAGTCCAGTTTTCTTCACCGCTAGGCCACTCAATCCACTTTGATACCATGCGTTGGACTATAGGACGTCCTTAGTAACAATAGCAATGAGTTGTAGCCAAAGTTGTAGCCATCAAATTAGATACAGCCTTCGGGTTGAGTGTTAACTAAGCCTAGAAGACTAGTCGCGCCATAAACAGTTGCGACTTCGACACTAGTCGTGACTAATTTATAATTCCCATGATGCATTACAGCATATTGTTTGCCGCAGGTGCAATTTAGTCAAATTTGTGTGAAAAGGATTGACAGGTTGTGTCACTGATGTCTGATTGTGTTTTGAATGTAAATTATGATGTTCTGAGTTACACAATTGGTTCGAAAGCAGGAAGTTGCGACTATTTTTGTAGTTGTCGTGGCGGCCAACTAACCGAGTAGTTAAATAGCGGTAGTTGCAACTCGACTAAGCAATCAATAGTCGCGACACTAGTCGCACAGGCTAAGTATTAAAGGCAGTGGACACTAGTGGTAGTTACTCAAAATAAGTACTAGCATAAAACCTTACTTGGTAATGAGTAATGCCCCTTATTTTTGACCGCGCGGGGGCGCTATAAATAGTATTTTGATCACTTCCGGGGGTACACGCGATTCGCCCTGCACAAATTAATAGGCGTTCTGTCACTTTTGTTGCGCCGTAGTTTCAATTTGCTTTAGAGGTGGATTATAACGGCTCCTTTTAAAGTCTTATTGTCTGTGATGGATTAGATGTCTGTGGTTATAATGTGTTCCAATCTTCAAAAACTGTTTTGCGTATGAATGAATATACCCCCGGAAGTGATTGAGAGCGCCCTCACGCGGTCAAAAATATGGCCCATTGGGAGAGGTTGAGAGTATAAACATTGTAAGAAATGTCTCCCTCTGAATTGACGTAGTTTACGAGAAAGAAGTAATTTTCCACGAATTTGATTTTGAGACCTCAAGTTTAGAATTTGAGGTCTCGAAATCAAGCATCTGAAAGCACACAACTTCGTGTGACCAGGGTGTTTTTTCTTTCATTATTATCCCGCAACTTCGATGACCAGTTGAGCTCAAATTTTCACAGGTTTGTCACTTTATGCAAACGTTGATATACACCAACTGAGAAGACTGGTCTTTGACAATTACCAATAGTGTCCAATGTCTTTAAACATACCTTATTTCTGAAGGAAGCATATCAGCAAATCCCGAGGACAAGGGGCTGCCCGGGCTGGATGGCCTGTCGGGTGACAAACCCATACCGACATTGCCAGCGAGCTGGTTGCAGGTCAACTCATCATTGGTTTCTCGGAGTGAATCTCGCTCAACTCTCAACCGCTGCAAAAAGTTACAAGTCAAAGTTTTGTATTTGGTTATTGGGTTTGGGTACTGTTTGTTTTACAAAACACAGTGTCCACAGATTTATACTACCTCAGTTTAAAGATATTGATAGTAGAAAGCTTCCCTGAAAATATTATTCGCTGAGGTGCTATAGTTTTTGAGAAATGAGTAAGACAAGTCACAAAAATAATCTTCATCTCAATGATACGACAGTAATTTTAGCATGTACGAACTCCTCCCTAAACTCCAACCAATAACTACCTATTCCAGCTTCAAAACCCATTTGAAAATTTATTTTTGTGCTTACTTATACTATTTGCAATCTGGCTTCGGCATCTCTCCTGTGCCAGGAGTGTCTTTAAGACAGACAAGGTGCATTATAAATTGCCACTATTATTATTATTATTGTTATTATTATGAAAAAACATTTTTACGTGACATTGTCTTACTCATTTCTCAAAAACTCTTAAAAAGGAGAAATCACATCCCTGCATCATTCTATTTCAAACCATAACCGTAAACTTAACTACATACCTCTAGTTCTGTTTGCATCTGACCAACTCTTTCAAGTTGTCGCTTGCCTTCAAAGTCTGCCTTGTCAGCTCGCCTGGTTTCTTCTGAGACTTTTGCGTGGAGCTCGTGCACTTGCCGTTTGTAATTCTCAAGCTGCGACTTTAAGGCACTTGCTTTTTTTAGTTCCTGGAAAGGACAAGAATAGAATATTAAGGAAGGGACAGATTTTGAAGTGCCCGAACAAAAAAGTATGAAATAAACAAAAATGTGATTATTCCTGAAAAGGGCTTGAAGGCCACGACTCCCGAGTTCTTTCTTTGGGACATTAGACACTCCTTATCATTAGCTGTGTCTCAGATCAATGCACAGTGGAAAAAATGTTGATTTATTTTAGGGGAAACTTGTGCTGGGTGGCACAGTGTATTTTGCTTAAAATTATAATTCCTTGGCAGGCCAGCACCACCCACCGTCGCTACAACACTGGTCGTCCATCGGTGAACAATTTCCCTTGTATAGCAAAGCAAAGGGCTATGCAAAATGTATCCGTTGCTACTCAAAAATAATCATTTGCTACTCAAATCACCATTCAGTGTGATATTTTGCAAAGCAAAAGTGTTGGATGAAATCGTTCCCTGTCCATGGTTTATTACCTCTTCTAGTTCCACTGTGTTCTGCATGTACATCGTGTTTTTATCCTCCAGAAGCTTGACCTGCCTCTTCAGGTCACCGAGGTCCTCCAGCTTCTTCTTGTAAGTCTCTATTGCCATCTCGTACTTCGAGGCTTTGTCTGATGTGTGCCGCAAGACGTCCATTTCATCCTTCAAGGCTCTTGCCTCCTCCGCAAGACTTGTTAGCTGCTCATTCTGGGTGTAAGGGGAGGGGATTAGTCAAGTTTCATGGATTTAAAAGAAGTTCTTTGGTACCAGTTTTATTTTGGATTTAGATGGTTTTGAGTCTATTTGTGTTGGGCTTTGAGGATCGTTTCGGACCTTGTCTTGTTTGGGTTTAAAAAAGCGTTTGAAAGCAATCGCAATCATTTATTTTTATCTTTGGCGGGGTCTGATTGTACACATTTTCAGATGACAGTTTTTATGCTTTTGTATAACCTTGAAAGGCCCTGTCCAACTTGTAATTCATTGTGTATGTCTATAGATTTAAAATAAAAAACAACATAAATAAATACTAGCAAAGTCTGTCCCAAGCCAATACGGCTCATCAGACCGGTGTTTGTATCTGGTTTAAAGGGTCTTGGTATTTTAGTAAGACACAAAACACAATGTCCACAGATTTAAATTAAACTCGAGCAGTTTTAAAACAATGATGGTAGAAAGCTTCCCTTAAAATAGTAGTAAAACAAGTCACAAAAATAATTTTTGTCTCTAAAGACAAAAATTATTTTAGCATGTAAAACGTATTTCCGTTACATTGTTTTACTCTATTCTTAAAAACTACAGGACCTCAGCTAGTAATATTTTAGGGTAAGCTTTCTACTATCATAACCTTTAAACGGTGTAAGTTTAATGTAAATCTGTGAACATTGTGTTACAAAAAGTACCCAAATCCTTTAATTGACCATTAACTATTTTTTTGCAGTTATACCACTAGTCTTTTTGGTTGGTAAGTTATCTGCAAAGGCTAATTGTATTTTCTCAACAATATTACTAGTAACATTTTTGAAGGGAAACCAAACAGAGAAATTCTCTTGAGAGGGTGAACCTATCTTACTTTCTGGGATATCTCAATCACCTCCCTCTCCAGAATGTCAACTCTGATCTGGAGATCGTCTTTTTGGTTTTCCAGCCGGAAGTTCTCTTCTTGGAACTCTTCCACTGTTTGCTGAAGGTGCTGGTGCCTCCGTCCCGCTGGGGTACTACATTAACAGAAAATGACAAATCGCAGACGTTAAAATGACAGCAAGATAACTGACAATCAGAAAAAAACTTTTTATTTCAGACCTGAGCCTAGTTTTATAGAGTTGCGATAAGAAGAACAAGAAAGAAATTCACTCAAAACGGAAAACGACAAATCGGAGATATTAAAAATGACAGCAAGATAACTGACAATCAGAAAAAAACTTTTTATTTCAGACCTGAGCCTAGTTTTATAGAGTTGCGACAAGAAGAACAAGAACAAAATTCACTCAAAATGGAAAAAGACAAATCGGAGATATTAAAAATGACAGCAAGATAACTGACAATCAGAAAAAAACTTTTATTTCAGACCTGAGCCTAGTTTTAAAGAGTTGCGACAAGAAGAACAAGAAAAAAATTCACTCAAAGCGGAAAAAGACAAATCAGAGATATTAAAAATGACAGCAAGATAACTGACAACCAGAAAAAAACTTTTTATTTCAGACCTGAGCCTAGTTTTATAGAGTTGCGACAAGAAGAACAAGAAAAAAATTCACTCAAAAGGGGGGTTCTCAATATTAGTGCTCCATTAAGACAGCTCAGTGCGTCAAGTTCAAACATATTTGGTTTGCGGTAACACCATGTGTGTATCTACTTGCCAGGTAGAGTTTGTTCTTAGGGAACTGTCTTTTTTGTTCCAATATCGCAGAGTAGATTTATCAGATGTTCGGGAGACTTCTCAGTTCTGAAAAGAACTGTTGGAGATATTAAAAATGACAGCAAAATAACTGCCAATCAGAAAAACTTTTTTTATTTCAGACCTGAGCCTAGTTTCATAGAGTTGCGACAAGAAGAACAAGAAAGAAATTCACTCAAAAGGGGGTTCTCACTATGTGCTTTATCAAGACAGCTCAGTGCGTAAAGTTCATAAATATACCTTTGAACTGCCCTACATAAATGTGGAGATTTTTGAACATTTTGTGCAGAGGAGTCAAAGGCAAGTAATGAAACAGGAGGACACCTTAAACTTTCCAAGATATAACAAGAAGCAACTTCACTTTCAAGAGTTACACAGGAGCTCACAGGTCATTTGAAGAAGGAAAAAACCCACAACCCATGCCTGATACTTCACGAAGGCAACAAAGGCGGTTGACTCCATGCCCCTTTGTTGTTGCCTTGGTGACCTTGAAATGCTCCAGTAGAAATTTTACAATTTCATCATAGGGTGCACATTCATCATAGAAGAAAATGATATGGTGCCCTTCACCTTTCAGAAACGAAGCATACAGACCTGACAATGTACATGTATGGGTTTTTAAGCTACTGAGCAGAAATCACAGCTTAAAACCATTTTTTGGTACTTTTTTTTAGGAGGGGGGGGGGTGCTGAATATTGAGTTGTGAACCAGTCAGGAGAAAGTGAATCAGTTTTTGGAACATAAGTTGTTTTGACAAAAGCAGGGATAAGATAGGCTGTTGGGAAAAACAAAACCCCTGAACTATGATAGCGCAAAGCTTACAAGCTTTTAAGTGCGAAGCCTGCTTTTACATACATTTATCTTTGGTTTTGAAAGCCCTACACTGTAATATGGGGTGCTCCATACAGTTTGATCTTAATTTTCTAATGAGTTTGACCTTAGTTATAAAATATTTAAATGTAGAAGAACAAAAAAGAGGGGGACAAAAAATGGATTTCTGGATTTTTGAAAAAAGGAAATCACATCCCTGAAAAAGCAAAGCTATATGTATGCAGCACAGCGTAGCAAGATTACAAGGCTTAACCACCCTGCTCAGATTCAAAACAAGAGATTTATAATGCTTTTAAATTTAAACCATATTAATAGCAAGCATCTTGTTAGTTGGTGTTAACGTTAGAATCATGCATTTTTTTAAAGGGGAAAGTACATCACATCATTGGTATTTACAGGAATAAACTAAAAAATAAAAAGTGTAAAGGGGGCACTACATTTAGAATCTCATTCTCTAGTCTTCAATAACACCATCACAAAACAAGCAAAGTCTAAAAATGTTTAATGACCTTACGTTTGACCCCCCCCCAAAAAGTCACTATGTGACCCAAGCACAGTCTCATATGTGTGCGTTGTAGTGACGTTTAACCCTTGAAGAGACTGTGCTAATGTCAAAACGTCATGCCATTTAAGGAACAAATTTGTTCGAGTTGGTCTTTGAAGGCGTTCGTAACCGTTTGTTATAAAATGCATAATGGTTAGAAAGATGATTTAAAAGTAGAATACAATGATCACAAATTTGCCTTGAAATTGCGTGGTTTTCCATTTACTTTACAAACTAACACGGTCGGCCATTTATGGGAGTAAAAAATTTGACTCCCACAAATGGCCGACCGGGTTAGTCGATGAGGTTGAGTGATACCTGTGTGGATCATTATATTCTACTTTTAAAATGTCTTTCTAATCATATGCATTTTATAACAAACTGTTACAAAAGCTTTTCAAAGACCAACTCGACCAATTAAAAGCAACGTGTTGCTTTAACAATGTTCGCCTTAACAGACTTAATTAAGCCCAGGAAAAGACTGTGTACCATTGTAAATAAATCATGTTTATTATTACAGGCGGCACCAGTAGGAAAGTTCACAACCATTTGATTTAAATGAAAGAAAGAAAAAAAAAACAAAAAAAAAAACTCCATCCTAAAAAAAAGACTACAAGAATACGACCATTCAGAGTAATCAACATTTTTTCATTCAATTCTTTTCTTTTTTCAACCCAGCCCAAATCTCAATTTATAAATATTTGACGCTGTATTTAAAAAAATATAACCATGTATACGTGTACACTGAACAAAAAAGAAATGCTTAAAATGAGGCAGATATTTGAGATTTTCAATGGCTTTTCCTGGCAGCGTTGTAGTTTAGGAAATACGTGCCATCTAGAATAATGGAGGTTGGTTGTCCAAACAATTTTCCCCTCTTTTAATTCTAAACTTTATTTGAAATTTTTAGGTAACTCTTTTGACCCCCAATTTAGAATTTTCTTTTTACATTGGTTACTCTCAATGGCCACATACCAAAATAAAATTTCTACAGTATTTGCCACATACCAAAATAAAATGTCTAAAGTATTAAGAGAATCTACATCAAAATAGGCATAAAACTGCTGGTAACAAACTGGGATCATCGAAAGAAGGCGAAAAAAAAGAAGGGAACAAAAGTAAGAGGGTTCACTCACTGTCCCAGCCACCAAGAAAACATTGGACATCACCTGGAAATTTCCAGCATGCACAACAGTATTCATGAATAATTCATGAATAGTTCAAGACCATGCATTATGCAAGCCTTGTATACATTACAAGCAATGTTCATGAATAATTCATGACCATGCATTCTGCAAGCCTTGCACACATTACAAGCAGCTCTGCAATTTACATAGATTTTTATATTGTCTGGTACAATGACGTGCTGGATCACAAGTTACCACTTAAATTAGAATTCCGCACACTATAGAGATAGTTGCTTTGGCTTTGTCACATGTTTAGGGGCAAGGTTTTGCTTAGTTACGTAAGAGACAGTGAACACCCATACATGATTCTGAATGGATGTGTGGCACACTGGCACCGGGGTTTGTTCATCTGGAGGTTGCTATACAAAATCTTGCCCGAAACCATTTGACATAGAAACTGTCTCTATAGTCTGAGGAATTCAAATGTAAGTGGCGTACATTGTGACTAAGCAAGTCATTGTAACAGACATTATTCAAATCTATTTTTAAAACAAAGCAGCTCTCCCTGTCCCTGAGACTATAGAGAGTACATGCTCATTATGCAAAGTAGCATGCCGAGCGTGTTTCATGAATAATTCATGTCATGCATTATGCATAGTCGGGAAGCCACTGATTGGCCAACTACCTGATTTGATCTTCTGGCTTTGCACTTTTTTTGCTTGAGGAAGCGGGAATAAGGGCATAAGAATAAAAAAAGTTAGTTTTCTTTCATACTGCATATTTTGGACATAAACAAAATTATCAGCGTTAAAAGCCCCAGAAATAGAACTTCTAAGAGATTATGAATAATATGCTGAATGAATGAAAGAAATGAAATTGAAGTAGTTATAAGAGTTATTGTAGTTACTGTATTAAACCCAATTCACCTGATGCCATCATCACAATAATCTTGGATCCCCCATTTTGGGAGTCAAATGTACACAGAAAAAGCGACCCCTTAAAACGTTGGAAATGGTAGACGCACATCATGCTGTGCTTTCCACTTTGTGCAAGAGATCAATACTGTCAGGCAAAAAAGTGTGTAACAGGAAACATCTAGCTCTTAAAGTTTGTCCCCCCCCCCCCCGAAAAAATTATCATAGGGTATAAAAAAAAAAAAAACTGCTCAGTTTCATTAGATGTGTTTCATCATAGGTGGGTCCTTTTATCCGGGGAATACTCGCCCCTTCAAGAGCCCTGTCAAGGTTACTAGCCAAACAATCATGTCACATGTACAATTTGTAACTGGTGTACTACTAATTTCTGCTTAGCAGACAATTGTTAAGCAATATTTTCTGCTTAAGCAACTCTTTGAAGTTGGGACGTGGTACCTTCCTCATGTTTAACATCCGCAATCCAACCTTCTACATATTGTCATTTGTATTTCCTTTTAATATCGTCTAAACCAGGATGCAGAAATACAAGACATCTCAGAAGAAGGATGTTGTTATGAATCGTCTAGGAGTGTGAGATTACCTTGGGTCGTCCACGCTGTCGCCTTGGTCGAGCCTCTGGTGTAGGTGCTCATTCTCGATCTGTAAAGTATTCCTCTCCTCCGTCATGGTAGCGACCTAGAAAACAATCGTGTCAAATGCTTTTGTTTACTCTTGACCCTCCTACTGTGCATACATTTAATATCAACAGGGGTTTTGAATGCTGAATGCGGAAGCCACGGCTTCTGTTGTCTGGTCTAAACATTGGTACCCCTTTAAAAGTTTCCCAAAGACTTTTCCAATGGAATTGCTCTTTGCAAAAAGGTTTTGAAAAGCTTCTGCTAATCGATGTAAAACCATACCTGAACATCCAGTTCATGACATCGTTGCAGGACCTCCTCCTTGTCCAGCAGGGCGTGCTGGAGATCATCCATGGTCCTTTTTAGCTGACGCTCTATCTCAGCGTAGGCCTCGGGAGGAGGCTCGCTGGAGGGCATTTCTTTGGACATCAGCTCCTGGATGGCGTTCATCACGGCGTGCTGAACTGACTCCTCCATTCCCATGATTACGTTGATGTATTCTACGGAAACAAAAAACCCACAACCAAATAATAATAATTAATAATATTTATAAAGTGCCTTTTACGAGAGTTACAAAGAGCTGTACATAGTATCTACATTTAAAATGTTTTAATTGCTTTTTTAAATGCAGAAACAGGCTACCAGCCAAAATTATATTAAGTTTGCATTATTGTGGCTGGTGCCCTACTCAATTTTTACTCAGTAAAGAAATTTGCTTAGCATTATTTTCTGTGTAGGCATGCTGAACTGACTCTATACTCCTCCATTCGCATGATCACGTTGATCTATCCTACGGAAAATCGTTTTTGAAGATGTATATGTAATATATTTTACCTGTACAAGTTGCAGCTTCAATAGTCGCAAGTTTTTTTTTAGGAAAATGTGTAAATCGTAGAGCATTGTTTTCAGGAGAGTCGGGTAAATACGTCGTACATGCTAAAATAATTTTCGTCTCACCGAGGCAAAAAAATATTCTTGTGAAATTGTTTTACTCATTCTCCAAAAACTACAGCAACTCAGCAAGTGTTAATTTGAGTGACGTTTTTGTATTATCATCTTAAAAATCTGTGTCATGTAAATCTGTGGAAGTTTGTGTGTTTTGTGTCGTACAAAAAGTACCCAAACCGTTTAAATGCAAAATTGTAATACACATTATGAACTTCAACCCCTTCATTTATACTCTTTGGGTGAAGAGAAGCAATTATAGTAAACCATCTTACTCAAAGATACAAGTGTTATGATCAGGATTTAAACCCACACACCAATGACATACATGTAGCCACCAGGTCCTAATTTCATGCAGCTGCTTAAGCATTAAATATCACTCAACAGATGTCTGCTGAGCAGCAATGAGCAGAATGAGTCACAACTTGTACATGGGACATAGTAGTTCAGCTAGTAACCTTATTCTGGTAAGCTTAATTTTGTGATGCTTAGCTACCCTTTGTGCTTAAGCAGCTCTATAAAATTGGGCACAGAACTTGAATTCAATGCTCTAAACTGCTAGGCCATGAGCCCTTGCATTAAAGGCAGTGGACACTATTGGTAATCACTCAAAATAATTATTAGCATAAAACCTTTCTTGGTGACGAGTAATGGGGAGAGGTTGATGGTACAAAACGGTGTTTTTTCCTTTCATAATTAACTTGCAAGTTCGATGACCGATTGAGCTCAAATTTTCACAGGTTTGTTATTTTATGCTTATGTTGAGATACACCAAGTGAGAAGACTGGTCTTTGACAATTACCAATAGTGTCCACTGCCTTTAACACCCTATATTATACATAAGTACACCAACCTTCTTTATGTTCGCAGTTCACCGCACACCCAAGCACCAATTGCAGTAATCGACCCATCTCTGCAAGGTCACGCCTTTCAGCGATCTTCGAGACATCAGGATGCTTGAAATCTCGAATCTGTTGCCCCAAAACCTTCAAAGAAGAAACACAAACAATAGTCACAATACTTAGGTGAAAAACATGCACCAGGCAAAGAGTTCCAAAGAGATGCAATACGTGAAATAAAGCTGTTGGCATATCAGCAAAGCAAGAGTGTATGAGGGTGAGAATAAGCAGAAAGCCTGGCGTCACGCTCAAACATCCTGAAAACAGTAACAAGGTCAGACACACTGGGGGCACATTCAGGCTCGATACTTCACAGAGGCAACAAAGATGATTGCCTCCATGCTTGCCCCTGGTAAATGCCTTTGGCCCTTGAAATGCTCAAAGTAGAAATTTATAATTTCCTTATAGGGCCTATAGGGTGACCTTTAGCAAGGAGAACATGCCTTGGTGCCCTGGCTCTCTCCAAAAACGAAGCATACAGACCGAAACATTTTCAATGAAAATTTCTGTAGAAAGACAGAGGCTCGCTACAGACATACAATGTACAGTAAGTTCTACTTGAAAACTGCCTGGTACAATGACTGCTTGATCACAATTTGCCACTTCAATTTGAATTCCTCAGACTATCAAGACAGTTGCTATGTTACATGATTTGGGGTAAGGTTATTGGTAGCTACGTAAGAGATGGTGAGCACCGAACACCCACACCAAATTCTGAATGGATGTGTATGTCACAATGGTACCAGGGTTTGCTCATCTGGAGGTTGCTATACAAAAGCTTGCCCTGAACCATTTGACATAGCAATCGCTCTATAGTCTGAGAAATTCAAATGTAAGCAGTGACTTGCGACTAAGCAAGTCTGCAAGTCAATGTACATGTACCAGACTTGATTCAAATCTACATGTAACTCCGAAATGGCTACATAGTGTATTCAATTCCTTTCAATATAGACAACTGTACATGTTATCAACCACGTATAAAACCCAAATTAATGACTACATGTAGGTTCAATCAAATTACGCGAGTAAACAACATGCTGCGCTTGACAGTCCGAGACGCGTAAACACAACAGGTGAATAAAACATTGACACATTACGATCCCTTGTAATGCAAGCACCCTGCTTTGAATTCTCTTTGTAGCATGAATCATACAGTGGACAACAAACTGCACGGTACTGTATGCAGTACTTGATATGTACAGTACACCGTGGGGTCGAAGCATGGTTTTTCAACCTCGTACTTCGGCTTCCTTGTACGAGGTTAAAAAAAATTCTTCTACCCCACGGTATACTGTACACCAAGTACTGCAGTAC
This sequence comes from Asterias rubens, assembly GCF_902459465.1. Lineage (NCBI taxonomy): Eukaryota > Metazoa > Echinodermata > Asteroidea > Forcipulatida > Asteriidae > Asterias > Asterias rubens. The sequence continues at coordinate 14,158,581 of NC_047073.1, forward strand.
CATGCCAGTATTGTTATTCATGCTACCTGGTGTGAAATCAAAACGGGGTGCTTGCGTTAAAAAGCCTTGAGACAAGGCTAACACATGTTCAGATGACGGCCCAAGTACAAACCAGACACGATAGGATGGGGTTATTTTGGATCTGAGTCCTTCAATCCTTAATCCAATATCCTGTGACCATTAAGCTTCTCTGCTATTTTGGAAGGTTGGACTATTTTGACGGGACTGTATATGTTTGTACATGTGGGAGTATCGACCACACAGGAAAGGTTTTTAATAGGCCTTTAGATGTCCCCAATGCTACAGGAAGGGTCCGTTTGGGCTACTATGAGGTGAGGGTGGAAATGGAGTTCCCATAAGGCCCCGAACGATTTCCCTTGCATAGCAGAACAAAATGCCACACAAACTGTATCAGTCGCTATTCAAAAATCATGATTTTCTACTCGATATTGGCCTTCAGTGTGCACAAAATAAGTTCAGTCTAAATTTGTGGCTACCCATAAGACAAAATCGAAAACAGGATGGAGTTTTTTTAAAAATATTTAAAAAGCCACTCGACACATTTATAAAGACAACCGGATGGGGTATTTTTTGGTCTGAGTTTTTTTTTTGTCTGAGATCGTTAAAACGTTTCTTTTTTAGTTTGTTTCAAAAAAAAGGGAAAAAGGAGACAGCCTCTAAAAAGGAAGCAGGCAGGGATGCTTTTTTACTTGGCCTTTTTATATAGCTATGAATGTCCATACACAACTAGGCCAAACAGTAGCTTTGAACTTGTCCAGTTGACAAAACTTTCAGGCCTGATGCTTCGTTTTTGAAAGGGCAAAGAAAACTAAGGCGTTTTCTCTTTGGTAAAGGGCACCTCAATAAGGAAATTCCAGATTTCTATTGAAACATCAGGGAGGACTATCTTCCTCTATGGGAGGACCAAGGCAATTACCAGGAGCAAAATGCCTTGGTAAAGTATCAGGTCTGAATTTTGTATCCCTTTGAAAGACTGAACACCAAGATTTCTTACATCGTTGTAGAAGTCTAAAACGCCTTCCAATACTTTCTTGAGGTTACTGACTCGTATTCGCCAGTTATCCCCAACTTCCTTTTTTATCCTCCCGTACCATCCTGCATTGAAGAAATTGGGTGCTCTGAAAAAAAGAAGAAGAGAACAAAAAACTGTCATTGAAAACGACTGCAAAAAAAATTTGCTGGTTGTTAACATGCCACGTCAAAAGATTTTTTTGTCTAAACTCATGAACATAGTTTTTCCATTTAATTTATTCTGGTTGTGAAGGCAAGGACTCTCAGATTACACGACTTGCATCATTCAAGTGAACTGTCACCAAGATCCTCCCACAATTCATCAAAACCAGGGGCGAATCCACAAACGTTCTTGCAATGCTAGTTTTTGTTTCAATCCAGCAGGACTTTATGCGTGTTATCTTTTTACAATCTATTCCACCAGCTCAGCTGTCACAGATCCTTGGCTTTGTTGTGACTGACCCTGGCACTTCCCTATTAGCCTCCTACCATGCTTACTCAACTTCAGCCATTCAATCCAGAACAATTGCATTGTATCCATGTCAACATTAAAAGTGATACACTACCTGTACATGAAATGTACCTGATGCACTTTCACAAAGGCATTATGACACAGACACTGAATTGAATTCAGGACTGACAGACAGTGCAAGGACACTTCCAATATTATCAAAAATTACATTGTAATTATAGTTGTTTGAAGGTTCACTTTGAATTTGTGTTGAAATACTACAGAACCAAACCAGAAAACACGTGCCAGAGATATTGAATATCAAGCTTGAATGTGTGTACATAAACACAGTCTATCAAGGGGCACAGCAATTTCACTCTGGTAAGGGGCATGTTCATGTCTGATAAAACAAAATATGTCCTGAAACCTTGCAGAGAGCACCACAGCAAAAGCACTGGGCACCGCAGCAATTGCTGTGGGTGCCGTGGGTTATCTCAAGGCCCGAGTAAACATGTGATGTACTTCATGCTTAGTTTCAAATTTGACTGGTACTATGTATGTCTCATGTACACCAGTTTAGTAATAACCAAGTCATTTTTTTCTCAAGTCAAGTCGCAAGTCATCTTTGCTCTAAAGTCAAGTCAAAAGTAACTTATTGCTCAAGTCAAGTCAAGTCACAAGTCAAATTTTTCGCGTCAAGTCACAAGTAATTTTTCCCCCAAGTCAAGTCAAGTCGCAATTCAGTGAAATTGGTGACTCAAGTCTAAGTCACTGACTCGAGCCAACAACACTGGTGTACACTTATCCAGGCCTGATACTTCACGGAGATATCGAAGGCGATCGCCTTCGTTGCCCCAGGTCGATGCCTTGGTGCCCTTGAAATGCTCCAGTAGAAATTAACAATTTACTCATAGGGTGCCCTTTACTAAGGAGAAAATGCTTTGGTGCCCTTGCCCTTTCAAAAACGAAGCATACAGGCCTGCTCATCAATGCCACCAGAAAAGGTGTGGACTGATTCCAAAGAGCCTGGGGTTGATTTTACAAAGATAGTCCTTAACACTTAAGACTAGTTCTGTCCTGGGAGTTATTAAAAACTTTCAAAGGCTAGTCCTAAGTTAGAAACTCATCCTAACTCGAGATAAGACTTTCTAGTCTTAACTCTTTGTGAAATCCACCCCAGATCATGCTGTGGTCATGTATCCACCGAACCATGAAAAAAGGGTACACTCAATGGCCTTTCACCAACTATAAATAAGTCACAACTACTCCATTTCATCAATTGTGAAGCGGTCTCCACCACTGAGCTAATTGTCTGGGATATTGTATAGGTGTGAAACACTTCCCATTCTGATGGTAACATTTCATTGAAAAGAAGGGATGGATTCCAGAATCCGAGTTCCAACTTAAGACTTACAAGTAGCCTTCCAAGGATACCCTGAAGGCTAAATGCTCCCGGGTTCTAAATGCTTTTGTTAATCTTTTAGTTTTGTTCTATCCACCCCCTCAAACATGGGGGAGGGGGTGCAAGTGTTAGTATCCTGACCTAAGGTAAATTGGTTCCATCGTGTACTCATAAAAGTACAATGAGTTTTTACATGCAAGCCTCTAAAGTATCAATAAGTAAAACTCAAACAGTTAAGGTTACATTTTACTCAGACCAGGCCTAAGATCATCATCATCATCATCATCATCACACATACTCTATGTTTCCAAAACTAGTTTGGCAAGTTACGGAGACCGTGCCTTTTCCAGCTGCACACCGCGTCTCTGGAATTCCTTGCCAGACGAGCTGAGGGACACACCTGATCTGTCTACTTTCAAACACAACCTCAAGTCTCATCTGTTTAATTTGTCAGCTTGCTAGTTTCCGGCGCCATTGAATTGAGCTATTCCAGATACTGTGTGCCCTGTAAATGCTATGTTATTATTATTATTATTATTATGTACTGTATGCATGGTGGTTTAGTGAGTAAAATTGAATATTTGCTGTAAAACCCACGTACATAATGGAACGATTTTCCTTGTACATTTCTCTTGTACATTTTGCATCGATTTCCCTAATAGCAAAATGCTACAAAAAATGTTACTCTTGAAAATCTTGATTTGCTACTCAATTAGCAGTCTGTGCGCACCTAACTTGTTCAATTAACAATGTGTACAGCCACTTTTAATAAACAAGCTAAGACCCTGGCCTTAATCACAACCATGTGACATAAATTTGTTATTGTTTTTAATGAGAATTTGCCTAGGCCTATTTATCACAAGGCCGCTTTAAGGTGAGGTCTATTCACTAAAACTGAGTGTGCTATTGACCTAACTGTCACCAGAGATACATTGCCACCTACTCCTGGATCTGAAACAGGGTTGCCCCCTTCACAGTCCAAAGAGGTAGGCTCGAGCCTGGTACTCCTAGAACTATGAGGTTTTGTTCGGCTAGACGAAAGCCGAATGAAACCTCATAGTTCTAGAAGTAGGAGTCTCGCTGGTTGCAAATTTTACCTTCCCAACTTTCTACGAAGCAATTATGCTTAAGTGCCTCGCTCAAGGGCAGGGAATTGAACACACACACTTTGCTCGAGTCTCGAGTATGGTGAACTAGACTGCTTTGCCACGACTAGGGCTGGGCGATTAGTGAAATTTACTACTCGACTAGTCGTGCCTCAGATTGTTGCGACTTCGACACAAGTCGTCGCTAGTCGCAGGTGCAATAGTAAAATTCAAGCTGCAAGGATTTTGTCACTGATGTCCGATTGCATTTCATTAAATTTTGTAATGTTGTCCTGAGTAGTCTTGAGCTACACAATTGGTTCACTAAGCAGGTAGTCGCAACTATTTTTGTAGTAGTTGCAACTGTACTTTTGTAGTAGTTGTGACTCGACTAAGCAATCAAAAGTCGCAACTACAACACTAGTCGCACAAGTCGCCAAGCCAAGGCTTAGTCATGACAAGCCACGATAACTAACTCATCTCTAACATTATTACTGAATAAACAAACTTACATTTGACACAGAATCTGACTGAGAGCGACTCCATCTGTCAGCTCATCTACCGTCTCTGGATTGGCTTCTAAGTTAAAAGTTTGTACCTGCAAAAACAAAAGACAGAATAGATATGTACTAAATCTGCCATAATGATGATTTTACGGCCAACAAACAAGCCATTCCTCTAAAACTTAGTTAGTCCATGGAGCTATAAAAAGCTCCATGGTTAGTCCCAGTCTAACTATTTTACCCCAAATAGTGACTTTTTGAGGGTGTTTTTGTTTTACCTCTTAGATTTGCATTTTTATATATTGATAAGGATTATCGCAAGTCTCACTACAAACCGAGTTACTGATCAAAAATAATTGATTGTTTTTCCTAGCTACATGTACGCAGACAGTTGCGATAACTGTAACCTTCGATCCTCCCAAGGATCGACTCGCAGACCAGCATGACCAGAGGGTTCCAAATCCGAGCACGACGAGACAACCCCATTAAATTAACAAACCAATATGTCATACAGTGCAATTTCAACCATTTTTGTAAGACTTGTTTCTGTGAGTGAGTGTGTCAGTGACCAGATTGTAAACATTTTCGTACCCTGCCACCACTTTTTCATTATTTCATGAATTTACTCAAAAGTCAAAGTCAAACATGTCAAACGATATACTCTTACTTTTGGAAAAATTAGTGACAAATTGGTGGCAGAATTAGAATTAGACCCAGTTACTGGGGTGCTGTACTCCTTTTTCGAATTTTAACATTATCCCTATCAGTCGCACGACATTATCGGCTGTACTCCTTTTTTCGAATTTTTACATTATCGGTCGTATCAGTCGTACGACCGATAATGTCAAAATTCGAAAAAAGGAGTACAGCGCCCCAGTTACTGGGTCTAAATTAGGATTAGGAATAGACCCAGTAACTCATGCTACTGCTAGTAGTATGACAGAAAATTTCGAGGAAAAGTTTCCGTATGGCGCCACCACTTTTTCATTCGAAATAAAATAATATAGTATCTAATTTACCTGATTAATATATCCCTTTTTGTAAAAATGAGTGAAAAAGTGGTGGCGCCATACGGAAAGTTATCCAATTTCGAAAAATGAATACACTGCGCCCCAGTAACTGGGTCTAGATAAGGAAAGCTTTCTCAAAAACAGTGATGTAAACACATTTTGGAAAAGTTTCCGTATGGCGCCACCACTTTTTCATTCGATATGAAATAATATAGTATCTTATTTACCTCAATTAGATAACCCTTTTTGTACAAATTAGTGAAAAAGTGGTGGCGCCATACGGAAAGTTATCCCACATTTTCATTTAAACACAATCCCTGTCACTCAGTTTATACTACTAGTACTACTACTACTCTAAGAAGAAGACCCCCCCCCCCCATTTCGATTGTCCGAAGAGTGGGCAACTCTACGTGGAGATTCCTCTACGTACACACATACCGTGGAATCCCCATACCGTGTACGCTATAGATACGCGGCGAAGAAAAACTAAGTAAAAGGAACGTCAACAAACCCCTTTCTCCATGAACAAAAACGACAACAATATTCAACCAAGTACACTTACCCAGGTTAATAGACTTTCACAAAGTTCATCATGAGACATGTTGATAAAATCACGGGTTACAACTGAAGAAAACTACGGGTAAAAGCCCCTCTTCTAAATGACTAAGAAATTTTACCTGCCAAATAAACACTTCCTATAAAAACGTACACAACCGGTTAAATGTCGCTGGTGTCGTGCCACATTGAACGAGGTTCTGATTTTTTAACCACACGTAGGGGGCGTCTCAAGTACGGGACACCAGCGAACATGCTAATTATGCACCAAAACTGCAAGGTCGTATTTTTCCCTCACAAAACTTTCCACAAAGTCTGAGATGACCAAACTTACTATGAACTTTATTATTTTGGTGGACACTATTGCTAATTACCCAAAATAATTATTAGCATGAAGCCTTACTTGGTAACGAGTAATGGGGAGAGGTTGGTCGTATAAAACATTGTGAAAAACAGCTCCCTCTGAAGTGACGTAGTTTTTGAGAAAGAAGTAATTTTCAACGAATTTGATTTCGAGACCTCAAGTTTAGATTGAGGTCTTGAAATAAAGCATCTGAAAGCACACAACTTCGTGTGACAAGGGTGTTTTTTCTTTCATAGTTATCTCGCAACTCCAACGACCAATCGAGCTCAAGTTTTCACAGGTTTGTTTTTTTATACATATGTTGAGATACACCAAGTGAGAAGACTGGTCTTTGAAAATTACCAATAATAGTGTCCACACTACTAGCTGGCTCCCCTTATCTTAAAATTAGTAATTTACTAAGTGATTAAGCCCTCGATAATTTGATAATTTATAAACCATGACTTTCCATTAAAAACTTTCACAACAAAATATTTCACTGTGTGTGCATTGAAAATAAAAAAATATAGATATGCATAACTAAAAATAAATGCATTGAAAATAAATAAACAAATGCACTCGCCAAAAAAAAAAAAAAAAAAATGCAACACCAAAAGTGGCTGAAAGAATATGCGGTCTTATGGTCTTTGCCTGGTTTTATGTTGTGCGTTGTTCCATATAATCTTTTTATAAGGCTTGCGAACCAAACTCGGTTTCGTAAAGTTCGTGAAACTACTCTGGCAAATGTAATTAGCTGCATTGAAAATATAAATAACTTGTGTACTCGGAAATAAAATAAAGATTACACTACCGGGAAACTGGCTTTCAAAGATGTGAAATATTATTTTTTCCCAGCACATTTTTTTTTAAACTAAAACTTCTCATTAAAATAATAAAATTTATTCCCATCTGAAAGCACACAAATTCGTCCAACAAGGGTGTTTTTTCTTCATCTTTTTCTCCCAACTCTGATGACCGATTTGAGCTCAAATTTTCACCGGTTTGTTATTTTATGCATTTGTTGAGATACACGAACTGTGAAGGCTAGTCTTTGACAATTACCGTTAACATCTTTTGACTTTGCTTAGTACAATCGTGGAGGCTACCTCCATTGTATATTCCTATCAACTACCTTCATGAAATTCAGTCCTGGGCACAATTAATGACGTTGAGTCAAGAAATTTGATAAACACAAGAAAATCAAATTGAAAACAATAAAATGTATCAAAATAAAAAGAACTTCATTTTATTTTTTATAGGCAAAACACATTCAGAAATTATATAATAATTAACGTTAAGCACTTTTTCCAATATAAAAACTACAAAATTAATTCCAAAAATTCCAATTACAAACACTATAGATCTATTTTGTTAAGTTAATAGAACAATAAATATTTTCCCTGTATAAATTAATTACGGTAGAACAAGACTCATAATTTCTACAAAGTTTATTTTGAGAGAAAAGGAAAAGTTAAACTAAACTTTGTGATGAACCTGGTAATAAATTTTCAAAAAATATTTAATTGCCTGACGTTGATCCTAGCAGAGTCTTTCTGCAATTTTCAATAAATAAAGTCACGATCATTAATTGAGTGAAGACAAAACTTCAAGTCTCTAACCTCAAGTTAAAATGGTGTGAATTGCCATTATTGTATTTGATACACGTCTGGTCTAGTGCAAAACTTGTCACTGAAAAAAAACATTCCATGGCATCATTCTGAGAGAAATGGGTCCTTTCAATGATTTTAAATCAAAACTGTCTTAAATTTGGTATTTTGACTAACTGTGAAATATTTCAATATTCCTCCTTAGAATCTAAAGTCCCACTAGGTGTTAAAATCAAATGTCATGTAGTGTTTCGAACCTTGCTATGAAAAAGTCAGGAATAAACCAAAGATCCCCTTTAAACAAATGTATGACCCCTTCCCCCCCCCCCAGATTTATGTCCTTGGATGTTGACAAATTTTGCACAAGAAAAGTATAGGATAATTTACAATTTACTCTCTCTTAAATGGAGGTTAGAGACGTGTAAGTTTTTACCCACTCACAATGACTCTATCTATTGGAAAATGTACATCACAAAATTGAATAATTATGACATTTCCATTTCTCTTTAAAGGCAGTGGACACTATTGGTAATTACTCAAAATAATTATCATCATAAAACATTACTTGGTAACGAGTAATGGGGAGAGGTTGATAGTTTAAAACGTTGTGAGAAACAGCTCCCTCTGAAGTGACATAGTTGTCGAGAAAGAAGTAATTTTCCACGAATTTGATTTCGAGACCTCAAGTTTAGAACTTGCGGTCACGAAATCGAGCATCAGAAAGCACACAACTTCGTGTGACAAGGGTGTTTTTTCTTTCATTATTATCTCGCAACTTCGACTACCGATTGAGCTCAAATTTTCACAGGTTTGTTATTTTTTTTGCATATGTTGAGATGCACCAACTGTGAAGACTAGTCTTTGACAATTACCAATAGTGTCCACTATCTATAAGAATTTTAGGCCAGTACCTGAGAACTGTACAATGTTAAGATTTCACTCCTCTATGTGTCTGCAGATTTGGTTTTAGTAAGGCTGTAATCCGTTTCTTCTTCAGATTAATAAAACTTCAATAAAGACAAACCAGGGTTTATCTGATTGGTTGTGATACTTGCTTGATCAACATTTGAGCCATTTACAAATGTTTGCACTTCACAACCTGTAGCCAGGGGTCACACCCAGGTTTACTAATAAACATATTTTGAATAAGTGAAAGTAACTTCATTTGACAATCAAACTGGTTGTGATCGCTACCATTAAAAATGTCAGAAAGATACACAAGTTGAAAAACACGTTTATAATATAGACAACTAGAACTTCTTGAGAGCAAGTTAAAGATGCTATGTCAGATTTTTGGCCGATTTGACCACAAAATTTTGATTTAAAATTCAATAGGTATTTTGATGGGGGTCGAGAAAGTTACAAGCTTTCATTTGAGCCTTTCCAATGATTAGTAGCAGTGAAATAAAGTGCTGAAAATTAGTTTTTGTCAGGATCCCGACAAAATATCACATGACCAATTCTTATGTGTTTTATAAGAAACGTTTTAAATTTTTGTCATGGTTCCTGACCATTAAAAGTAAAAGTTAAACTTTTTTTCGTTATAGCGGGTAAAACTCTTTGAAATACCATTCACTCAAAAAATATATTTTTTAATGTTTGGGGCAAAAATCTGACATAGTATCTTTAAAGTCAAACTTTACTAGCCCGGTGGGTTACTTAAAAAAACGCTCAAAGGACAAATCCTATTCATCTTGTCCCCCTGAAATGTTTTAAATAGTCATAGGACTTGCATTGGCTCCTACATGTGTACATTAATGTCATGTAACATTATTAAAGGTGTACAGAATGTTATTATTAATGATGCATCAAATTTACAATCTTAAATTAAACAAAATCTACACACAAAAACAGTTAACCTTATTTCGTTTGTCAAAGAATCCCCCCCCCCAAAAAAAAAAAAAAAGTGTGGGGGTCAGAGATTTTTCTCAAAGACCACTCCTCCAACCCACCCCCTGCAAAATAAATAAGCATAGACTCTCAAAAACTAATTCCATTTACAAAAATTCTACTTAGGCACTTGTAACATAGACTTCACCACAGTCTCTCCACTTCTCCCTAAAAAGCCTCTTCTTTTGATCCAATTCACTTTGGCTCATATAATACTCAGTAAGCTGTTTAGCAGCAAACACTACATGTACTTAGCAGATTTCTCTGCTAAAAGGAACTTTGTTTTGGGAATTGTTTGTTTGTGTGAATAAATCCTACACGTAGGTATACTCAGCAAAACTAATCGGTGGAACTTTTATTTCAAAAGGTGGAGGCGTATTTCAGATATCACCGAAAACTTGGAGGGTTCATGTCCTTGCAGGATGAATAATCCGTCATTGGACTACAGAATCTGACGGTAATGTTTCTTAGATTCAAACTTGGGGGGATAAAACTGATATCTTTTTCCATAACCACATTACTTCAAAGTGAAACGATTCTCTAAATTGTTCATAATAACCATCGCTCCAGTACTTCTAACCAATGAACTTTTTTATTGGCATTAGTTTTAGGAGTGTATACCTTAAAAGTGAGCAGGGCACCAGTCAAAACAATGTAAGCGTTACTGAAATTTTGGCTGGCTACAAACAATGCAAGCGATATTACCTACATGTATATTTCCGCTATAAGCTTCATGAAATTGGGCCCTGACGTCATAATCCATTAAAGCACCATTTTGTATCCAGGTTCCAAATAATGTTCCTGGGTTCATTTTCATAGAGCTGCTTAAGCATAAAAAGTAGCAAAGCACACCAAAATTATGCTTACCAGAATAGGGTTACCAGCCAAACCACCATGTTGCATGTACAATTTGTGACTGGTATCCTGCTCATTTCTGCTTAGGAGACAATTGTTAGGCAATGTTTTCTGCTTAAGCAGCTCCATGTTATTGGGCCCTTATCAGTGCCAGCTTCGCTACCATGGGCAGCGCGCCAAATCCATTACTGGTCCGAGTTTGGCCACAAAAACTCGGAAAGTATACATCCTTCCTAGTGAGTGAGGTTACAGTGAACTACTTGGGTCATTAAACTTAATGGATAAGCAGTTAATTTGCCCGGGGCATTCAGCAGTCACACTGGTTTGTGTATGATATTGCTCTATGATCTAATTAAATCCACTGTTTGGGAAAGCAATTACATGTAGATAACAGGTGTAAATTGCCAGATAAAAAGGATGTTTTTTTTAAGCCTCTTTCTTTAATGGAGTATTCCCATAATGCGATACCTCTCGTCAATAACCCCTGGCAGGGATGTGCTAAAAAGCAATGCCAATTGGCTTACCAAAAGTGAATACTTTGCATGCACGCTTGTTAAAAGCTTTCAAGCGCTTGTATGGCACTTTGTAGGACACATAACATGCGCATGTGAAAATGCACGTATTTTTAACACAATTCCATTCTAATGAATCTTGGGTTTAAACAGTCACCCTCAACTGCATACTGCCTGACATATCACAAGATCAAAGATGAATGAGAGGAGACCAGTTGCTCTTTGACTTGATGCCTCTTTTGAGCATTACCATACTTGTGCAGGTAGGTAGAGTGGATCTGCCACAGGCCTGATTATAATGTGCCAGATTCGAGCACATTTTAATGAACCAATTTCAGGGGTTATAACAGAGCAAGGCATGCTAGGAACAAACGGTGCAGATAGATCGATCACCCCCGGAATCGAGGTTGGATCAGTGCATATTAAGACAACCCACGCAGTGATTAGATGCACACCATAGTGTTACATGCAATTTAACCCAAAATGGCTGACCATTATAATACAAACAGAAAGTAGTCGCGTGTGTGAAGTCAGTGTGAAAAAGAACCAACCTTTGAAGGTTCATTTTTCTACTAGGAAGCATTTTGAATCTGTAATGATTGGAATGAACATTAAAAACAAGAACTTTATTCTTTTTCCCATTAAGGGAAAAATACAGATTTGAAAAGAAAAAACTTGTCTAAGATCACAGATTTACATAAAATTACATGGTCTAATGATGATGATAGTAGGATTTAGAGTTTTATTCATTTTGTTTTTGAATCGATGTCATGCAAAACGTGTAATCGGTTTTTCATTATTTTTCTCGTGACCCAGATGGCCAACCGATCTTCAACTTCTCAGATTTGTCAGTTTATGTTCAGTAGATGGTGGATTACATAAGGTGCTTACACTTTCAGCAACTGTTTTGTGAGGGAAAAACCAATTCTGCAATGTTTAAACAGCACTTTCCTCTACGGCGTTTGCATTGTTATTTAGCGATGGGTTATTGGGAGTGGTAGTGGGTGCAGAGTCTTCCGTTGGAACCCCAGTGTCGACTTTGACATCGTGATCATCTGAAAACATGGCCACCCACAATCAGCATTAAAAGATCGGTGATAAGCAGGAAAATAAAATCTTGGGTAGGTGTGTGAGGTTAGTGCCACTAGCTACCGAGTTAGTCTGGTGCCATGTTACATGTAGCTACCTACAGAAACAAGGAAGAAAACTATTGCTAGCAGGCAGTAGAAGATATGTACAAGACTTCAAAATGAGGTATTATTTTTGTTAGTGTTAGGCATTTTGATTATTGGTATGAAACATGAATTATCCATTGGTGGCTGGTCAATTTATCATTCTAAACACTCATTGACTTGCATAGGGCAAACTGAGGTGGCATGCAGCAAGGCAAGCCGAAGAGGCTTGCATTAAACACATTGCCTTGGATCGGACGAGTTGGTCTATAAAAAGCGTTTGTAACAAATGCATATGGTTGGAAAGATGTTTTAAAAGTAGAATACAATGATCCACACAAGTTTGCCTCGAAATTGTGTGGTTTTCCTTTTACTTTGCAAACTACATCGGCCATCTATGGGAGTCAAAAATTTGACTTTTCCATAAATGGCCAACCAGGTTAGTTGACAAGGTAAAAGGAAAAACATGCAAATTCGAGGCATGTTCGTGTGGATCTTTGTATTCTACTTTTACAGCATCTTTCTACCCAGATGCATTTCATAACAAACGGTCACAAATGCATTTCAAAGACCAACTCAACCAATCAACGGCAACGTGTTCCTTTAAGGCAAGCTGAAAGGCATGCACCAACAAGCTGAAGCGACTTGCAGGAAAGTGGCTCACAGTAGTGTTCATAGGTTTTGGAGGGACGTTGGCCGGTCAAACACATCAGATCCATGGAACAGCTCTCCCTGGGTAGCTACACCCATAAATTACATACACGACGAACGTTGCACAAGTTTTCTTTATCCTAATTCATTACAGCAGGGTGAATATTCATGTTTCGGCCTCTGCTGCGATGACGTAAAAACTTGGCAAGTTTACAAAGGCGAATGAATAGACTGTGTGCTCGTGACATACCAAGTAACACAAAGAGTCCCCTCTGTTAAAAACAGTGCAGGACTGACTCAACTCACGTTGGCTGTTTTTGAGCCCTTCGACCGATGAATATTCATGCTGCTGTGATGAATCAGAATAAAGGAAACTTTTGCAACGTTTGTCATGTATGTAAATTGTGGGTGTAGCTACCCAGGGAGAGCTGTTAATTGGCTCTGACGTGGTCGACCGACCCATGTACTTCCAAAACCTATGAACACTAGTAAGACAAGCCGAAGTGGCTTGAAGCATGGAGGTACACCTCCATGCTTGTAGCAACTTCTTTTTGATTAGTAATCAAACTTACAGAAACAAAAATTTCAAAATTTGGTGGAAACAAATATTTTCGTTTGTTTTTGCAGTCAAAGTTGTTATACATGTAGATAGGCCATTATAGATGAAGGGCATGAAATGTGGTGTGGACTGATGAAAATGGGTGTAAGCAAGAAAAAGGGAAGACACATCAACTTAAAGAAAATAAATCTCCTTCTTAAACAAATACAAAAATACAAATATCATGTAAAAGCCTAGTAAAGCTATTTATATCAATATAAAAATAATAATAATTTATCAAAAACTATGATACACATTAATGTACAGTTGAATAAAAATAAGTACCACCTAGTCTGGGTTTCTTTTAGACACCATATGTAGTTTGTCTATTTGATACATACTTATCCATTATTTTCTTTTGTACCTCCCCTAGTTTATCCATTATTTACTTTTGTACCCCCTAGTTTGTCCATTATTTACTTTTGTTCCCGATAGTGTGACCATTATTTATTTAGGGGCACCCCAATCTCGTCCCCATGGTTTACTTTATTTTCAACCATTTACAAAAAGTAAACCCTGGGATGGAAACTCCTTACTTGGACCCTGATTGGAGAACGACTCAAAACAGCCAGCCAGCCAGCCAGCCAAGATGTGAATTACGAAAAGCAGCCAGACTATTTTAATTTGCATACGTATCCAAAAATGTTGGATATGCAAATGATCCAATACCAGGCTGAGAGAGCGGTCAACCTTGTAACCACTCGACACACACTGGGGACAAGGTTGAGGGCACCCAAGTTTATCCATTATTACATTCTGTACCCACTAGTTTATCCAGTATTTATTTTAGTATCCGCCAGTTTATCTATTATTTACTTTAGTACCTCTAGTTTATCCAAACTTACTTTTGGACACGCTTGAGTGGCTATATAAGTAGTCTAGTGCATCAGATTCAAATTCTATCAATCTACAGGGTGTGGGTTCGAATCCTGGTCGTGGCTCTGGGCAAGACATTTTACAATAATTACTTCTCATCACCTAGGAGTAACTAGGTACCTGAGAGGGTAGTTGCGATAGTTCCTAGGTGTATTTGGGTACATGGGAGGGTAGACAGGTTGATGTGAATGATAAGTGCCTAATTGGCTGCCGGTGCTGCATGCTCCGAAAGAGTTGAAATAGTTTCTGGGATGAATGCTTGAGGTCCACTGAGCAGGGCTCAAAGGTTCAGACACTGTCATACAATGAGTTAAAAGTGCCTATTAAATGCCTATTGTTATTATTATTGTGGTATGAATAACGAGAATGAAAGTAAATGATCAGAGGTTTGGTTTTGAAGTTTATCACAAACCCAGTTGAACCCAATTTGAACCCATTTTACACCTATTTGTACCTTACTGAAGTTAGTAGATGTTGGTGCTTCAAAACCCACTTTGAACCCAACTTGAACCCATTTTAAACCCATTACTACCTAACTGGAGTAAGTTGCCCAACCGATCAAAAGTTTGATGCATCAGCCTTGTTTTGAAAGCTCAGGCAACAATGAAAATAAGTAACAACTTAAGACTCGCCCAAACTACAGTTGGGACCAGTCCCAACTTGAGTAATTGGGACTGGTCCCATGTTGAGTTTAATTCTTGGGATGGACAGAGGTATGGCCCAACTAAAGCTGGGTCCAGAGAGCTTCTAATAGTATGCAGGGTGCCAACAACTTTCTCTTCCCAACAATAAGACTGCTCCCAGGAGGCAGGGGGCGAGGGTAAATTCTTTAACGTAAACGTGACGGAGTAACAGATGATTGTTTTTCAAATTTTGCCATGATAATGGGAGACTTTTGAGACACAACGCTCCTTTTTGTGCGGCTCTGAGCGTGCCTCCACATGCTCAGTATTGTGTGCGCAGGTTTGAGCACGCCCATCACTGGCGATAACTAAGAAAAAAGGATCGTTCAAAAGTCTCTCATTACCATGTATCATGTTAGGCCGAGATAAACTCAAGGATATAAAGTGACTTTTAATAGCAGCACATCTCTCTCACTATCGCTATCAAGCAATCCCAACTAGAGTTGGGCCAGTTCAGACAGTTGTTAAGTTGGAACGGAGCACACTCTTGAAGTACACTAAAGATTCAACTACTGTTTTATGAGTGAGTCAAATATATTCAGCTACTGTTTTAAGGTTAGATATCTAATGGCCACTGACAAGTGTGGGTTTAACAGAAAGACCTCTATCACTGTCACTTTCAGATAATCCCAACTATAGTTAGGCCGCCCAACTGAAACACTCAAGTTGGGACTGGTGTACGATCAAACTATAGTTGGGATGATTCTCAAGTTGGGACGAAACATGATAAGGAAGAACAAGAAAGATTTAACTACTGTTTCATGAGTGACTCACTGATATTCAACTACTATTCTATGATATCAAGAAATGAATAGGAATATGACAGTAGATTTATGACTGTTATACAGAAGTGTAGATTTATGACTGTTATACAGAAGTGTAAATACCCTTTTTGCTAGCGTTGTTGTCAGCCGATGGTTCTTTTCTTGCTTTTGGCGTTGGTTGCTTTTCATTGAATGTGTAATAAACATACACTATGCTACCACAGATACTGTCAACACAAAAAACCCGAAGAAACTTCAATAAATGTTAAGTTTGCATCAGTGAAAAAGGATATCCAAATGTGTTGTGAGGGGTCTTGTCAAAGTCAATCCAGGACAGGAATATCTCTAATTGAGTAGTGGTGGTTCTGAAAAGAACCTGTCCTGACATTTTAAACTTATTTATTTTGGCTTTGATAAGAGCCCGTTGGTTTTGATAAGAGCCCGTTTGGCTTTGATAAGAGCCCGTTTGGTTTCTACATTTTGAACATCATAATTTTGAGGGAGTGTTGGCTCTTAAAAAAACCAGGTTTGTTCTTGACATTTTGAACAGTAAACTTTTTGAGGGAGTGTTGGCTCTTAAAAGGACCAGGTTTGTTCTTGACACTTTGAACGGTAAACTTTTTGAGGGAGTGAAGGCTCTTAAAAGAACCAGTTTGTTCTTGACATTTTAACAGTATATTTTTTGAGGGAGTGTTAGCTCTTAAAAGAACCAGATTTGTTCTTGACACTTTGAACAGTATAATTTTTGAGTGAGTGTTGGTTCTTGAAGCCAGTGGACACTATTGGTAATTGTCAAAGACTAGCCTTCACAGTTGGTGTATCTCAACATATGCATAAAATAACAAACCTGTGAAAATTTGAGGTCAATCGGTCATCGAACTTGCGAGATAATAATGAAAGAAAAAACACCCTTGTCACACGAAGTTCTGTGCGTTTAGATGGTTGATTTCAAGACCTCAAGTTCTAAACTTGAGGTCTTGAAATCAAATTCGTGGAAAATTACTTCTTTCTCGAAAACTATGGCACTTCAGAGGGAGCTGTTTCTCACAAGGTTTTATACCATCAACCCCTCCCCATTACTTGTCACCAAGAAAGGTTTTATGCTAATAATTATTTTGAGTAATTACCAATAGTGTCCACTGCCTTTAAAGACAGTGGACACTATTGGTAATTGTCAAAGAGCAGTCGTCTAACTTGGTATATATCAACATATGCATAAAAAAAAACCTGTGAAAATTTGAGCTCGATTGGTCATCGGAGTTGCGAGATAACTATGAAAGAAAAAAACACCCTTGTCACACAAAGGTGTGTGCTTTTAGATGCTTGATTTTGAGACCTCTAATTCTAAACTTGAGGTCTCGAAATCAAATTCTTGGAAAATTACTTCTTTCTCGAAAACTGTGTCACTTCAGAGGGAGCCGTTTCTCACAATGTTTTATACTATCAACCTCTCCCCATTACTCGTACCAAGTGAGGTTTTATGCTGATAATTACTTTGAGTAAATACCAATAGCGTCCACTGCCTTTAAAAGAACCAGTTTGTTCTTGACATTTTGAACAGTATATTTTTTTAGAGAGTGTTGGCTCTTTAAAGAGTCTGTGTGGTGTCGACTTATTTGAACAGTACACTCTGCTCGTCTTCAGGACACAGCCACAATAAGTAGGATTTGCATGGTGGAAGTATAACTAAGTAAGGTTTGCGGTAACACCATCTGAATATCTCTTTTTGAGTAGTGGGCTCTCTGAAATGAACCAGAGGTAAACAAACTCAACGTTTCGATCAGTATGTCATCATCGTCTACACAGATGCACTCACCTAATGTTCAGACCAAAGAAATTCACCACACTGAAGATGTAGTCCCCTCCAAAGTACATCCCGACATACGTAATAATCATATTCTGCCATGAAGAGATAAATACGTCAACTTAACACAAAGTATAAATATTATTCAAATGAATCCATTTTATGTTGGGACAGGCAATCTTTTGGGGTGGTTATTATTATAGAGAGTTCCAAATGAACACCATCTTTACGGGCAAATTGTATTTTGGCTCGCAGGCATGTCAACCAGCGCTCAACCTTTTAGTGCTACTGCGTTGTTTGCTTGACTGTTGTTCCAAATTACCCGTAAAGGTGGCCAGTTTACACTATATTGCAAAATGCCTCTAATTATATAAAAGCACATTAAATCAAAACATAAGATACTTGTCTTCCATTTAAAAATAATAATAATAATAAATCACTCTTGCAAAAGTTTCCTATCTATGTCTTTCTAAAATTTACAAATATCATTTTTATTAATACCTCAAGCTCTCGATATAATCTTTGAATGTAGTGTTTTATTTTGTCAAGCTGCAATTCAGCTGTTTGCTGTGATCGTCCAGTGTCAATTAAACCATTAATCATATTAAATCCAAACAAATAATGCCCCAAAATGTTTCTATAACCATTGACCTTTGACCTTATTACCTTTAAACAGCCAACAATTGTAGTTGTGAGCGCCGAATTGTAGGCAGTGCAAAGCACCACTGAATATATTAATATAAACCTGGAAAGTAAATAAAAAGAGTAATTATTGAACAAATTGGACAAGTAGGAAATTGTACACACACCTCAGGCGGGATTCTCCACCTAATATATTGTGCAATAATAGACTGGTAATAAGGCTCATAAAAATATAAGCCACAAACAAAAATGGATTTCAAAATTTTCATATATTTTATAAAAAATTACATTAATACACAAATCATCATCATCATCATCATAATCATCAGTCGGCTGCACGGCAGGCGGACACAAGCTTTTCCCATTCTCTCCTGTCTTGTGCTTGTCTCTGAATCTCCAGCAGGGAGAGCACAACATCCTGTGACACTAATGTTGCGGTGTATTTTGCATATATAGAGGGCGCTGACGACCTTGTCTGCGCCGCCATGAAATGGGGAGTAGAGAGCATAGGTGATTGCCCTAATATACAACAAGGACAAAGCAACAAAATCTTCCATCGCCCATTAGAAAAAACCCATATGAGAGCTGCCCACACTATGAACCCAGCAAGCCACCTCAACGAAAAAACCATGAACACCGATAACTTACCCAAAGATTGAAGACAAGATGAACTGAAAAATAAAGGACGGGTCGGTCAAGAGTGGGTACTCTCGAACTCTCTCTACATCACCGGAGTAGAAACACATGAGACTAACTGGGATGATCATAAAGGCAGCATTGTAGTACAGAAGACCAAATTTACCTAAATCCTAACCCAAGATGGACAAATAAAATAAAAAGTGACATAAGAAACTATCTAATCTGATTCTTGGTATGAGTGCAGTGGACTTAAGTCACCTATGGTAAGGAAGAGGGGGTATGAGTGCAGAAGACTAAAGTCACCTATGGTAAGGAAGAAGGGGTATGAGTACAGTGGACTAAAGTCACCTTTGGTAAAGGAAGAGGCGGTATGAGTGCAGTGGACTAAAGTCACCTATGGTAAGGAAGAGGCGGTATGAGTGCAGTGGACTAAAGTCACCTATGGTAAGGAAGAGGGGGTATGAGTGCAGTGGACTTAAGTCACCTTTGGTAAAGGAAGAGGGGGTATGAGTGCAGTCGACTTAAGTCACCTATGGTAAGGAAGAGGGGGTATGAGTGCAGTGGATTAAAGTCACCTATGGTAAGGAAGAGGGGGTATGAGTGCAGTGGACTTAAGTCACCTATGGTAAGGAAGAGGGGGTATGAGTGCAGTGGACTTAAGTCACCTATGGTAAGGAAGAGGGGGTTGAGTGCAGTTGACTAAAGTCACCTATGGTAAGGAAGAGGGGGTATGAGTGCAGTGGATTAAAGTCACCTATGGTAAGGAAGAGGGGGTATGAGTACAGTGGACTAAAGTCACCTATGGTTAGGAAGAGGGGGTATGAGTGCAGTGGATTAAAGTCACCTATGGTAAGGAAGAGGGGGTATGAGTGCAGTGGACTTAAGTCACCTATGGTAAGGAAGAGGGGGTATGAGTGCAGTGGACTAAAGTCACCTATGGTAAGGAAGAGGGGGTATGAGTGCAGTGGACTAAAGTCACCTATGGTAAGGATGAGGGGGTATGAGTGCAGTGGACTAGTCACCTATGGTAAGGAAGAGGGGGTATGAGTGCAGTGGACTTAAGTCACCTATGGTAAGGAAGAGGCGGTATGAGTGCAGTGGACTAAAGTCACCTATGGTAAGGAAGAGGGGGTTATGAGTGCAGAAGACTAAAGTCACCTATGGTAAGGAAGAGGGGGTATGAGTGCAGTGGACTTAAGTCACCTATGGTAAGGAAGAGGGGGTTGAGTGCAGTTGACTAAAGTCACCTATGGTAAGGAAGAGGGGGTATGAGTGCAGTCGATTAAAGTCACCTATGGTAAGAAAGAGGGGGTATGAATGCAGTGGATTAAAGTCACCTATGGTAAGGAAGAGGGGGTATGAGTACAGTGGACTAAAGTCACCTATGGTAAGGAAGAGGGGGTATGAGTACAGTGGACTAAAGTCACCTATGGTAAGGATGAGGGGGTATGAGTGCAGTGGACTAAAGTCACATATGGTAAGGAAGAGGGGGTATGAGTGCAGTGGATTAAAGTCACCTATGGTAAGGAAGAGGGGGTATGAGTGCAGTGGATTAAAGTCACCTATGGTAAGGAAGAGGGGGTATGAGTGCAGTGGACTTAAATCACCTATGGTAAGGAAGAGGGGGTATGAGTGCAGTGGACTAAAGTCACGTTAAAGCCATTGGACCCTTTCGGTAAACAGTATTGTCCAAGGCCCACACTTCGTGTATCACAACTTCTATATCAAATAACAAACCTGTGAAAATTTAGGCTCAATCGGTCATCTGAGTCGGGAGAAAATAACGGGAAAACCCACCCTTGTTTCCGCACGTTTCGCCGTGTCATGACATGTGTTTAAAATAAATCGGTAATTCTCGTTAACGAGAATTGATATTGTTTTACTGTTTTCTCAAAAAGTAAAGCATTTCATGGAATAATATTTCAAGAGAAGTATTTCACCACTACCTTCTGTAAACTCTGTAAGTTATTTGTAAATCTGTGAACTTTTTTTTTGTTTTCTGTACCGAAAGGGTCCAATGGCTTTAAGGATGAGGGGGTGTAAGTGCAGTTGACAAAAACAGCAACGACGCATTCTCTCTGCGTCTTGATTGTTATAATTTTTTGTATCGCTGCAGTGTGACTTGACCTTTATGCCTTGGTGCTCTTATAACTTACCTTTGAATTTAATTTTTGTTTAGTATATACTCCGTTGGCTGCTGTGAAGATATCATTCATTACAATGTAGAAGTACCCCAAGCTGTCGAACGCCAAATCATCACTAGCAAGAAAACAAACATCTATCAAGGTCAACATGATTTATTTTTAGTGTATTTAAGTTTAGTGTATTCAGTGCTTTCTAAAGGTGAAAACTTACCGAGGGTCAAATTGAAACTGAAGTTGTCACCCTGAGGTCATTACATTGCGGCGGCCATTTCCGGAGCCCAATCTTTAGCACGACTGAGATAATAACATTGATAGGCAAACTAGACTTAGTAAGGGCCCTCCAGTAATAGGGAGGTTTAGCTGCACGTTCCCACCAGAAAATGTTGTCGTTAAAATCTCACATTTTTAGCATACGTGAAGTTAACATTTTTCACTTCAGGTTCAGTTGTGCGTGCAAACGTCACACGTGAGCATGCAATAAGCCCAAAGTGCCGACGTCACCAAGAAACACCACAGTCTTTTACTGTTCCTGCTCACGTGATTGCCCGCGTAATAGAGAAGCTTAACTTCGCCATTACTGCTCCTGTTCATCTGGACAAGAGAACTCTTGCAACCAACAATTGCTTGCTTACTTGCTTAATAATAATAACAAGTTCTTCCAAAGCCCATTTCACAATAAACTGTATCAATGCACTTTACATTAGTCCCCTGGTCATTGGGCCAATAACATCTCTTTAATATTTCTCAGCTCCCAATGGGAGTAAACAGCCCGGAGCTGCCGTGGCGCTCCGAAGGCTTTTTCATTCACAATATCAACCTCTACCCTTGCAGGTACTTATTTATACTCCTGGGTGAAGAGAAACAATTATAGTAAAGTATCTTGCTCAAGGAAACAAGTGTCACGACCGGGGTTCGACCCAACACTCCGGTGACAAAACTCCTAAGGAGTAAGCACCACCGGGAGCCAAATGAAGGTACTTGCATGTAGATACTCCTTATCATCAAGGAAACTTTCACATGACTTTAATTAAATTTGTCTTCATAATTTTGCAAATTATTCAGTATTACATGGACAAAAACCAATCTATGACCTAGAACAAGGAGAAAACCTGACACACACAGGCCTTATGGTGTGTTCAAAGAATTTGTTATTATTTGTTATTATTATTCAAAAAATGATAAAAAAGGTAATGAAGTGATTGAATAGATTCAACTCACCTAGCTGCTATGAAGGCACCCACTATCATCGTGATGACAACAATTTGTATCTTTAAAGATGCTTTCCGTCTGAATAAAAACAAGAAAGCACATTCATTTTCTCTAGGTATTTCCTTCTTTATTTTACGGAGCATGGGCTCTGGCCAAGCTCCAAATAATATTTATCTGGGAGTGATAGGGACATAGAGAGCTATCTGCGGGTATTGTTTAGTATCTAATCCTTATTTAATTCCAGAAATATTGTCATCTTTAGGACTGATGGAATCTTTGAAAGCTTGTGTCCAGCCTCGGGTTTTGTGACCTTTCACCCGTAATAATACAGGAGATTATTTATATTTTACGGCGTTAAAATATGGATTCTGATTTTTGCTGTGTTCTGGTGAATCCTCGTCCTTAGGATCGACCTCCTTCCCGTGTCTCTACATAACCAGGGACCAATTTCATATATTGGAAAATAATGGATACAAATTGTTCGCAAGGCAAAAATAGGCCGGGAGCCTGTTAAAAACTGTGCATAGGACATGGTGTTTTGGCTGGTAACCCTTTAATATCAGAGAGCAAATTTGTCGGGTGCTCATTTAATTTCTGTTCTTTTAAAAGCAGCTGTATGAAATTGGGCCTACAGATTTGTTGCCTTAACTGTCCAATGTATAGTAATAAACAAGGAAACTGCCTCCCAAAATGGCACATCAGTATTAGGTAACAAAAAACAAGTTCCCCAATGAAAATTCTACACACTCACCTTAATACTACGTATTCAGCAATCATTGTAAATAGTATTGAAAATCTTCTGAGAACAGTAAACATTGGTAAACTGCAAGAGGAAAATATACAAACAAAAAGGTTGAGATTAAAAAGAAAAAATTAAAAATCTTAAAAAAAATACCATGCCTGCAATAACAAAACCATTAAGAAAATCCCTACTACTTATTTTAAGGGAAAAAAAATAACTCAGACAAACAAATTCCTGCAATGCACCTTATTTTTGACTGCGTGAGGGCGCTCTCAAAAGCATTTTTATCGCTTCCAGGGGAACACGCGATTTGTCCTGCAGAGTTTTGATAGGCGTTCACTCACTTTTGTTGCGCCGTAGGTTTAAATTGCTTTTAAGGTGGATTATAAAAACTCATTTAAAAGTCTTATTGTTCGTGCTGGATATGATGTCTGAGTTGGTAATGTGTTCAAGTCTTTGGGTAAGAATGAATATACCCCCGGAAGTGATACAAATACATTTGAGAGCACCCTCACGCGGTCAAAAATACAGCGCAATACAAAGCCATTAAAAAGTTCCTACTTTACAAAATGACTTACTTTAACCTCTTTGTACTGCCGAGCCCAAAACACAAGTTGCCAAGGTAGATCAAGGGTAGGGGCCATACCTGAAAAGAGAACAAAATGTTCAAAGAATCACAAGTGCTTCTTATGAAGTAAGTTCTGGGCCCAATTTCATAGCGCTGCTTAACAGTAAGCAAATTTGCGTGCTTACTGTAGCAGAACAATTTGATAAAGCCATAGCGTATTTCACAGGTTAGCGTGTTTACCGTGGATTTGCATTGTGACATCACTTTGCCTTATGACGTCAATTATTTTTGTGCGGTAAGCACCGGAAGGTTAGCATGCCTTTTCATGCGCTTACGGTTAGCAGTGCTATGAAATGGAAATCGCACAGTAAGCACAAAATCAGCCATTAAGCAGCGCTATGAAATTGGGGCCCGATGGCCATGAATTTTTGGAGTAGTTACCAAAGAAATACCCTCCCTTATAATGAAAAGAATTAATCACTTAAAGCCGTGTGAACTGTTTATTACTGGGGGGTTTTCAGTTACACTTCCGAGTAACAACATCACACCTTACCTCCTTAGGGTGATTCACTTAGAATCCTCACTCACTCTTAACAAAATCCAAAGACACAAAGAAATGATGTTCTCATGTTGAACTTTGAGTTTGGAAATACAATCCGTTGAGTATCAAAACATACTAACCCATAACACAAATGAGATCAATCTTCCCTTAGTGCTCGGCCAAATGAAAATAATTGTGACCCACTCTGTGAAAATGAGTCACATGTCGCCCAGTAAAATATTAAGTTATGGACAGTTTAATGTGGAAAATGTAAAAAAAAAAAAAAACTGTTTTTCTTTTTAAGATCTTTAGCTGATGGTTAACCTTTAGAACACTTACTTTTAGGCAATAAAGCTATGAATACAACAATTTTGTGATCATACTTATGTCTAATTTGTATCCTTTTGCAAACAATGGTAGTTCAAAATATCATTTTACTTGTAATTCGTTTTTCACAAAAAATGGTGTAGTGGCTAATTTCAAACTGGAGTAACTCAGCAACGCGATACACCCCAAAGCTTAGACACATACCAAATTACTGCTGCTGATGTGTTCTTTCCAGCCAGGCATATAACTCAATTCCTGAAATTGCCTACATCTGACTCATTTTCACAGAGCGGGTCACAATTAATAAGTTAAAACTCTGTGGAAAGCTCTTTGTTATGAATATTCTTGTCTTGTAAAATAAATTCTGGTCCAGTAAACATTTTGGGCTACAAACCCTGCGGTCTTAAGGAACTTTACGCTAAATTTGAGCCCTGCATTAGGTAACTCAACAGAATCAAACGACCCTTTTGTTTCAGCTTTTAAAAGGAGCTCTATATAACAGGCCCGATACGTCACGGAGGCCAACCTCCACGCCCCCTGGTCACTGCCTTGGTGCCCTTGAAATGCTAGAGTAGAAATTTACAATTTCCTAATAGAGTGCCCTTTACCAAGTAGGAAATGCCTTGTTGCACTTGCCCTTTCAAAAACGAAGTTTAGGCCCACATGCCTGATATAAGAAATATTGATTGTACCTTCCCAAAGACATTTCTGCTCCAGCCAGGGTAAGTGATGAGTCCGAGTTGCTTGGCAACAGACAAGACAATCAGTGTAGCAACCATCTATTAAAAAAATAACAAATTACATATAATAACTAGTCTATCTCGTCTGCTTGTTTATTGTTGACACTACTGTCGTATATTGGTTTGTGTAAATAAAATTATCAAGAAAGATACAATAAAAGTCATTGAAAGTTACAGCTGAAAACAGTGTGTACTTGCTGGGAAATCACATCCACTTTATTGGAAAATTTAATTTGATATTGGAGCTCCCCATTAAAGGCAGTGGACACTATTGGTAACACTCAAAATAGTTATTAGCATAAAACCTTACTTGGCAATGGGTAATGGGGAGAGGTTGGTACATCTAGTATAAAACATTGTGAGAAACCGCTCCATCTGAAGTAATTTTCCACAAATTTGATTTCAAGACCTCAGATTTGGAACTTGAGGTCTCAAAATCAAGCATCTGAAAGCACACAATTTCATGAGACAAGGGTTTCTTTTGTTTCGCTATTATCTCGCAGCTTCGATGAGCGATGGAGCTCAAATGTTCACAGGTTTGTTATGTTATGCATATGTTGAGGTACATCAAGTGAGAAGACTGGTCTTTGACAATTACCAATAGTGTTCAATATCTTTAAATCAAATGTTAAATTTCCTATTTATCCACCTCATGGTAAATAAATCTGTCAATCACAAATGATCATCTTCCTGTTCAAGAGGGAAACAAACATTTGCAGTTTACAGGAATTGTCAATTAGGAACTAGGCACTCGTCCAAATGTTAAATGTTTTCTTTCATGCAAGTTTGCACCAATTAAGTTGAAAAGCCATAATATTGAGCATTTTGCATTGTATGCTATAGAAGTTTATTTAGTGGGGTTGCACCCCTATTTACCATGTAAAACCCTTGTTTACAAAATAGGTTATTTTGTACGTATACATAAAATGTCAATAATGTGCAAAAAAATAATACATACCTGTCCAAGTCCAAGAAACTGGAAGGAGGGAAATCTGAGAGTGAACGAAAAAGAGAGGAGGAAAATGGTGAATCCACATTTTAATGTAAACTCATCAGGGATATAAGAAGACAAAAATAGGGGAAAAAATAACAATAGTTAAAAATCCTCCTGACCTGCAGAAATTGAAAAGGAACCCTGCTTCAAAAACTAATTTTTCATACATCTAAAAAATAATAGCTTTATACTAGCACTTTGAACACTGATTCATAAATACCCAAGACAGTTTATCCATTCTGATTGGTCGAGAGGGCATCACGAGGTGTTGTTTGAACGGATGATATAACACCAGTAAAAAGTGTTATAACATGGGCGTGACTATAAAGGCTCCCCTGTGAGCCTTATAGGGGTCTCATATTTAGGGCCTTTTTAACGCTATTCGTTTTTCAAATCAGCGTTGATGGGTGAAAGTTTTACGAACGTTAGCCAGCCAAAACTGAAGTTTCCTGTGTACTGTACACCTAAAGCTTTCCCCAACCTACTCACCATACATTCATAATGCTTGCATTTCCTTTTTGCTGAGTGAAATTTAAAAACATCGCCAAAAAATACAACTTTCTGCTCGGTACTCACTGGTGCTGCAGTGTGTGCGCGCCATTATGAGTGAACAGCGTGCAATGCAAACGGACATGCGATAACGTAACCCTCCTCCCAACACCCCTTTTACAGAATGGTTTAGCCCAACAACAAAATAATGCGTTTGCAAAGCGATGCGACAGGTTCAAAATATGAACCTGGGAATTCGCCCCCGGATCTGGTAAGTTTTTGTCCATTTTTCTCCGAAATATTTCCTAAATGGTGTTTTGAGGGGTCCTACTACTTGCCGTCAACTCGCCGTCAACTCACTTGCGCCGTCAACTCGCCGTCAACTCCTCCAATATACATTTAAAATCCACAAAAGAAGCATAGAACTGTAAAGTATCAGCTCAAAGAGAATTTGCGTAATTTTTAGGTCATATTTCGGAATAAAAATTGAGTTTTTTTCTCGTGAAACCGTCGGCCGCCATCTTGCTTTTTCACATTGATTAGTCTTGGCCCAAGATGTCAATGATTGGTACTTTTTTTTTTATCAACACAAAGTCGTTTTTGTGAATGAATTTTTACCGAAAACCATGAGAAATATGTAGTTTAGCCCAGACTTAATACTTCCGTGCCCCTTTTATAGATTTTTCATGTAAATTTAATGAGTTGTCGGCACGAAAATGAGTTGACGGCGAGTTGACGGCAAGTCGGCGAGTTGACGGCAAGTAGTAGGACCGGTTTTGAGTATTATGGCAGGCTGCATGCATTAGACCATCATAGAGCAAGGTGTTGCGGATTAAGTTCGTAGGCCTACTCTCAGAATTTGTGTCATGATTTTTGAAAGTGGTAAAAATGGGGCAAATCTGGTGACTAGCTGTCGAAATTGTACGTGTTGGACCAGATCAACCGTTTCCGCTCGAAACAAACTCGAAACTCTTCGGCCTGGCAGCCGTCGGGAGGAGGGTTACGTTACTTATCGCAACTAGAATTGAACTTGAAGTCAACACCCCACCCACAATTACAAGCGGGGGGGGGGGGGGGTATCGTCGCAACCCGCAATCCAATCAATAATGGAGATTGGCGTCCACGTCGGCGGTGAACCAAAGTTAATTCGAGCATGAAACCTTATATCACTAACTTGTAATTCGTCAGAATGTTTTTATTTATCATGACGATGGAGAATGAAGTGACACCGTAGAAAACTGCAGCAGCTATACGAGAAAGCCGGGTTGTCGGCTCACCACCATCCGCAGTCCCACTGTCCGCCGCCATGTTGTTAACGTGTCACTGTGTGTACTTTGTCAACCATCCAAACAAACAATGTGTTAAACCAACGGGGACGAGCGAATACTTTTCATTCTGGTGACGAGCGTGATATAGACGTTTTTCGAGTCGTCTGCTACAGCGGCAGATCATGATGAACCAAAACCGGGCAACCCATTTTGCGTTTTCTCTGGTGTTGTAAAATAAACAGCACAAAGCTCGGCATCAACATGGTTGTTAAAAGGCGCTGGACACTATTGGTAATTACTCAAAATAATTGTTAGCATACAAAATTACTTGGTAACGAGTAATGGATGATAAAAAGATGTTTCTCCTAAGACAATTTCTGGATTGCTGTTTAACGCCCGCAGTTTATGCAGTAAACAACAAGATTTTCGATCGTTCTTGGCACTCAACCCCATGGACATTGTGTTTGTCACTGAGACATGGATGTCACCCAGTCACACTGACACTATTTCTTCTTGCATATCCGGTTACACAAGTATTCGGCGTGATCGAGACAGTCGAGGCGGTGGCATTATGATAACAGTCAATGATCAATTACAACCAGTCCACCTTGATCAGTTTGACCCTATGGACATTGAACTTACTTGGGTGTCCTTGACTTTTAAGAATTCCAAATGGCTGGTTGGTCTTCTCTACAGACCTCCTAACTCAGACATCGCATTTTTTGACAAGCTGCAGAATGCATGTGATTCAGTTCAACCTCATCTTCATAACTACGAAGGTGTTATTCTACTTGGAGATTTCAATATAAATTGGCAGCATGATTCTGCATCTACTGCGCATCTTCAAGAAATCGCTAACTCTCTAGAACTCACACAGATAGTTAACGATGTAACGCGACCTTCAAACAATTCGTCCTCATCAGGGTCCACAATTGACCTCATATTTACAAATCGACCAGAATTGTCCTCATCAGGGTCCACAATTGACCTCATATTTACAAATCGACCAGAAAAGTTTGCCCAAGTGGAGTCCTTTGCAAATCCAGTCAGCAGTGACCACCATGCTGTACACTTTACATTCAGTGCACACAAAGCCCCTCCACCACCAGCAGTCGTCCGATCATATCTTCAATACAGGAAAGCTGACATGACTCATTTGGAAACTCTTCTACACCTTGCACCATGGTCGGCCTTCATGGATGATGCTGATCCCAATGCATCGTGGGAAGGCTTTCTGGATATCCTGCATGCTGCCATTCGTGACAGCATACCAACTAAACAGCGCTGTCGTAATAAAGCCTCTCCATGGATAACCCATGAACTGAAAAAGCTGATTCACCTCAAGCACAAACTGTTCTCAAAAGCCAAACACTCCGGCTCCAGTTTGGCATGGCTCCATTACAAACAAATACGCAATAAAGTGAAATATTCAACAAAATCAGCCTACTGGAAGTATGTCAACGGTCTTTTTGCAAAAAAAGACAACAAGCGCAGCTTTTGGTGTTTTGTCAGAGACCAGCGAAAATCTAAATGTCCACCAACCTTTCAACATGCTGACCAACTTCTTCACAAGCCTAGTGCCATCGCTCAGGCATTCAACGATTTTTTTACTTCAGTTCATTCTCCTCCAGGATCTTGCCCATCAATGCCTCCATCCTGTACCTTACCGATTCCTGAACTACCGCCAATTCAAATTGAACTCGGATGGCTGACAAAGTCGCTGCAAAATCTCAACCCTCTCAAGGCACCTGGGCCTGATGGGATTTCACCAACAGTTTTGCGTTCAACTGCCTCCTCAATCGCCCCACCGCTATTACGTGTGATGAATTTGTCGCTCTTACACGGCTCCCTACCCTTGGACTGGAAATTATCTAATATCACCCCTGTGTTTAAATCTGCCAACCGAACCGACATCAAAAACTATCGTCAAATTGCTTTAACCTCCATTGTCTGCAAAATCCTTGAAAGAGCAGTCGCTAACAATATCAATGAACATATTTCTTCTAACTGTCTTGGTAATGATGAACAACATGGATTTACAGCACATAAATCCTGCGTCACCCAGCTCACAAATGCTATTTATGACTGGGCTACAATCATGGACAAACCCCGTCCACCTCGCATAGACATTGCTTTCCTGGACTTTAGCAAGGCATTTGATGTTATGCCTCATCACACAATCCTCAATAAACTGGCAGAGAACTTTAACATCCGTGGTCAAACTTGGTATTGGCTGAAAGCATTTTTGACTGGCCGGTTCCAGCGGGTTATGTACCAGGGAGCTTTATCGTCCATGTCTCCGGTTACATCTGGAGTCCCTCAGGGAAGTGTCCTCGGTCCCCTCCTGTTTAACTTATTCATTAGTGACATCTCCCATTCCCTCAATTCCAAGTGTTTGCTCTTTGCTGATGACACCCTCATCTATAGACCTATCCAATCCCCTGCAGATGAACTTTCCTTGCAAGCTGACCTTGATGCCATCGACTTGTGGAGTGTGGCCAATGGGATGAAAATAAACACCAATAAGTCTATGATTATGCATATGACCAGATCTACAAAAACACTAGCCCTTCCAGAGTACTCTATTCATGGATCCTCCCTCAAAATAACTGCCACCTACAAATACCTTGGAGTCGTGATCAATCATAACCTCACTTGGTCTGACCATGTCAACAGTGTTGTCTCCAAGGCAAATAGGACTCTAGGTTTCATCTGGCATACGGCAGGTGGAACATCCCCAACTGCATTAATGTCCCTTTACAGATCCCTTGTATTACCTATTCTTGAGTATGGGCTGCCTGCATGGTGCCCATATTATACTACAACACTTTCAGCAAAACTTGAACGTGTCCAAAGGAGAGCTACGAGGATGTTCCTTAGGCAACAGCGAGGTGCAATGTCATACGAGGACAGACTCAAAACTCTAAACTGGCAAACGCTTGAATCCAGACGACAAAGACTCATTGTGCAATTCACCACTTGTTGTTTATTTGGTTTAATTAATTGTCACATCATCAACTTGAATACCTCTGTCAATACCCGACACACCGATACACTCGTATTCAACCATTTGTATGCTAGAACCCTCAGCCTAAAAAACACTTCAGTTCATTCTTTCCCTCGTGTTTGGAGCGGTCTGCCAACAAATATCTGCAACTCCCTCACCCTCGATTCATACAATTGTTTTAAAAGATACCTGTGTCAGCACTTCCAGAACCTGTAGAGTTTTTCCAAATTGTTTTTAATTTATCTGTTGATAAAGATTGGCCCTTTTCTTAATTTCTATATTTTTATTTCCTCATTTGTTCATTGTTTTTAGGTCAGCTTTTTTTAAACTCAAATGTGCACTTCCAAATAATCTTGCTACATATAAATAGGTTTTTCTTAACATATACATATTTATTTTGTTCTTAATATTTATTATATTTTCCAAAGTTCATCTTTACTGTTTTTAAATGTTTGTTAAAGATTCTATTCCTATTTTAAGATTGGATTGATAGGCTTTCGAGTCACAGTGGTTAGGTTCACTTTTATTAATCCTGGCCATCTTAGAATGGGCTTGTCCTGTCTGTTTTTATAATTGTCTTGCTTGATTGCCAGTGCTCTGTCTCACTCAATCATTGGTTTACAATTGTTCTAGATGTCTTAAGTTTACATTCATTGTTTCTTATACTGTTATATTTCTTTATTTATATTTCAATATTGTATCTTGTACTGTTTGTTGAAATCTTGGCCGAATAAATAATAATAATAATAATAATAATAATAATAATAATAATAATAATTATATCACATTGTGTGAGGAATATAGGTCATTCCGCTCAAATACTTCGCTTGAAATCATTAGGAAAACATTATGTGCAACTAGACCCAGTGACTGGGGCGAGATTCCTTTTTTTTTTCTCTATTTTGACATTAAAGACAGTGGACACTATTGGTAATTGTCAAAGACTGGCCTTCACAGTTGGTGTACCTCAACATATTCATGAAATAACAAACCTGTGAAAATTTGAGCTCAATTGGTCGTCGAAGTTGCGAGATAATAGTGAAAGAAAAAACACCCTTGTCACACAAAGTTGTGTGCGTTTAGATGGTTGATTTCGAGACCTCAAGTTCTAAACTTGAGGTCTCGAAATCAAATTCGTGGAAAATTACTTCTTTCTCGAACTACGTCACTTCAGAGGGAGCCGTTTCTCACAATGTTATATACCATCAACCTCTCCCCATTACTCGTTACCAAGTGAGGTTTTATGCTGATCATTGTTTTGAGTAGTTACCAATAGTGTCAAAATTTTGAAACAAATGTGCAACAAGGGTACTGTTTCTTTCTTATTCTTGTTCCGAACATCAATGACCAAGAGTATAATTTGTACAGGTATGTTATTTTATGCAAGTCTGGAATACATGCACCAAAGTGAAAACTAGCCTTTGACAATTACTACCAACAGTGCCTTTATACAATTCCCGCTTAGAATGGAGCGTAAACTCGTACTGAGACAAAACAATACATTTACTACAGCGGTTGCCGTTAATAAAAACTATTTTATTGCTGTTTACTCAAAAAACTCTAAACAATCTACATCCAATAAACAAAAGTCGTCCCAAGACCACTTGATAAAAAAACTTGATAAAACTACTTTAGACCTACTCAAAAATAATTAACTTCGTTCCGCAAAACCTCTTGCAGGAAGGGCACACACACGGGCTCCCTGTTTGAAGTTTAAAACAACATGACCAATACACTGCCACTCATTAAAATAAAATTGAATAAAGGGCCTTTTTAAGAATCCTGAGCCGTAGCCACTGCCGCATATTTCGGGTGTGCCCATCCCCCGCCCCACCCCACCCCACCCCATCCTCGGAAATACACGACGAAGCATGGCCATGGATTGTAGGTTGTTAAACATCCAACGGTGACCTAGCCCAGTCCATTCAGAATAAGAATTCAGAACTTTGTTTCTCTTAAAAGTCGGGGGAAATGGAATCGTAAATAAATTTTATATGCAGAAGTTAGTTAAAAGCAAAACACTTTTAAGAATTAAAATTAGCCATTTGCTTATTAATGGCAGTGTTACGCCAAAAATGACTAATCGACACAATTTTTCTCTTTGTCGAAGTTGACGAAACTTTGGGAGAATGTGTTTCTGTTTCTCTTGAAGCAGAGTGCTGCCTCCGTGTCGCATCTGCACAGTTCTTCTGCGCATTCAGTCCTTTGAGAGACGAGCAGTTGCTGCAGCAAGTCGTACTTCTCTGCTTCCTCTGAAAAAAAGATAAACAAACAGTCACAATGGATTGCGCATGACGTCATTTACCAATATAGAAAGGTTTGCGGTTACACCATGTTATGACTATCTCTACTGAGTTGGGGTGGTTCTGAAAGAAGACGATCTCCAGAAGACGATCAGAGCATACTGATCGAAACGTCGAGTTGAAACCAACGGTTCTTTTCAGAACCACCCCAACTCATTAGAGATAGTCATAACATGGTGTTACCGCAAACCTTTCTATATCGTATTTCCACCATGCAAAGTTTCAAATCCTACTTGTCATTGACCAACTTCATCAATGAAACGTGCACGTGTTCAAGACTAGCACAAACACACAGCTCCCCGAAAGGAAACTCATTTGACATTTTTGAATTTTATTGATTGATACCTGCAGACTTCATTTATAAAATAACCTTAAAAAGTTGTCTTAAAAAGTTTGTGTTTCAAGAGTGTCTCTATACTGTCGGCAACATCTCCCTTGCAGGTATGGGTGCTTGCCTACCAAAATATTGTATATAAACTATGAGAAAGAACAAAAATTCAAAGCGCAACCGCCCATAAAACCATAAATATTTGAAACATACTTACTACATTTAATTTGTGGATTAGCGGTATCACAGTTTGATTGGCTGTATTGGTACAACATAATGTATACGTCATTAGAATCATCATCGCACAAACCCGTACTCTCCAACAAATCGTAACACCGATCATGGATGTAACAGCACCTAAACAAAATGGGACGAGAAAATTGAAATTTGGCGGGAAAATTGACTTCTTGTGACGGATTATAAGGAGCCTTGGATCTGGGAGATGTCTGGAGTTTTATGCAGTAACGAATCTTGATAATAGTTGTGTTTTAGTTTTATCGACTTGTTAAGCTATTAGGGTATATAGGGCAATGGGTCTGAAGTATAATGGAGATCAATGGTCTGAAGTACTGCGTCGACACGTTGACCAACTTGACCAACTTTGAAACGCTAGGTGGCAGCAGACTTACCAGGTAGATTTTAACTGCATGCTTACATAACTCTGAGCATGCGCATACTTCTGAGAACAATGGGTTTACAATACATAACTCTTCCACCCGGCTGGGGGTCATTTCACAAAGCTCATTAGCAGAAAATACTGCTTAACATTATTGGCTAAGCAAAAAATGAGTAGGGCACCAGTCGCTACATGGTTAACAAGATTGTTTTGTTCTGAGCAAGTATTTTGAGCTTACAGGCTTGGCTTAATGAAATTGTGCCCGGGTATAAATATAATATAGTTTAAGTATCCAGGACAGCTCCTTTCAGATAGTCTCCCGAGTTCCGAACTCTATACTGTGCGGTAGTAAAATAACAGCCACAAGTTCTCGAAGATCAAATATGTTGTTATATTATACACCCTTATGACTTTTCAGAATTAGAGGCTTCAGCTACGACTACGGCTAGATTTCCGCGACATTATGCATTGAGTTTTATAGGACGGCCTTAGCAACACCCTTTATAGCAACAGCCGTAGCCGTAGCTGTAGACGCCAATTCGGATACCCCTCGATATAAGCCGAAACAATAGTTACCTGTCCGTTCCATCAACTGATGTTCCTCCCCCACCTATTCCGCAGTGACATCCATAGCCGTTATACTCCAGTGGATTCTCTCCCGTGGCACAAGAGGTCATCAGCCCAAACTGCGGCACTGAGCGCTTATGCCTTTGGGCACAGTCCGCTGCAGAAAGGAACAGGAAAATGGTGCAATAAATCCCCTACAGTTTTTTAAATGGCACACCATGCAACCTCGAGAAGCATGTTAAGCTTTCCGGGTTAATAAAAGTTGTTTATATAACTTTCAACCAAAACCTCTAAGTTCAAATTCACACTCGACCTTTTTTTAAATTAAGTTTGAATAGGATTGCTCAATTGCATTGGATTTCAATGATTGAAAGGTTTTTGATTAACCGCGATCTTAATCCTAAGTTAATGTAGGTTTATGTACAGTTATTCAACATCGTTAACTTGATCTGGTTATTTATTACTCTTCTTGATATAGTTCAGTACATTTTTAATACTTCGTAAAACCAGTTTACGAAGAGAAAATTCTTTAAAAAAACACA
The DNA here is from genome assembly GCF_902459465.1 of Asterias rubens. NCBI lineage: Eukaryota > Metazoa > Echinodermata > Asteroidea > Forcipulatida > Asteriidae > Asterias > Asterias rubens. The sequence continues at coordinate 14,194,040 of NC_047073.1, forward strand.
CCCTTTGGCAAATCTGTGTTTTTGTACATTTTTCGAATTTGCTTAGTGACATCCACAATTTCCCAGTTTCAAGTGCTCATGATTTTTTTTTTCTATTCACACTATATAGCCCAATGACCATTTTTTTTACCAAACTCCCACTTTGGCGTTTTCACGACCAGCCACACTTTCACATATTTTTACATCATAGCGCTGCCCTTGGCCAAAAACGACTACTTTGCTGCGTTTAGAGTTTTACGCATACGAAAGGCAACTAGTTTTGTGTGACCTGCCGTCAATTTCACAAAACTCTTCCTAACTTAAGACTAATCTTTAGGACTTAGGACGAGCCCCAACCCTGCACTGTAGCATGCAGACATTAAGATTAATCCTAAGTTAGGACGAGTTACTCGTCCTAACTCGAGATAAGACGAGACCTAACTCTTTGTGAAATCGACCCCTGGTTTTCACGAACAGCCGTGCTGCACTGTCCCTGCACACAAACCTCGTTCGCGCAGATGTTTAGAGAAACTCGTCAATCTCTGCCCCCCCCCCTCTCTGTTCATAAATTAAACGTACTTTGACGTGATAAGAACCACAAATTTGCATGGTTTAGGATCTCCACTTTCATCTAAGAGAAATAGAGAAACACACGTACAGACGTATGCCTACACCAAGTCCCAATGATATCGAAAAGCATTGAAAATCACCCCAGAACTTTCTGATATAGGGTAACAGTAAGCGAGAAATGGATAATAATAGAAAAACATTTTATTTTCGATGGACAAGTCGTTAAATCGGCCACACGCGGTAAAATAGTCGAGTTGCCGGTGCACTCGCGAGATCACTGCTCTCGCGCAAACTGTTGGCTCCCCGATTTCTACAAGCTGTTCTGGTAAAACCTCTTGTTTTTGCAAATTTCTGTGAAAAAAATTATTCGTGGACTTTGGCCAAAAAGATGCAACAGGGTTGGCACTGATAAAAACATAGTTATCCACAATTACCCCATATCCTGATTTTCTTTTTGCCATTATTCATTTTGTCTGATGTCTGGTGCCTATACTGTTTGGTTTAGCTTATCAGCTATATACTGAGTCTGCAATAAGAACAACTCATTACTTACCGTTAGATATGATCGCCAAAATGCAGACGGTCCTTGCAAGAAGTGCTAGTAATTTTCCCGCCATTATTCTATCACACTCTTCTTTCTGTCTCAGGAGTTCGTACCAACTTTGTCGCTAAGTTTGGAATCTCGAAAGTCTCTGTGAAAAACTTTTTTTTTTTTTCCGACTCTTAAAGTTCTTTGTGGGAAAAAGAACGAAGCCAACCTCGAGCCAGTAAATTTTTTTTAAATTTTTATTTTTTGAGCAACACAACGTGGTTCAAGTCTGGTGCACGGACAAATGCATTGTTAAACATGCGGGTGTGCCGTTGGGTTTATTGCGATAACACATATTTTGATCGACTTGATAAATCTGCTAATAACTTATAGGTCACGACACAATCCATACATCACATGCAGGCAGATTTGTCATTGAAATGTTCATGAATCTTTGTTCAGTTCATTGTTCAAACCCTGCTTTAGCTTTCGGCCTCTCTCTCCTTTTCATCTCTTTTCACTCGACTGCCTTTTATGCAGTTCTTATATGTAGTTGGTTATTTTAGCCTTCGGAAAAGATTCTGCTGAGGTCAACGTAAGCAGGCCACTGACGATGCTACTTGTTGAAAAATGGGCTAGTTCACAGCAAACCAATATAATGTTTAACAATAGACAGTCTTATATTATAGCGCATATAACCGTACACGATTTAAAGAGAGAAAGACATTTGTTGAAAGGGTAGAATTTTTTTAAATTATGACTACACTGATTGAACAATGTGCTTTAACACAGGTTTTAAATTTATCAGTAGTTTTAGCCTGTTTGACATTTTAAGCATAATATATAAACTGGAACATATACGCTCAAATAAACTGGCAAAGAAGAGAAGTCATCTAAACATAATACTATATCGTCACCACTCTTTCGGCCAGATAGTGGTGAACTGGTGGAACAGGCTCCCGGAAGACTGTGTTACAGCCGATAATGTTCTACACTTCAAGATCAAACTTCACAAGGTCCGATCGTGGGAATGGGGTGTAACACGCTCTACGGCTCTTTACCTGATGGCCACCTTGCAGGCAACAGCTAGTTGGCCGTCTACAGGTGAGATACAGGTGAGACATAGTCTGACGAATAATAAGGGAGACTGCCAACATGATGGATAGCTCAGTTGGCAGAGCTAATCCAGGGGTCGTTGGTTCAGGTCGCGCTCCAGTAATATCGTTTGCTTTGTTCAAACCAAAACTAGTTAGGCCTACTTAGTGCACATTATTTGTTTAAGTTTCCTTTACGGTAAACCGTCCAAATTCGAGGCATGTGTATTCTACTTTTAAAACATCTTTCTAACCATATGCATTTTATAACAAACGGGAAACGCTTTTCATAGATCAACTCGACCGATCCAAGGCAACGCGTTCCTTTTATATGTGTCCCTTTGTGTAAAAAAAAAACCCAAAGCCACTTGTTAAATGAAGCTTTTCCGTGCAAAAATGGTAGGTCAACCTACAACACCTTAACGTGAAATGAGGCAAATAAAAACAATACAACAAAACAACATTTCTTTTTTCCTTATTAATCTTTATGCTGTTATTTTTCCCACACAGAAATAAATTCCACCGTAGGCAAGCATAAGTTTAAGATTAACAGAGAGAAACTTTAGAAGGCACAATTATATATAACCAAAACAAATTTACATAACAGTTTTTGATCTTGAATAAATAAAACCGAAACTTACAAATGTACCTATTTTCATTTTATGTTTTTGCTTTTTTGTTTAATATTACCTGGCGTTTCGGCCCTAGCAGAGTCCTTTAGCAAGGTCGAAAAATACTCTGATGCAGGTTCGAAACGTCAGCCTTCGAGAAAGAGTCTGCTAGGATCGAAATTTCAGGCCATTAACTATTTTTACATTAATACCATCGGTCCCCCCCCCCCCTTTGGTTGGTAAGTTGTTTTCAACAGCGTCTTCATTTTGTTCGCAATATGTTTTTGATACAAAACATCCATTGCTGAGCGAAACGGTATATAAAGGTGAAGTTTTTCCTTGCCTATAATCAAAATACATTGTTGAGGTGAATTGAATTTAAAAAATTGACAGAAAACTTACTACAAACAACATCGATGGTGGATATTGTACATTAGTTGGATTGCAGCTCGTCGACCATACACATCATAAATTTATTAATATTGTCAGTATAAAATAACGTATAAAGTTGCAATATTTTATTGCCAAAGCCAGTTCGGCAAAGTGATGATGAAATGCAACATATAAGACAAAAAGTTTTCTGAGAATGTTAATTGCGGTCACCAAAAGCATGACCCAAACCTCTTAATTCAAGCAAGTTGTGTGCTTGTGGTAATCGATATAACTTGGAGCGAATGTGTTTCTGTTTCTCTTGAAGCAGATGGCGGCATCTCTGTCGCATTTGCACAGTCCTTCTGCGCAATCTGTCTTCTGACCGATGATAAACTTCTCCAGCCACCCGTACCTCCGTGATCGCTCTGAAAATAATCGTTTAAGATAGAGTCATAATAACAATAGTGGCTTATTATATACTTCACATATCCGTCACTCAGTGGCCCTCCATACGCTTTAACATACAGTAGTTTCATGCAAGGTATGCCGGACCATGGTCTACCTCCATATTTTTTTCCTTCAGTTCAGTTCAGTAACATTTATTATCAATGCTGTCACAATACAATAATACACTTCGTTTGGATTATAAGATCACTCCTTTATAGTACCATGTGGTGCAATATACTGCCAATCAAACATGAACACCGGGGCGAACCTCTTCTCTTTTCGATAAGTGCACTGGGGTTACAACACACGGGACCAACGGCTTAACGTCCCATCCGAAGGACGAAGCATTGTGTTTAACTGTCTTGCTTATAAAGACACAAGTGTCACGACAAGGTACACAAACTTTCTTGTGGAGAACCCCTGCAAGAATTCCCCCGTGCATGGCCATAGAAACCTTTTATTTTCTTTTTACCCCTTGTTCTTATAGAGTACCTAATTTGAACATCTCAATACTATAATCACACACTTACTGCATGTAATTTGTGGGTTATTGGTACCACAGTTTGCCCGGCTGCTTTGGTACACCATGATGTAAACATCACCAGTCTCCTTGTCGCACTTGCCTGAGCTCTTCATCCTGGAGTAGCACCGATCATGGTTGTAACAGCACCTAAAACAACATGGGACGAGAAAACGGCGGGAAAGTGAAATTTGGCGGGAAAGTTGAGTCATTGTGACTTATCAATGATGAGCCTGTGGCAACAAGGATGTCTGGAGGTTTATGACGAATCTTATTGCGTTAACATTTTAAGTTGTACAGCTATGACGTATGGGCTTGAAAGTAGCGTCACCAATGACGGTGTAGTGTACGTCTGTTCCTTCCAAACAACCCGCCAAATGTCAAGCCCCGGGACCAGAAACAGCATCGCTACAAATTAATAGTTACCTGTCTGTTGCGTCAACTGGCGTTCCTCCCCCACCGAATCCACAGTAACATCCATATCCGTTATAGTCCAGTGGATTTCCTCCAACGGCACAAGCGATCATCAGCGCGAACTGCGGCACGGAGCGCTTCTGCCTTGAAGCACATTCCCCTGTTGAAAGGGACATAAGAGGTCACTATAATCCCACTAAAATAATGTTAAAATGTACCTTACATACACAGGCACTGGACACATCAGGGCCCAATTTCATAGAGCTGATAAGCACACAAATTTGCTTTGCATGAAATTTTGCCTTGATAAAAACAGGATCACCAACCAAATTTCCATGTGATTTTCAGGGTAGGCAAACAATAGCTGAATGCCAGTAAAAAGCAATTTGCAACAAATGGAAATTTTGTTGGTAATCTTGTTTTTATCAAGGAACAAATTTCATGCTAAGCAAATCTGTGTGCTTAGCAGCTCTATGAAATTGGGCCCTGGTGATTGTCACTAACAGTATTCCACTTGGTGTATCCCAGCATATGCATTAAATAACAAATCCGTGAAAATTTTGACTCAATAATTGGTCATCGAAGTTGCAAGAGAGTGATGAAAGGAAAACCCCCCTGTTGAACAAATTGGTGTGCTTTCAGAAAATGACTGAATATTTTTTAACACTTATTTGAGAATTTACCTCTTTAAAAAAAGTTTGTTTGTATGTCTGGCCGTTTTACAGGCTTTATGCAAAACAGCCCCAAATACCATATTTATTTGATTTATCCTGCTCACTTATATTAATGTAAATTTCGCTGCGGTCTAAATCTAACCGACTTGAGCAGCCTAAAATAAGTAATTGCTTCCCCCAGCAATTTGGCCAAAGCTTCTAACGTGCAGAGCTATGACATTTCTTTTAATACTTCTTTTCTTAATTTACTCTCAATTTAAAATTTCATTATCCTCCGCGAGGTACAGTAGTATCCCAGGCGTATTGATGAAGGTTACGACTAACATGCATTTATAATATTAATAAAGGGATTGTTTTTCTGTACCCTTTTTTTTGCTGACACATCTCGAGAAACATAGACACTAACTAAGGCATGGTAGTTTAAACCATGTCTCCATCAAGCATTGAATTGAGACATTGCTAAGAAAATTTCTGCTAACAGACTGTAATCGGGGAAATAATAGAAAAGACATGTTTTTTACACAATTGTGAATACTGCTTTTTAAAAGCTTTGCCAAGGAGGTGCAATAACACCTGGCTTTTCTTAATAACATTTTCCGATTTCCCGCATTTTGTTTTGATGTCCAGGGCCCAATTTCATAAAGCCTGTAAGCACAAAAAATTGCTAAGCATAGACAAAACATTGCTTAGCAGAAACTGGTATAGCCAGCCAAAAGTCCATAAAGTTTACATTGTTGTGTAAAAAATCCGACTTTCTGAGAGCAGAAAATGAAAACTTTGAAAAGGTACTGTAATATAATTTCTTGTTTTTGTTTTAGTGTGCCAGATTTTTGGCAAAATGGGTTGTCCACTTTTGGTCCTCCATACTGGTGCCCCACCCATTTTTTTGCTTGGCATACACATTTGCTAAGCAGTATTTCCTGCCTAACAACTTTATGTAACTATTCCCAGTGTCTAATAACTTGATCTCATTTACAAACTACCGGGTCACCAAATAAACAAAAATAAGAAACAAATTTCACTACTCACCGTTAGATATGATCGCCAAAACGCAGACCGTCCACACAAGAAGTGCTGATAATTTTCCCGCCATTATTGCACACTCTACTCACCCCGTCTAAAACGTTCGTGCCAACTTTTTCCCTGCACTGACACTAAAGTTTGGAACTCTCGAAAGTCTTTATAAAAAAAGGAATACCAGCTCCGAGCCTTATACTGGTGGTGTATAAATGCTACACGGTTCAAGTTATATATGACTCATTGCTGTAAATTTGTAGCACAGGAACTTCGTTGAGGTTGAAATTATTTTGGTAACATGGAAATGACGCACAGTTACTTTAAATGTCAACTGTTATGGCCGTGTCTGGTCCGATGTTTCCCCAATAAAAACTGCAAGACCGTCGACATTAGAACGAGTCAGAAGAAAGTACTTATATGGGTCGGGGAAAATACTGTTAATTTAGCAGCACGCCGAACACACTTTTTAACCACAGAGCTATATTGAAGCACATAACAATGTATGATAACTTTTGTTTATATTAGTACATGGTTCTTTTGTTTTGCTCCTCTCGTATAAGAACATTCATGTTATAAAGAGGTAACACGCCTTAAGAAGCGTCTGTTAATTCGAATACTGCTTTGATGAATTGCTAAATTGAAAGGTTATTTTTTTAAAATTGAATGACGCAACATTACATTTGACTTATTATAAAACGAAATCGAATGACCGTTTTCAGTAGCATTCGATTTCGCGCGAAATAGAATAGCTTGGTGGTTAAATTGGCTGCTCAGTAACCGAAGGCCGAGAAAACCTATACTGTTATATAGTGAGTCCTTTTTTTCTATCTCCTTGATTTTGAATAGGATTATCCTATCTTAAAATATACAAACGCCTACCTTGTAATCATACATTTATTATAACGTTGAAAAGAAGGGTTTGGCAGCATCCCGAGCGGAAGGGTTGGGAGGGAAGGAACAGACAACTAAGCAGGAAACGTGACAATCCCATCCAATATACGTGGGCGGAACTTTGCGCCCAAACACCGGCGCATGCCATCAACAATGGAGCTTCAAAATGTCAAACCATCACTCCGATGCAGATTGCCATAGGGCCAAACTATCTCGCTCTTGGTGTATACTTTGAGCGTTTGCTGGTGTCCATTGTAATATTTGTAAGCATGTAAATATAATAATGTAATTCTACGAATCTCCTTAAAGGCAGTGGACACTATTGATAATTACTCAAAATAATTATTAGCATAAAACCGCACTTGGTAACGAGTTATGGGGAGAGGTTGATAGTATAAAACATTGTGAGAAACGGCTCCCTCTGAAGTGACGTAGTTGCGAGAAAGAAGTAATTCTTTCCACGGATTTGATTTCGCGACCTCAAGTTTAGAATTTGAGGTCTCGAAATCAAACATCTGAAAGCACGCAACGTCGTGTGACAATGGTGTTTTTTCTTTCATTATTATCTCGCAACTCCGACGACCAATCGAGCTCAAATTTTCACATGTTTGATATTCTATGCATATTATGTTGAGATACACCAAGTGAGAAGACTGTTTTCTCTTTGACATTTTACCAATTATAGTGTCCATTGTATTTAAGTGTAATAATGGGATGGGAGGTTAAAGGTACACCTGGCCGGATCTTGCCACGTGCACAAGGCCGATATCTGGAGATATTCAAGAGCGTAAAATCGAACTCATTGGACGGCGGTTCACCCCTAGGCAAAATTGAATAGCTCAGCACAAAAATTTCTTCATTGATTAAAACAGTATTACCAAACAAATTTCCACTTGTTGCATTTTGTGATTTTGCTTATTTCTGAAATTCGGCTGTTGTTTGCTTATCCTGAAGATCACGTGGAAATTTGGTTGGTAATCCTATTTTTATCAATGCAATCAATTCATGCTAAGCAAATTTTGAACTCCGGGGAAGTCACGTGACGGAACCAATGCCTCAGTATACGCACAAACACCAAGTTAAAAAAAATTCCCTTAGCCACACGGTCGATACATTGTGCATTTGGTGTAACATTTTATTGCAAGCATTTTGTTCTGATACAAGTTAGTTCACATTAATCATGCTTTCGGAATAATCTAAGTACGCATGCTGAAGTCACAGAAACATGAAGATGAGTCTAAATTTTCATTTATGATTTTGTCTGCACTTCTGAACAACTTAGGTCGAACTGAAAACCTTGTTATTGTAAATGTAAAATGAATTATGTCAATTGAACACGCAAATGATTTACTCTGCAAGAATGAGAACAGAGCCGTGTTTGCATCATCAATCAAACAACCAGTATGGTGAGCACACAGAGTGCCAGACCATACACTGCACGGCTGTGCTTCGTTTGGACCTAAAATGAGGTCCAACAACCACGTGACCAAATAAATCTGGACCCAATTTCATAAAGTTGTTAAGCAGAAAATACCGTTTGACAAATTTCTTTTCTATTAGTAGATTGCGTGGGGGTACCAGTGTACACTTCAGTAATTTTAGCCGATAACCTGTTTATGTTGAGCAATACTTTTCTGTGCTAGATAATTGTGCTTACATGATAATTGTGCTTATATGATTTATGAAACTGGGCCCTGGTCACACTTTGTAAGAACTCTCTCGATTTTGAACAGAAATAATGGTTTTTGATCTCAATATAGTCGCAACTTTCTTAATTCGAAGCTCTATACCAGCCAAGCAGGCCAACTTCAATCAAGATTTAAACACACATTGACGAGCAATATAGGCTTATAATTAATAAGAGAATGTGTATATATAATTGTTAAAAGGTTACAATACTTTTCGCACAATATTATTATAATAAAATATATACAGGATATCATGGAAAATAGAAATTATGAAGTAAACATAACGATGGGTAGTTCGTAATTTAAGTGGCAGGATATGACACTTAGAATTTGATTTGGTACATCATGAAGGAACTGTCAACATTTTTATTAAGGTATATTGCGGATGTGATGTTGGACTTGGCTGTACTACAACCTGGGTGCTGGTGTGGCATGTAAAACGTGCCAGCCATCGCCGTGGTGCATCAAGCGATGCTGCACGGGCGCGTTTTTTTTTAAGTTTCAGGAAATGTTAAATTTTGTGACAACATCTGTTTTCAGGATAACCGTCCATGCCAAATGGAAAGGTCTACATTGTCAACATAGTCTTTATTCAAGGCGCAAGGATACCCATGGTGGGTCATCGTGCATGAAACAGTAGATGGCGCTGTTTCAAGGCAAACCATGTGTGAGGAAGTCGTGGTGGTTCGGTTATCCTTTCTACAATGCATTGATTGCACGCGAATGTTTTGAGTATGGAAACATTTCTGACTGCCGTTACTTTGGTATACATGTACATTTACATTGTACATATTCATGTACATGTCTGCGCGTACATTTCCCTGGTGAATATCAAAAGGTTAACATTTTCAAGGTTCAAAGTTCAAGGTTAATTTTAAGAGCTTCCGTGTCAAAGTTGGGTCAGCTAGATCCCCGGTCTGGGTAAGTTTGACTCATTTCTGGGTAATATAGACACATATTTCGAGTCGTACAAACCCCTAAATGGATCAGGACCAGGAGTTGTTATAGATTGTTCAGGGACGGTTCTGTGAAAAACATTAATATATTCTCAAACATTTATGTGTCTATTAAATATGGATTATTGCTTCATGATAACATAGATTAGTATAAGTTACATGTCAAATCTGGAAAACCAAATCTGGTTAGTTTCCAAAAATCTACTTTTAAAACATCTCTGGTATACAAATACCTTCCTGGTAGCTATCGCCACACTTAGTGAACCAAACAGTGTAGTAGAGTAGGACGGTAAGATTTAACATTTAAAATTATATATAATTTACATCTAAAAATCTCGCATTAGACCAAAATCGAAATGGCGTTCAATTCAATGTGACCAGTGTTCAACCCTCAAGAAAGACGAACGTTTCAAAACAGTTTTAAAAATAAGATTAAATAAAAAGTTCACGTGTTTAAAAAGCTAACCTATACAACTAAGCCAAATCTGGCAAAGTTTGAGAGATGCAATTTCTTTTTCAAACACGGATCGCATTTTAGGTAACTTTGATATGTTCGTTGTGATTGTCAAACAACAAAAGCAGGTGGGAGCAGACTTACCAGACAAATCCATGTTTTTTTCCCAAATGTGCACGAGCTCAGCATTTACCTGATAAGGGTTAGTATGCTGCCATCTAGCGTTCCAAAGTATCCCATAAAACTGACCCTAAAAACCGGCGCTTAAAAAAACTCATAGTTTGAACTGTATTTTAAGTTAATCTATCTCTTCAATAAACAAAAATATCACATAAAAAAGGTATTTCAAACTTCTTGGTCGTAATTTCTTAGTAAAATTAAAACATATCAAGGTTCATACATTATATCTGTTTCAATAGTGTGACACAGTTCCCCAATTTAAGAGAGTGGTATTTTGACACAAAGGTAAATACAAGAGTAACATTATAATGTATTATTCTTCATGCATTTTGTGTTCAATTACTGTTGTAAATTAACATAATTGACGATACCATTATTGATAGTAGGTTCACTTGCATTTGTTCCGGTCATATCCTCGATACTTGTTGTTGTACTTTTGCTGGGTGAAACAGAATGATAAAGCTTTGTCGCACTCGCAGACTGTCTTCGAGCATGTACCGTCACCGGTGTTGGAGTACGTCGAAACAGGGGCTGTAAGAAATAAAATACGGGAGAACAAACAAATTCAGTCATTGTCGAATTTGTGTACGTCAATTCGCCAATATCAGTCATGTTTTGACCATTAACGAACGACCCCCCCTCCCGATGAAAATAAATAAATAAATAAAGAATAAAAAATAAAAAATAAATATGAACTTTATATAGTAATTACCACATTAATAAATAACTGAAACAACAAATGAATAATCAGTGAAAAATAACAAACCCAATTTATGTTTTTTATAATTTAAATTATTTGTTTAGTTAAATAAACATTATTAAACATAAGAGACAAACATAGTCAGCGTGGTTAGGATGTCTTCCTCTTCAATATTTATATAAACAACTCTAAAATAAGCCAAGTTAATTCTTTTAGATTTCTAGGTGTTATAATTGACAGCAACCTTACATGGAAGTCTCACTGCCAAAAGATTCACACATCAGTTTCCCAAATTTTGGGTGTTCTACGTAAACTTAAACATATTCTGCCTAGAAATGTGCTTTTCTCTAATTATAATACGCTGGCATTGCCCCACTTTCAATACGGGATTCTAGCCTGGGGAAATACTCATGCTTCTTACCTGAACAAGCTATTAATCGTACAGAAGAAATCCTTGAGAATTATAGCCAATTCTAGCTTTAGAGAGCACACTGCACCCCTTTTCAAGCAATTTAAAACACTCGATATTTTTAAACTGTATAAATATCATCTTGGGGTCTTTATGTTTAAGTTTGAATTTAACTTGTTACCAGGTAACATAAGACTCCTCTTTACACGAAATATTGACATCCATTCACATAACACTAGATCGGCTACTAAAATTCATATTGGAAAGGCTCGGACCACTTTATTTATGAAAACAGTCAGACATCAAGGCCCCCTACTCTGGAATCAGCTCACCCCAATACCTTCATTTAGAACTGTGCACAGCTTAAAAAAATACATGAAAAACCTACTTATAACCAGTATCGTCTAAAATGACACCACCTGTAGCTACACGCGTACCATGATTATCCATTCCAAATTATCAAGTTTTTGTAATTTCCTAAATAATTTTCTGTTAATTTTCCTTTTTGTTATCAACTCTCAATATGTATTTATGGCTGCATAGCAAACAAATTTTTTCCAAAACAGTTTAATTACAAACAATCATTGTTTTGTGTTATTTTTGCTGTATGCACTATACCTTTCACCGTACCTTAATTTCAATAATCAATATTGTTATTGGTATAAACTAAAACCTATTAATTTATATTATAAAGGGTCCAGGCTCTGTACAAGCCTAGGCTTTTTCCTGGTGCCCTCCTCTTATCACTCGTTGTTCTTATTTCTTGTATGTTTCATGATTATTTATTGTGATATTTGGAAATAAAAAACAAACAAACAAACAAACAAACAAACAAAACAAAACTACTATTATTGTTATTAATTTATTTGTCTCAATACAAATTCGATAAAATTACACTCAAAGAGGAGAAATACAAAACAGATTCCACTAAAACTACTCTGTCACTCTTAATGACGCCCCTTCAACCCACGTATTTCAAGGCTTCCCAAAACAATCAATCAAAATACGTGTATTCAATGTTGCATAAATCATAGTAATTCAAAATGAACAATACAAAATGCTAGTCAAAATGTACATTTTATAGAAGTGGTTCACTTAGTGAACTTTAAGCAATGATACAACATCTAGGTCGGGGTGGAGAGACAGCTTTTATTCCCCTGCCTATGGACGGACAGACAAAAAGACAGACATATCCCCTACATGAAAACAGCATGCAGGAGATAAAAGGGTGCAGGGCCTACACGTAAAAGGGTATAAGACAGAAAATAATGCCGTTAACAAAGACTGAACTTCCATTTCATTTCATTTCATTAGCATCACGTTTCGTGGCCCACAGGCCAAATTGGACGTGGTTTTACAATGATGTAATACCAATAAATAGTTTTAAAAAAAAAACGTTAAGAAAAATTTTTTTTAGGGTTAAAACAGGTTAAAAACACATACGTACGGGGTTCGATGAGGAATACAGTCAATAAACAACAAAAAGGCACCAAACAACGATTGTAAAATCAAGTTTTGCAAACACAACTTTGTATTTGTATTCACTACGTACCGCATCTGACCATCACATGGTTGCCGTTGCTGGTTGAGCCTTTACTGTGATAATCATACTTCACGTCGTATATGGATTTAGCGTGGGAGCAGACACCCTTCTCTGCATCGCCAAAACAGCTGTCATGGGCCTGGCAGCATCTGTGTATGGAGAATGAAATAAATTAATCATTTGTTTCAACCACCATTATTCAACATGAGTGATTTGAACATTTTTGTTGTTCAATAAGTAGATGATAATTATGTGGAAAGGTTTGCCGTAACAACATGTATGACTATCACTAAATGAGTTGGGGCGGGGTGGTTCTGAAAATAACCGTTAGTTTCAACTCGACGTTTCAACGTCGAGTTTCAAGACGATCACAGCATATTGATTGAAACGTCGAGTTGAAACCAACATTTCTTTTCAGAACCATCCCAACTCATTACATGGTGTTACGACCAACCCAACTCATTACATGGTGTTACGACCATCCCAACTCATTACATGGTGTTACGACTATCCCAACTCATTACATGGTGTTACGACCATCCAAACTCATTACATGGTGTTACGACCATCCCAACTCATTACATGGTGTTACGACCATCCCAACTCATTACATGGTGTTACGACCATCCCAACTCATTACATGGTGTTACGACCATCCCAACTCATTACATGGTGTTACGACCATCCCAACTCATTACATGGTGTTACGACCATCCCAACTCATTACATGGTGTTACGACCATCCCAACTCATTACATGGTGTTACGACCATCCCAACTCATTACATGGTGTTACGACCATCCAAACTCATTACATGGTGTTACGACCATCCCAACTCATTACATGGTGTTACGACCATCCCAACTCATTACTCGGTGTTACGACCATCCCAACTCATTACATGGTGTTACGACCATCCCAACTCATTACATGGTGTTACGACCATCCCAACTCATTACATGGTGTTACGACCATCCCAACTCATTACATGGTGTTACCACAAACATTTCCATATCATAATTCCACCATGCAATGTTTCAAAGCCTATACTTAGATTACACTACATGTGTATAGTTAATTTAGTTTAGTTGTTCCCAATATTGCATGAACAAACATCAAAATACATCGTGGTGCACTAAAGGGAAACCACGAACAGCACACAGGCCCACTAAATGGAACTCTTCATAACACTGAGATAAAATAAACAGGAAGAGACAAAGAAAAATTAAACCAAAGAAATGAAAAATGTTTATAACGATTAGTTTGGTTTTAAAATTGACAGTCGATGTTTTTTTGCCGGTAGATTTCGTACTGCGTACATAGTGGCTTGAACCGCTGACGTCACATTTAATTTAGAGATTCTAGAATTTCACAAGAGATCTGCCCTGAGCCTACATCAATCCACGTTCAAAAGATTCACCGTAAAGTTCCACCAAAAACCTAAAACAAATGCACGCTGCTGCATTTATGCAGCTGCCAAACATAACCTCCGACCAATCAAAGCTTACGTCACTGCACGTGTATCCAATGAAATAATTGTATCCAATGAAATCACTGATTCTGTAGAAGATAAAGACACAGGGGATCACAAATGTATTTGCTAATCAAAAATTTAGAAAGACGGGTACTTTCAACTCGATTGAGAGTGTTATTCATACCACTTTCACCCAAAAAGAATGACACAGCTTTGCTATCACTCTTAAAAGAGCGAAAATGACACCACTCAGACAAGAGAGTGGATTTTTCACTCGTTTACACTAACAAAATAGCAGGCTAACAATATTAAGTTGGGCCCAGTCTACGTAAAAGGTAACACACCTGTCCACACCGTCCACAGGGCGCCCTCCACCGCCGATACCGCAGAAGCAGCCGTAGCCATTGTAAGACGAATACACGTCGAAGATGTTCTTGCCCGTTACCTTACCGACCATTCCGCCTAGTTCCATTACGTTCCGTGGGATGCGAACTTTGCTTTCGTTCACGTCAGCCGTCACCACTATAAAATAAACAACACGGAAAAGCATGACGTCTTAGTGTGTTTTTTGCGTCCGGAAAATGGGCACATTTAAAGAGATACATTGTTGTACATGTACATGTACATGTATATGTATAGTGTCTGAGCCTTTGATGCTACAATAAACAAACTTATTTGTTTTAATAACTAAACTCGTTATTTTTGTTTTTTAGCAAAAGCAGGTTAAACCTTTAAAGTTCTAACTTCAGACGGATTGGCAGGGCCTATTTTGAAGACTCAAGGGTCAGAATCTCCAATTACCAGAAAACACTTTCTGCATAGGCTTTGAAATATAATACCGCAGTTTAAAAGTGTAAACACATACCAATTAACATAGTATCAAATTAAAAATTAATCATTATTAATTCTCTTCTACAACTTGAAACGAACTAAGCTTTGTAAAAACAACCTATGAGTTTTTGTCACGTTTTCCGACGGTTTACTGTCTGCAGTAGGTCTATATACATGGTTGCATTTGTGTAAAACTGACAAATGGCGGGGCATCGCAGGTCTAAATTCTACACATTTAACAAAATATTATTTCCCTGTCTACATTATAATAATTCAGCTCAAAAATATTAATCGGATAGATAAACCAAAGATATAACATTTCCTCCCCTCTCCCCAACATAAACCAAATTATAGCTGTCTTCCTATCTCAGACAACACTGCCCCAAGGTACAAAAACACTTTCTCTCAACACACCATAGCTTACCGAGCCATGCATATAGTCAACTGGAATAATCTATAACAACTTTCTCTTAAAGGCAGTGGCGCCTTTGGTAACTGTCAAAGACCAGCATTCTCACTTGGTGTATCCCAACATATTATGCATAAAATAACAAACCTGTGAAAACTTGAACTCAATATCGGTCAATGAATTTGCAAGAGAATAATGACAGAAAAAAGCCCTTTATGCAATTATTTGTGTTCTTTCAGATGCCAATAAAAGGCTTCCTTCAGGCCTGAAGTCTTCTAAAATTTGGGTTATCTGAGAAATTATCATTAATTCAAAAACTACGTTACTCCAGAGGAAGCCGTTTCTCAAAATGTTTTACATCCATCAAGCTTGTTACCAAGTACGTTTGTATACTAACAATTATTTTGAGTAATTACCAATAGTGTCCAGTGCCTTTAATTAAAGCAAAATTCTTTGAAGCTTTTAAAGGCCCTGGGCACCTTTGGTAATTGTCAAAGCCCAGTATTCGCACTTGACCTGTCTCAACGTATACATAAAATAATAAATCAGTAAAAATTTGAGCTCAATTGGTCAACAAAGTTGCAAGAAACTAATGACAAAAAACACCCTAGTTGCACAAATTGATGTGCTTTCAGATGCCTAAATAAAGGGCTTCAGGTCTGAAGTCTTTAAATATTTGGGTGTAAAATATTTCATTTGTTTTATTCTCAAAATTAAGTTTCTTCCGAAGGAGCCGTTTTTCACAATGTTTTATACTAGCAATAGCTCCCCGTTGCTCGCTACCAAGAAAGTGGTTATGATAACAATAAAATTGTTCTGAATAATTACCAATAGTGACCAGTGCCTTTAATATCAATCCCTTTGGTGAATTACTTAACAAGATCAAGTCCCTTCTAGTTTCCCCCTAAGTAGGGGCCTATACTCTCATAGTCCTCACTACATTCCTTCATCTTCTTCTCAAATCAATCTGTGGAAAAATTTCCGAACCCTCCCACCTTTTTGTCAACCATTTTTACCAAAAGGAATATATATATAATTTGAGAAAAAAAGATACCAATTTATTTCACAACGAATGGAAAAATGGAAGCAGGATACGGACATTCCCCCTTGCGTTTCCAGAACGTATTCATAATCTGCTCAGAGCTATTATTAGTGCAATTTATATGGATTTTGCAAAACTGCTTAAAGGCAGTGGACACTACTGGTAATTACTCAAATAATTATTAGCATAAAACCTTACTTGGTAATGAGTAATGGAGAGCTGTTGATAGTATAAAACATTGTGAGAAACGGCTCCCTCTGAAGTAACGTAGTTTTCGAGAAAGAAGTAATTTTCCAGGGATTTGATTTCAAGACCTCAGAATAAGAATTTGAAATCTCGGTATCAACCATCCGAAAGCACACAACTTCTTGTGACAGGGTGTTTTTTCTTTCATTATTATCTCGCTACTTCGACGACCAATTGAGCTCAAATTTTCCCAGGTTTGTTATGTTATGAATACGTTGAGATACACCAGGTGAGAAGACCCGTCTTTGACAATTACCAATAGTGTCCAGCGTCTTTAAATTGCATATTAGTTTTGAAGTTCCTGGTTAATGGGGTTTATTGATCCAGAGTGGTCTTCAAAAGTATTTGTTTGGCAAAAACAAACCCTCCTTTTTTTTTATTTTAAGTAAAACATACATTGTTGATTTTGATTTATCATTTTCAAATTTCCACATTTTATATTTAATGACGCATAGGCCTATTTGAAATTGACTTTATAGTTCAGAGCAGACGAAATAATGATTTCATTTTAAGCAATGCAGTGCACTGTGTGTTATTGTAGTAACTGTTAAAGCTTCGTTCTCTTTTTGTTGTGAATTGTGTTTTTCAAGGCACAGTGCTGCATATCGAATTTTGGTTAATCGATTTTTGTTAACTGTGCCTCTGCAGTAACTCATTCAATGCAAACAATTAATAGTCAGTCAATGGCCTGGCGTGTCGATCCTTTCTAGGTCACATGACAACACATTTAGTGAACAGTATAACATCAGCAGTGAATTGCATTCTAGAGAGAGAATGTCAGAAAGCACAAAGGGTATGGATAGACATTGAATAGGGAGACAAAGGGGGTGGGGTTAATACAGTTGCGTTTAGTGTAAACAAAATGTTGCATTGAAAGAAAATGTAGAGCATATGTGGCATATCCTCACAACATAATGAGTTCCATCCCATGGGGCTGTAGTTGTGTCAGTATACCGTTAATGTTTCGTCCTCATTGAGTGTTGTTCCTAGAAAGGAGATGTTAAATTTGTAATACTGTTGTGTTTTTACACAAGCCCCGCTTTCGGAATGCTACCTCCGAGTCTAATCTAATTTGTTTCAATAAGATAATGTGTGATATTGCATTGAAGGATAGAGCATCCATCCTCTTTCGAAGAAACACCTCAACATAACGAGGTTCATGCTAAAAAATATGAACCCGCACCCCTACAGAATAAAAAACATCATTTGCAGTCGCCCCCAAAACATAATGTTGCCAAATCAATACCTACCCGAGACTACTGCCGAAGCCATAACAACAACAGCGAACAATACCGACCACCTGCGTGCATTCTCCATCGTGTGAAAGGGCTGCCGTTTCAGTCGATGTCAAATAGCATGAACGCCAGCACTACTCAGCTCTAACCATCACAGCACCCTCCTCACGTACACACAGTTTCTCGATGTTTTGCAATGTCTTTCGTTGCGTTAGATTCTCTTTCTGAATCTGAAGACACTATGTAAATATCTCAGATGCAGTAGTGATGATTTAGAGATGTGGTTGATATCGCAGTGTGTGTTTCTATAGAAAACTATAGTTTTCTTGGAGTAAAAATTGTGCAGCGTTTGAACGAACTGGAGCGTGGTGATTTTGTAGACAGATAACCTCTTAAAGAGATGAGCAGTGCGGGGACAGAGTCGGGTTTCGCCTCGGCGATCAATTACTTAGACTTGCGCCAGTCGCATTAACGTTGGGTTTGTGTTAACGTAATCAATTAGACTTGTTGAAGTCCGACCTGTGCAATTTAAGATGTACCACCAAGCGCTGCATTGATACCTCTCGTGACTACTTTACGCGCGTGTGCAAATAATTATGAGTATTTCGACGCGATTCAATTTCAAATGAACCATTATCTTTACGTAACCTAAAATGAATACGAGAGAAAAGACAGCACAATTAGATCGAGACGAATGAGAGAAAATACTGCTAACCAAACTTCTATGCTCAAAACAAATCACTTCAATGACTTTTGGCCGGTAACCAATTCTGCTAAGTAATATTGTTCAGTACTAAGCAAGTTTGGTACTTACAAATTACAGGTTTTATGAAATAGGGCCCAGTTGCTCTATTGACACGATGCCTCTTTTGTGGGATACCAGCTGGGCGCGTAGAGTGAATCTGTCATCTAATTAAAATGTGCAATTTTTGTGTCACATTAATTAGTGAACCATTTATCTCTATTATAAATTTTCGCAGACAAAAAAAAACCGCTTAAGCATAAGCGTAACTCACAGATTAGCAAGAACATTCGGCAGCAGACACAAGCAGATGCTTAACAATTAACGCCACACTTCAAAAAATAATGTGAAATAAGCAGATAAATGACTGAAACAGCGTCTGGTTATATAACGGACGATGCGGCTCGACATGTTTCTACCATTTTTGCTTACCAAAATAAGATCACCAGCCAAACTACAATGACACATGTACAATTTGTGACGATCCTCCTGCTCATTTCTGCTAAGCAGACAAATTGTTAGGCAATATTTTCTGCCTCAGCAGCTCTTGTGAATAGATCATGATGGGTTTAAATTAAAATATAATGGTTGATAATTTGTACATGGATCATGACAAATTTTGCTGGTGGCAAAATATAATGACCCACGTTGTTTGATACTGTGTGCAGTAGCCCTACACGTAATGTTATACTCCAGTGATTTTTATTAACATTTTACGCACTGTGGCAGAACGTCATTCGTTTCAAATGCTGACATTGATACCCTCACATTTCGATCACGACATGCTGTGATTATGTTGTCGTCATTTCAAAGGTCAAGTTGAAAAACGTCTCTCTCGAGATCTCAAACTCTCGTGTTTCTTGGCTATGATGGCCGTTCATTAAAGGCGCTGATGGACACCTTTGGTAACAGTTGTTAAAGACCAGTGTTCTCACTTGGCGTATCCCAACATTATGTAAAAACAGATCTCTGAAAATTTGGACTCAATTGGTGATCGAAGTTGCAAACAATTAATTTAAAAAAGAAAAGAAAAAAACTCGTTGCACAAACTTTTTTGCTTTCAGATGCCTTCAAAAGGCTTCAGCCTGAAGTCTTGTTATACTTCTAAGTGAGAAATTACTTCTTTCTCGAAAACTACGTTACTTCAGAGGGAGCATTTCCTCACAATATTTTATACTATTAGGAGCTCTCCATTACTCATTACCAAGTAAGTGTTTATGCTAACAATTATTTTGAGTATTACCAATAGTGCCCAGTGTCTTTAACATAAGATAAGTTGTTGATAACCATAGTGATTTATCACACTTTGGTTAACTCTTTTATCTCAGTTCTTTGTGCCTAAAAACAGGAACACCAACCAAATTTCCATGTGATTTAATTTCAGCTGAATACCAGTAACAAGCAATTTGCTAATGGAAATTCGGTTGAAAATCCTGTTTTTTTCAAGGAAGAAATTTCATGCTAAGCAAATTTTTGATTGCTTAGCAGCGTTTTGAAATTGTGTAGAGTGCTGCTCAGAAATTTCGCTAAAATGCGCATTTCGCTGAAACGTGCATTAATTTTGTTTGTTTTGCGCTCTGGTGTACACTTTAATCTTTCCTACACATCTTGAATTATACTTATGGAGCAATGTGTAAGGTTTGCCTTGCAATTGAAGAAGAAGAGTAGATGTTATTACCTCTAAACACTAAGCATATATACCATAGCTTGTATAATTTGTATAACGATTTTATTCAGGGGTGGATTTCACAAGAGTTAAGACTAGTATTATCTCGAGTTAATTGCCTATATACGTTTTTCATATCACTTGTGACTGGTCCTAAGTAAGGACTAGTCCTAACTCTTTGAGAAATCTAAAATATTTTAATTTACAAAGTTTGCTATAATGTGACCCAACCTGAGCTTTTATTGCCATGGTTTTGAAATGTCTGAGATTGACTTTGGTTCAAATTGTGTCAAAATCTCCCCCCCTGCATATTTAAACTTGTAACTAAATGACGTTTTCCACTTATTTGTAGTCAAGGGTTCTAGCTAGCAAAAACAATTAAACAAACAGCACCAACGGGTCCAATCACAGAGTGTTAGCACTGTCCTAGGAGATATTAAAAACTTGAGGCTATAGTCCCAAGTTAGGACGGAACGAGTAACTCGTCCTAACTCGAGATAAGACTATAGTCTTAAAGTACACGTTGCCTTGGATCGGTCGAGTTGGTCTTTGAGAAGCGTTTGAAACCGTTTTTTATAAAATACATAAATGGTTAGAAAGATATATTAAAAGTAGAATACAGTGACCCACACAAATTTGCCTCGAAACTGCGTTTTTTTTTTCCACTTTGCTAACTAACACGGTCGGCCATTTATGGGAGTAAAAAACTTTACTCCCATAAATGGCCGCCCGTGTTAGTCGACGAGGTAAAAGAAAAACCACGCAATTTCGAGTGATATCTTTCTAATCATCTGCATTTATAACAAACGGTAACAAACGCTTTTCAAAGACCAACTCGACCGATCCAAGGCAACGTGTTCCTTTAACTCTTTGTAAAATTGAGCCCAGCCCAGGCGTGCCAATTTTATCACATTAACTGCAGAATTGCCAACTCTCACTGATTCTGCTGCAAGGGAGTCCATGAAAATAAAACAAATCTTTCTAATATTTTAATGGATAAATTTGAAAATTTCACTGATTATGGAATTTTTGTCCGTGATTATATTGAATATCTTCTTTCTAATAATATCTCAGAATCCTTTTCAAAGATGGAGTCTTGCCATTTCATGTCGTTCATGGGTGTTTATTTTTGTCTGAAAAGCTAAACGACTATTCTACTAAAATAATTGCTCATAGAATTGAAGTAAAGTTACTAGAAAAGGTATTTGGTTTGTCTTCAAAATACTGTTGAGTTTTCAAAATACGGTTGAGTTTTCAAAATACGGTTGAGTTTTCAAAATACGGTTGAGTTTTCAAAATACTGTTGAGTTTTCAAAATACTGTTGAGTTTTCAAAATACTGTTGAGTTTTCAAAATACTGTTGAGTTTTCAAAATACTGTTGAGTTTTCAAAATACTGTTGAGTTTTCAAAATACTGTTGAGTTTTCAAAATACTGTTGAGTTTTCAAAATACTGTTGAGTTTTCAAAATACTGTTGAGTTTTCAAAATACTGTTGAGTTTTCAAAATACTGTTGAGTTTTCAAAATACTGTTGAGTTTTCAAAATACTGTTGAGTTTTCAAAATACTGTTGAGTTTTCGAAATACTGTTGAGTTTTCAAAATACTGTTGAGTTTTCAAAATACTGTTGAGTTTTTTTTTAAACAATTATTATCAATATTTAGCAGGAGGAGCTTATTTAGTGTGGTTCAACCAATACTCGAATGTCTTTATATCTAATACGGCTTCGTCATGGTTCCAGTTTGCTTGAGTTGAACAAGTGGGGAGCCATCTTGCTAAACTTGAAAAAGTCTATCTTTATAGTTGGTGGCATTCCAAAGTGTTTGCTACAAAGTTCATTAATGATCACTATTACGTCATTTCATTTGACAGACTTGTAGTGGAGGAAGAGTCATCTTTATAGACTTCACGCAGTCCTTCAGTTGGTTGCACACAGCCCCCCCCCCCCCAAAAAAAAAGCGTTGGTTAAGCCCCAACATCCCTGGCTAGACTTGACAAAGTCTATCCTTAGTTGGTGACAATCAAAATTGTGTGTCACAAAGTTCATCGTTATGCATCACTTCATTTGATAAACTTGAAGTGGAGTTTTAACTTTATAGACAGTCCAAAAAGCGTTGGTTAGGCCTCCATGCGCCTCTCGCAGTCACAATCATGTGCAAACTTAAAGGGAGAGACATCTGGCTAAACTTGACACAGTCCTTCAGATGGTAGCACAGTCAAAGAGTTATCAGACCCAATAGTGGGTGTAGGCATGTAATCTCTGGTGTTCGCCTCAATCTGTTGTAGAAAATATACAATTTCCAAAGATTAATATTTATATAAAATAAACTCTTTAAATAAATACATCAGTCGTTCTGATGATTAGTTAAAGTGTCATGCAAGAAATTTCTCCTCGCATCCCAATCAGTTGCTCAACTCATTAAAGACACTGGACACTTGGTAATTGTCACAGACTAGTCTTCACAGATGGTGTATCTCAACATATGCAAAAAAATAACAAACCTGTGAAAATTTGAGCTCAATCGGTAATCGGAGTTGGGAGAAAATTATGAAAGAAAAAAACACACTTGTTGGACGAATTTGTGTGCTTTCAGATAGGAAATAACCTCTATTTCAAAATCTATTCTACTTCAAAGGGAGCCGTTTCTCACAGTGTTTTGAACTGTCAACAGCTCTCCAATTATCGTTACCAAGTTGAGTAATTACCAATAGTGTACCTTCCCTTTAAAGGTGCTATAACATTAAACCCCTTGCCACATTTTGTGAGGCAACCTTCTCTTCAAGTGAAAGTTTTATAATTTAAAAAAAAAACTTACCATGCAGTATACTGTTGTCTCCCCACACCTGTTTCCTCAAACGATGCTCATACAAAGTCCGGTTGTGGTCACTACTCTACAAGAGACTGCTCAACTGATGAGGGAGAATAATATAGGCACAGACAAATTGAATTATTTAAAACCTCCTTACAATAAACTGCAAGAAGAACCAACTTTTACCATTTCAAGAAGGATTTCAATTTGGGTTGTACAAAGATTCTGTGAAAGCAAGCTCACTGGTTCTCGAGTTTTGTTTTGCTCAGTGGTTGGCTGGTCGTTCATGTTTTCTTATTGTAGAATAAAAACTGTCCTGCTTTTAACTTTTACCAGGGCTGATGGTATAGAAAATAGACTGGACTACTACTTTAGCTTATAGGATCGTATAATTAACTGTACTGCCGCGGAGTCAGTTCTGAATTGGTCTCTACACATCTTTATGATAAACTACAAGGAGAGTCAACTTCTAATGTTTAAAGAGGGATTTCAGTTTGCTTGGATTGTACAAAGAAATTCTTTTTCAAAAGAAAGTTAATTGGTTCTCAAGTTGGCAGGTCGTTCATATTTGCTGTTGTAACATTTCAAATGACAGTTGGTAACAACTGTCTCTACTTTGTTTAACAGATTAAAACATTTCTTTGGCGCATGTTTCGTTTTTCCTTCAAAGTCATCAATAAACTAAGGTTTTGATTTGCTCACAATCCTCTAAATTTATAAAATGAGTTGTCAAATAGTTGGGAAATCTTTCCACCAGTAACTTGTAATTGATACTACTAATACTTTACCAAATCTCTCGCAAGATCATTGATCCTGCTTTAAACAGGCATCACCCCGGCTCAGTGAATAAATGTCGTCGCACACAGACTTCATCATCTTCAGGAAGAAAACACGATCTGCAATTTGAAAAAACAAATATCTAAAAAAGGTAAGCATTTGGGGGTCTTAATATCAAAAAGACAAAGTCGGATCCACCCTTCCTTATACATCACTTTTTTTGTAACCAAGAAGAGTCAACTTCTAATGTATAAGGAAGGATTTCAGTTTGCTTGGATTGTACAAAGAAATTCCTTTTTTTTGGAAGCAAGTCAACTGGTTCTCAAGTTGGCTGGTCTATCATACTGGCTGCTGTAGAATCTAAAATGACAGTTGTAATTGGTAATTGATTAAAAACCTATTTTTTTGTTGGCGCATGCTTCGTTTTTCCTTCGAAGTCATCAATTAACAGTGAATTAATTTAAATTCGTCAAACATTTCTAAAATGAGTTGTTGTCAAAGAATTGGGAAATCTCTCCACCTGCTATACTTGTAATTGGTACTACCAATACATTACCAAATCTCTTGCAGGACCACTGATCCTGCTTTATAGGGATCACCTCGGCTCAGTGAAGATGTCATCGCTCAGACTACTACATCATCTTTAAGAAGAAAACATGATCTGCAATTTGGAAGCACAAAATATCTAGAAAGGTTAGCATTTAAGGTCAATTAACCAAATTGAGGTCCACTCTTATATACATCACTTTTTGTTTCCAGGTGGTCATACACACTTGAGAATAGACTTTGTTCCATGTCTTTGATCGTGGTTTTTTAGTCGTCCTGATAGCCGCTACAAACAGCGCCCTCTTATGATCAACCATCGTCATTTATTTAGGCTACGGTTTAGCCTAGCTAATAGTGTGGGCGTTTTTCGTGGCTGAGATGCAAAAAAAAACTGCGATCTAAGACTTGAATCAAGTCTAACTTGAAGCCTGAAGGTCACTTCAAGGTGTGGGCTACAAATCAACTACTTCCGAGGGGCTGACGCCACCTACTCTTGGGGCTGAAACAGGGTTACCCACTTTATAGTCCATGCTTGGGTATCAATCATCAGAAGCCTGGCTGCTAGAGCATAAAGCACTACCTCTCCCCCACTTGAGATAAACCTCAATACTTTACCAAAACCAATGTCAGCTACGGTGTCCCCAATCAGCCATCGCTTCACAGCTTGAAACAACATCCACTTTAGCGATAACATGTCACAATCTGTTGACAAAATAAAAACAACATCAATACATGCAGAAAGGAAGGTTAGGACCAGTGGAGCAGACTTACCAGATACTTTACCCAAATACTTCACCTGGCACTTAACCTTTGCTCCAAAGATCTGACCTCATTGACCCCACTGACCACTACAAACTGGAAAAGAAAACAAAATATTGCCAGGTATTAAAAGAGTGCAGATTAAAGGTAAA
This sequence comes from Asterias rubens, assembly GCF_902459465.1. NCBI lineage: Eukaryota > Metazoa > Echinodermata > Asteroidea > Forcipulatida > Asteriidae > Asterias > Asterias rubens. The sequence continues at coordinate 14,219,776 of NC_047073.1, forward strand.
AAGCTGATGAGGAATCGTTAGTTTTCTTTCCCAATTAACCTCATACTTGACCTGTTATACCATGGTTATACTTAACCATAAATGCAAACGGCTGACCTCTGACTCCAGTCACTCATCTTGGACATCAAAGGGAGTGTCGCTGTGAAAAAAAAACGTTTGTAAAAATGCTGTGAAAAAACGTTTGTAAAAAGTCTGTGAACAAAAACGTTTGTTAAAAGGCTGTGGGAAAAAACGTTTGTTAAAAGGCTATACAAAAAATCTTGTTAAAAGGCTGGGAAAAAAACGCTTGTTAAAAGGCTGGGAAAAAAAGTTTGTTAAAAGGCTGTGAAAAAAACGTTTGTTAAAAGGCTAGGGGAAAAAAACGTTTAATAAAAGGCTGTAAAAAAACGCTTATTAAAAGGCTGTAAAAAACGATTGTTATTTACACCATTTGAAAAAACGCTTGGTATTCGGTCACTACCCTTATACTTAACCTGTTACACTTAACCATTGCTGCAAACACCCGGCCTCACTTGCTTCCAGTCACTCATCAGGGACATCTAAGTACGGCATTTACTGATGATGGCATAGTAGTTAGTTTTGCTTCAAGACACTTGAATCAAGACTAAGCACTACACCACCTTATACTTTACCTTTTGCCTCAGGAACATGTTAGAAGATAGAGTTAGTCTTATCTCTAGCTAGGCCAACTAACTATAAATCCCCTAGGCCTGGACTATCTTACCATTCATACATTACCAAGGCAACACGCTTCACTGATGATCTGCTCTGTTCACCTCCTTTAAGTCCTCTTCAGTCTTTTTTTCTTTCTTATCTTGTAACCGTTTTCGCTTTTTTTTTTATCTCGCAGCGCTCGCAAATAAGCAGTTTGAAGAAGCTATTTTCAATGAGCCCTAAGCTTTAATATACAAAATTTAATTAACGGGACTGGAGCTTGCCTCATTTTTTTTTAACCTTGGCATTTAGTTATACGATTTATTTATTTTCTTCAATATTATCAATAAGTTTTCAAGGACTTTGTCTACATTCAAAATTGATGTAATGCTGATATTAGGAGTATGTAAATATTAATTAAGCTAATGTCTAAATCATTATTTAATACTCCTATATCAACCATTCACCATCAAATTGAAGGCTAGGGGAAAGTGCAGAAATTACCTAATTTTTGTTTGATGACACAGTATTGCTTATACTTTTAATGGAATTACATACTTTTGAAAAAGAAGTTGGATTTGGTGTTTCTTTTGTTTAAAAACATTACCCTATTTGAAGTATAACATCACGACAATTAAAAATAAGTATGGCAACTGACGACTTGAAGTATCAACCCTGATCGAAATTTCCAGTAAACAAGTCTCCTAAATAAAAAGCATCATTGGCTTCGACCAATATGCATCTCAAGAAATGCCAAGACAGTGTGAAGTAAACTTTGAAACTACATGCAAGGACAACATCAACAAGATCGCCGAACATTGGTGGGGGAGGGGCGGTACAAAGGGGTGGGACTCTGCAAGAGAACGGGTTAAATCTCCTCTTACACTTTGAAGTCTTCGCCTTGTCTTGATCTTGATCTTGAATACCAACTTGCGTTATCCAACCTCCACTGAACTTTTTGAGGGGGTGGGGGGGGGGTGGAGCAAGAGGAGTCCACTGGTTGACTTGGGTTTACAGATACAAATTACCGAAACCAAGCAGTGTGACCCTGATGCATCCAATATCGGGATTGCTATCTATTGTTTTTTATTTTTAAGATCAATTTTTTTTTTTTAAGACCAACAATTTTTTATTTATTTTGTTTGCTTTAACGTTTCTTTTTAAAACCATCACAACCCACAAGAGGCCTGAGTTTTATGTAAATTCCGTTCATCCCAATTTGTGTGTTTTTCACCATAAAACCCCCCAAATATATATACAAATAATGTAAATGGTTTCTCTGCATTTTTGTCTAGAATGGGTTTACTGAACAGTTGCTTGAGGGATTTGAAAAAGGGGACATGAAGTCCAAAATTTTTTAATTAAAGAGGTGAAGAGCACAAGGGAACTTCAAAAAGTGGAGTTTGGATACACGACAAAGTTTTCCTGACCTTGGTCCTTTGGTGAACTCCAACGTTACGTCCACAAACCACATATCCATAGACATGCATCACCCATCTCTCATGGGGGGGGGGGGGGCATCAGCATAGTGGCGTTTCCTCTACCCTGCAGCTCAAGAAAAGGACCCAGCTCGTTCCTCGACTTTTTACCTGAGAAAATTAATTCAAATTAGTTCATATTTCCCAAAATGGGTCAAGAGTATAATATGTCCACGGAAAAAGTCAGCTTAAACAATTCTTTGTGGGATTACAAGACTTGGGTGCCAGTAAAAAGAGACAAAATAGGCAGACCGGCAATTTAGGGCTAGGTATCTCGATAGAGCGCCGGCACGTTTTCCCGGAGATCTAGTTTGTTCAAATCCCACTCTAGTTAAGTTTCCTTTGTTCTTTGAACCCCAAATAAAAAAGAACCACCAGTGCTACACCTACAGTTCACGTTCTAAGAGGATAATATGTCGAACAATTTCGAAGGTAATTTCCCAATCCTTACCTCAACAAGATGTCGTTGGAGCTATGTGTTCGGCTTTGGAAGCGAAGTTTCACACTGCAGTGTACGGCGAGTCACATCACAGCTCTCTCTAGCTTTGTCTAGCCAGTGAGAAACCTACACAACACAATGTTCATACTTCTTGACTTTACATCTTGACCAAGGCCAAGGCTCAGAATGAAGAATATAAAATGGTAGCAATAGTGCTATAATAGTTCTTGCCGAATAATGTTTAAACTAAGCTTCGTTAAGTTAATATTGTTATAAATGATTATTTCGTCTTTTAAAATATGTTGTTATAATAGTGTTAACTTAATGGTGTATGTATTATGTATTATCATAACAATGTTGAAATAAATGTTCTATGATTGATTGATTGATTACTGAATGCACATGCTTTGCCATGGTGAGAATTTCGATAAATTTATCATTACAAGTTCATCAGAAAAAGGCGAGGTGCGAGTCCCACGTTGGAGCTGCAGGGCGTGGTGCTTTCCAGGCTGCGACTGTCCAGGGTCTACTGAATGCCGCGCTGCTTTCGTGCTGCATTCGCCATTATAGGTCAAACTCGTTACTTGATAACAATGGGTGTCTTGCCAGCTCGCATTCCACAGTTAAACCCCAGTTCAAAGAATGCACAAGAAGACAATGGCAGGCAGTAAGCCTTTTATTGGAGAAAATATCTCAGAAGAATAAAAGTGATCGGGTATTCTAATTTTTTCGTGGACGGGGTTTGGTAATAAATTCCATTTCAGAGCTTTCCCGGCAAATTTCAACTAAATTTTCTTTGTTTTCAACAACTTTCTTCTGAAAATGAACGTTCCATTGAAGTAGCATTCGAAAGTCGAAAGGGGTTAAAATTTCTCCAGTTTAGTATTCACTCGTCAAATAAGATCATTCAATTTCATTGGGCCGCAACAGTCCATTAATTTCCGAAGAGCCAGCAGCATATTAGCTGGTCAACCATTCGGTATCAGTGAGTAACAGGGCCTGAGCACAAATTATTGCCTAACAATTGTTCTGCTTAGCAGGGCCAAGGTAACTGGCCCAACTTTCATGCCATACATTTTGCTTGTGACTGGTAATTACTTAGCATAACAATTGAGAGTAGTCTTAGCCAGTGTAAGATGCAATTGTGTCCGCCATGCAAAAATGTCCGCTCCGGACACTTTTGCATGTTCAATTCAATTCAAGAATACATTTATTTCCATACTCTCATAAAAGAATAACAATATGCAATCGTGTCCGGGGCTAAGCAAAACCGTCCGGCGGACATGTAGATGGCTGTACATGTACGTGTGAGCGTGCGTGCATGCACTGAACCTACAAAATATGCAGAATGATTATTCACGTATTTTATAATTGCAGCGAACACCCAACGGCTGAACATTTCCCATGTCATTCATGACAAGCACTTAGCTTGTAAAAAATGGCGAACGTGTTCCGTCAACCAAGGGCGTTTAATTTACTGCAAGGACGGTTTTGCACGGGGGCGGACACAACTGCATATGCAAATGTGTCCGGGCGGACACAATTACATTATGCAGCAGCGTCCGGGCGAACACGATTGTTTGCAAAACCGTCCAGCGGACATTAGTGCATATGCAATAATGTCCTCCGGATAGTATTGCAAAGAGGACATAATTGCATGCGACTGCGATAATCTGATTTTACTAAGCAAGGAATTTTCGCTTATAAGCAAAATATTGTGCTCAAGCAGCTCCATGAAATTGGGCCCTGATATGAGCAAATTGTATAGGTGACATGGTAATTTGGCTGGTAACCTTAATCTGGTAAGCAAAACATGTTTGTGCTAAGCCACTTTGTTTTCCTGTTAAAGCAGCTCTATGAAATAAGGCCCAGGTAGTAGACATTTTAAGAATGGTCAAAGTGCTGTGTACAAAATGAATGACAAATGAAGTAGAATTACTAAGACGTAAATGAATGAGGAGAAAGAAGTCCCGTGCGCACGAAAACGCACTGAAGCATATAAGGTGCACTTGTGTCCGCCATGCAATACTGTCCGCTCCGGACACTTTTGCATATGCTATCATGTCCGGGGCTATGCAAAAACCGTCCGGTGGACACGTACATGACTGTACATTTTGTATGTGGACATGATTGCAGCGAATACCCAACGGCCGAACATTTCTCATGTCATTCATCATGCACTAGAAGTCTAATAACAAGTTTTGGTAAACTCGATGCTCTAAAGCCCTCGGCCATGACACCCACCGAGTTCATTTCTTAGACTAGGCCGTACCCTTGCTCTTCATATTCCCCCACAACGAGCTCAGGATGTGAATATTTGCGAAAGATTTTACGACATAACAAATAATAATATAGCCAAACACGTTTTCGCGATTCTTTTGACTTCATCGCAAATAATAATTCGCACGTGTTGCGAATAATTACGACTTCGCAAACAATAATATGACTTTGTACACAAAATGTGGGTGTGCTTTTAGATGCTGGCGCCCGTGTGGTCTTTACGAATAACTTAATTGGCAATTTTCTGCAAGAGTGGGACAAATCTTGCTATAAATATCACGGGAGACACCAAATACTGGCAATCAACCTTGGTGAAGTGATCTTGAAACTACTTGCGTGTTTTTCCATAGCCATTGTGAGAATGACAGCTTTTGGAAAGTTGTGCCTGTTTGCCACTGTCGCCTGCGCAGGTTAGTACAAATTTATTTATCTGTTATAAAGAAGAGTGATTTGGGGGTTGAACAAAGAAAAATTTAATAGAGTGGGACTCGAACCAAATACCTCCGGATTAACGCGCCGGCGGTTTATCAACTAAGCTATCTAGCCCTATGTTGGTGGCCTCCCTATTTTGTCAACAACTTTGTTCCGTGTAGCCATATCACACCCAAACTACGATACCAAGCTGCAGCAAGGGGACCACCGTAAGGGGATGCGACTTTTTGTTTCAGATATCAATATAAACCACAAGGGAAACCAACTGGGTAAATTTTAAATGATTAAATAAAGAAGAAGTGTTGTTGTTAATTGCGTTCTTTCACCGTCTTCAAGTTGTCTGGCTTGTGTTCCTTAGGAAATGCGTGGACATACACTGCTCCAGGTTTTCGGCAATTTTTTATAAAAAGGTTACCCGTTTTGAATTGAAATTGTCACAGTTATGGATTGAAACAAACAGCGAGTTCCAATTAACAAACGTCGTATATCGCAATCCTTGATGTTTAAAACATTGTGAGAAACGGCTCCCTCTGAAGTGACGTAGTTTTCGAGAAAGAAGTAATTTTCAACGAATTTAATTTCGAGACCTCAAAATTAGATTTTGAGGTCTCGAATTCACGCATCTGAAAGTACACAACTTTTTTGTGTGATTGTGTGTGACAAGGGTGTCTTTTCTTTCATAGTTATCTCGCAACTTCGACGACCAATCTGAGCTCAAATTTCCACAGGTTTGTTATATTATGCATATGTTAAGATGTACCAAGTAAGAAGACTGGTCTTTGAAAATTACCAATAGTGTCCAGTGACTTTAAAATAAATTTACGTACTGCTTATGGCCAATCCGTAAGCAGCAAACGTAATAAATTTAGCTTTGTGAACATAGAACATGCATATCGGCAGATAATCAAAATAACAATAACAAAGAAATTTGAAATAATGGAATAACCAGAAAAGCCAAAGCTTTTGGTATATCCATACAAAAAAAACACATTAATGGACTAACTTGAACGCTTTTCCCAAACACTCATCTCTTACAGTGGCATCCAGCATCCATACGACTAATCTGATCCAGTTTGGTGACATGATTGGATGCCTTACGGATCGGTCATACCTCACCTCCTTTACTGACTACGACGGGTACGGTTGCTGGTGCGGACTCGGTGGGAAAGGCACTCCGCGAGATGGAACTGACCAGTAAGCAGACTTTGTTGTGACAATCTTACTGATAAGAATTCTGAAAATACTACTCTGCGGTAGGAGAATAAGCAGCAAGACAATTTTTCAAAAGAACTTAAACTATACCGCAATATAAAATGCTCACAAAAAGTAAGGACACTTTTTTCAATCAAGTATATTTGTATTATTTATTACTCTATTTGTATTAAGTTATATATCAATGCAAAGCTGAATTGATACCACATTTGCAATGATGACATGTTGTTGGACTATGCCACATGAGTGAGAAAGAGACAGAGTCACAAATCAACGGTGCCAAATTTGCAATTTTGTGATGCTGTGTGTGACACAGTATTAATTCAAGCAAGCAAGCAAGGCAACTTACTGATCTTAATCCACTTTATATTGAGACAAGAAGTTCAGTAACGAGTCGTGCAAAATTTTTACCTATTTGATTTGTGACTTTGCCTCATTGTCATTCATGTATAGCCAATTTCAGCAACACGTCATCATTGCAAATATTGTGATATCATTTTTAAAGAGGAACACCTCAGCTTTGCATTGATATATAACTTAATCAAAACAGAGTCATAAATAAAAGCATATATACCTGATTGAAAAAGATTCCTAACTTTTTGTGAGCAGTTTACAAATGGTGTTACCGCAAACCAAATTACACAACGATGATGTCGTTGTAGCTTTCAAAAGCAATCAGCAAGCAATCACTCGTACCAGTTTCATTTTATATGACTACTGTAATATCCACACCTTATTTGAAGGACAGAGACTCAAATCTAGCTGTGGGTCTATACTTTGATTTATGCGGAGAAAATTCCGCCTCTTGAGATTTTGTTGCAATCTTACAGCAAGTAACATTCATAAGTTTATGTTTTGTATATTACTATTAAATATACAGTGATTTTAGAAGCACATCAGCGAATGATCTATCTGTATAAAGTGTTTCGAGAAATATTTCATTTTGTAATATTGATTATGTTAAATTGTAACGGTAAAAGACGGTGTGTTGCCGGTGTTCCATGAGATTCTGTGTGTGTTCCCCCCCCCCATAAGGCGAACTGTGTACAAACTACTTCTGATAGCTCCCTCTTTTGAAACATCCCTCTTTAGCCAACGTTAATTTCCCATTGAAGGACACTGAATCTCCGGCGATTTCCCTGGGACACCGGCTCGCTTTACATGCGCTATACCATAGGAACACGGACTTGCAAAATGGCGCCAACAAGATTATTGTGATGATGACGTCAACAAAATAATGTTGTGTTTTGTTCGTAGGTGCTGTAAGATTCACGACAAATGCTACGAAGCTGCCGATGGGCTCTGTCCATTCTCATACTACAAGTACATTGTTTTGTACATTTCATCCACATATGACTGCGACACACCGAATGCCCGTGCTACATGTAGTAGGTTTACAGCATGCGTTTATATTAATAATAATAATAATAACCCGTTTTTATATAGCGCTTTTCACACCCGGAGGGCGTCCCAAAGCACTTCACATTATTACCCCTGGTCACTGGGCATTAATTCACTCCTTAAACCATCTCAACTCCCTGGTGGGGAGTATGCAGCCTGTGCAACATTAATATGCGCTACTCGGCTAAATCAATCACAAGAACCATCTCTGCCCTCACAGGTACCCATTTACCCCTGGGTGGAGAGAAGCAATTATAGTTAAGTGTCTTGCTAAGGGACACAAGTGTCATGACCGGGATTCGAACCCACACTCTGCTGAACAGAAGCATCAGAGCTTGAATTCGGTGGTCTTATCCGCTCGGCCACGACACCCCACTTCATTGTTATGAAGGCAAACAGTTTCCAATCCGAAACATTGTTAGGAGACTCACAATACAGGACGCCACCAAGAGGGTAGAACACAAAATTCCATTAAAGGGGCAAGTCCGAGCGGCAGCCATTTTGTCACCCACAAGTCAATGTTCCATGGTTACCTATGCATCCACTACATAGTACGATTTACCCTCACTTGAACTTGACCATAGTTAGGATACTTACAATAGCGCCACCAATAGCTGCCATAGGAGGGAACACAAACTATCAAACGAGGCAGTTGAAAAGTTGCTTGACACCTGACGTCCCACTTTGAGTCTCATTTTACGCCAGAGATTGGGCTTGAGCCTTCGTCCAGGCAAATTTCAAATCTTAAATGCAGTGGACACTATTGGTAATTACTCAAAATATTTTTTTTGCATAAAACCTTTCTTGGTGACGAGTAATGGGGAGAGGTTGATGATATAAAACATTGTGAGAAACGGCTCCCTCTGAAGTGCCATAGTTTTCAAGAAAGAAGTAATTTTCCACAAATTTGATTTTTTGAGACCTCAGATTTAGAACTTGAGGTCCCGAAATCAACCATCTAAACGCACACAACCTCGTGTGACAAGGTTTTTTCTTCTTTCATTACTATCTCGCAACTTCGATGACCAATTGAATTCAAATTTTCACAGGTTTGTTATTATTTGTATGCATATGTTGAGATACACCAACTGTGAAGGCTAGTCTTTGACAATTACCAATAGTGTCCACTGCCTTTAAATACAGCACTGCACCAGCTTTCGTAAAGTCACAAAACTCATTACCGATTGTAAACAACAGTTTTCAATTTGCTAACGGCTTCAGCTTAACATTGCATACTTTCTTGTGTCTCTCCATAATTTCAGTGAAAGCCGAAGACTATTCAAGTTCCCGTTGGTGGACTAAATGCTCCGAAGCCATTTGTGAATGCGACCGTGCCGCGGCAGAGTGCTTCGCCGCAAGTGCCTTCGACGAGACCTACAAAAACTGGGACAAGGACAGCTGTTAGGTGGGTCTATCTCACCCAAACGACTCTCTATGATTTTCAGTCGATCATTACTCAGTTTCCATGAAATTCAAACTTCACAATTCAGGCTAGATTCACAGTACATAGCCGGTTCTAAGAATAGTTACCCATAGAGAGGCCAGGGGTGGATTTCGCAAACAGTTATGACTATCCTAACTTAGGACTAGTCATAGGAGATATTAAAAACCAACTGTTGAAAATGCCATAATGTAGTATATGTGCAGTTGTTAATGGTGTCCAGTACAATTAAGTTGTACCTAGAAACTCTCAATAGACAATTTATCGGGTCATCAAAACATTTGTTTAGTTTAAATTTGTTTTATTTAGTCTCAAGAATGAGCCCATACCTAACGATTTGGGCCAGTTAAAAGAAATTGTGGTCTTCACAAAATGTATAACACGCTATTAATATATAAAAAGTGTTGCGATGAAGTAAGGGTGTAAACAAATTTCGATGGTGACAGGCAGTGTTAAACTAGGGCTTTCGCGTTTTATGGTGCACGTTGATGTGTCATGCAGTTCAGGACCTCGTCGCCACTCAATAATATACTATTCTATGAAGTAATTTGTTCACAATACATTTTGGGAGCCTAATAACAAGTCTGATATTACTCAAATACGACACCAACTATTTTGTATAAGTTTGTTGTGAGTTATTACCTTTTATTTATTGTCCTTCAAAATTCATTTCGTGTCGGAGACATTAGCACCGAATGGCTAAGCACACGCAGTGACAGTTAACATTCCTGACATTTGGCATGTTTCACTGCATCATCATCATCATTATTCGGCAAAGACTTGAGTCCTCCGTGGCCGCCTCGTCCTCAAACTGTAATGGGGGCGCACTCCTGGGCACAATTTCATGGCTTTGCTTACCGCCAAATTCTGCGGTTACGATCGCGATTCCCCGGCCGGCTACGTGCAAGCGCCGAATTTCTGCGCTAGCCTTGTAAGCGTAGAATGCCCATAGATATAGAATAGAACAACTAGATCGGCCACGCGTACATACGCGGGTTCTGGCATGGGGGCCGCCATTGCCTATCTCCCGTGTACATTTTCTGTGCGTTGCCGTCAGCACGTGACTTTTTGCCGTCAGCACGTGACATAGCGCGTCAAAGGCCTATCTACCGTGTTCATTTTTGCGCGTAACATTTCGAACGTGAAATTTGTATCGCGTCCATAGCGAACCAAAACTTGTTCTACACAGGCAATGGCGCGTATGTACGCGCGGTCGATCTAGTTATTTTAATTCTATATCTATGAGAATGCCTAGTACCGTGGAGTACGCACGCGCAGAAGCCCAAATTCGCTGCTAACCCGTGAAATAAGCTTGCCGTAAGCACATAAGTCCCTGCTTCCGTAAGCGCCGATTTTGTGCTTACGGTAAGCAGAGCCATGAAATCGGGCCCTGGTCTCTTTCAATCTTCTCAGCTCTCCTATGCTTCTACCACTCCATTTTGTGACGTTGTCTATCCAGCGCGCAGCAAGGCGGCCTCTGCCACGCCTGTAGGCAGATAAGCTTTAATAGTAGTCAGACTAAAGCTGCGCCGGGGAGGCCTCCCTGTCTCATCACATGGTCACACCATTTGGCCTTCCACTGCCCAGCAGCCTAAATTCACCGGTAACTTGGATCTGATGGGTATCTTGGGATTATCGGCAAACTCTTAAAACTCTTAACATGGGGACTGGTCCATTTCCGGGTCAGGCTGACCAAGAAGGCGGTTTAAAAAATGGAATATAAACTTAGATTCTGCTTCAGTCTTATTGACATAGAATTCGGGTCCTATTTAAAACGGGTCAGACCCAATGGAATCAGGACTCGGGTTATTCCGACCCGAAAGTATTTTTTATATAGACAGTTTATAAAAACGGGCGATGCATGGTGAGTAGACTTCATTCAAGTTTCGTGCTCGTGCGAGAGGCCCCAAAGCATATCCAACGTCAACATGAAGCTATTGTGGTCCCGCGGCACAGGTTGGGGGAGTTTTCTGATACTAGGCGATGGAACTGGAAATAAAAGGACTCTCACGGGATTGGGACTTGAGTCAAGTCTATGGCGAGGTATCAATGTATTATTTGATTTGAGGTATTACCATGTGTATACTTTGGGAACTTGTCTCGCTATATATTCTACTACTACAGCAGTCCTGTTTTGCAACCAGCGGAGCAATACACATTGACGGCATTAAAGTGAGTGAAATTTATATAGTGAAATCTCAATCCCATGAGTTTATCATAGTTTTTGTTTATTCAAGCTCTAATTCAGCTGTCATTTCTAGTACAACTTTAAACTATAGAGTTATTATTAAATATTGATGTTCAGCCCAGGGTAGCCTATCACACTTCTGAAAGAAAGGGTAATAAAAGCATTCCCAAATGTGAATGTTATTATTTAATATTAGAAAGTTATTAAATACCAACTAATGTTCTAGCATGAATTTTGTTGCTGCATTACAAACTTGTCAACGGATAGACCTCAATAAATGCTCATTTTTGATCGTTCTTATTCCATGAATGTGGTGTATGACAACTTCAATAATTTATGGCCATGTCACACATAAAACAGTTTTCAAGGAACAATTCGACAGCAAAAGATGACCTCTTCTTGTTGTCAATCGACTTAAAGACACAGGACACATCTTTGGTAATATTGTCAGAGACCAGTCGTCTCACTTGGTGTATCCCAACATATAAATAAAACAACAAACATTTGAATATTTGAACTCAGTTAGTCATCGAATTTGCAAGAGAACATATAAGAAAGAAACACCCTCTTTGTGTGTTTTTAGTTGCCCGAAGCTTTATACATTTTTTGAGGAAGAAATTACTCTTTTTCAAAAACATATATTACTTCAGAGGAAGCCGTTTCTTACAATGTCTTATAAACAACAATACATCGGTCGGTACCGAGTAAGTTTTTATGCTAACAATTGTTTTGAGAAATAACCAATAGTGCCAGCGGCCTTTATGTGTCAGTTTTTAAATTAGACATGGAATGGTCTCAAATGGACTAATTTTGTCTAACTTGGGCAAAATAAAAATATAAAAGTACATTACAGGCCATAGGCGTTGCGAAGGATGCAACTTCCTTTTCTCCACGCGCTTAGTCTTGGTGCAAGACGTTCTTTTCGAGTTGGTATCCCATCGTTCGATAGTAATGAGCCGCTGCGTGGAGAGAAGTGGAGCAGGGAGACCGCGGTAGTTGAGTGATAGTGAATGTGTAACTTGCACCAAGACTAACACGCGCCTCAAAATTGCATGGCTATGAATAGCATATTCGTAAGATTGTAATTAATATCAATGCACATACCAAATAGCAAAGCTCGGGAATGGAATTATTAATATTATACCCCGAAAGAATTGTTAACTGCCGGAAAAATTTTCGACAAATTAACTAGCGCCGAGAGCGTCGACAGATTACTACTAAACACAGTACATGTATATCTAGCACTGACGGCGGAAAATACTGTGTAAACAGAAAGTCACTAAAAATTGATTAGTTTATAGAGAAATTTAAACCCTTGCCGGAACTTTCGACAAAAGCGTAAGTTAATGTAAAAGTAACATTACAAAAGAAATTGACGAAGTGGCCGCAACAGTTGACACATGTGGCCTAGGCCTACGTCTCAAATGTAATAGTTTTATTATGTAAACAAAGGTGACAATTTGCTTTTTCAAAGTTATTTCTACCCAATTTCTACTTTACATATATATATCTTGCAATGGTTTCTGGTAGCACGCAGCTTGAAGATTTATCCTCGGGGGGCGAGACGAGTCCCGCACTGCAGAAATGGCACGGTGGTACTCTTAGCTTGGGTGCAGGATTCGGACCGACGGCCTCGTGGCCTGGGCCCAATTTTATAGAGCTGCTAAGCACACAAATTTGCTTCAGCATGTATTGTTTTGCCTTGATAAACAAAGGATTACGAACCAAATTTTCACGTGATTTTCAGGATAAGCAAACAACAGCTGAATACATGTAACAAGCAATGCAACAACAGGAAATTTGGTTGGTAATCCTGTTTTTATCAAGACAGACATTTCATGCTAAGCAAATTGTTGTGCTAAGCAGCTCTATGAAATTGGGCCCAGCTTGAAAGCTGACCACTCATGCCGTCATGCCTGACTGGTTTATTGTTACATAACCAATCACCAAATCTCTATGACACAAGTCTGGTTCATACTTCCTCGAGTGCGAATGCTATACAAATTTTGACGTCACAAATTCGTAACGAATAATTCGCGTGAGTTGAAATGTGGTCAACACGTACGAAACACTCGTGAAACAGTGCAGCTCTCCAACATCTAAATACGTATCGCATTCGCACTTCGCAGGAAGTATGATCCGGGATCTTAGAACCCCGCTTGTGTTGCCCTACCGAGAATCTGCTTTATTTTTGAAGTATGAATTTAATGGAAGTTGAAAAATGATCAATTGAAAACCGTAGTGAGCTTTTCGGGTAAGATAGACCTACTTAACAGCTGTCCTTGTCCCAGTTTGTGTTGGTCTTGTCGAAGGCATTTGCGGCGAAGCACTCTGCCGCAGCACGGTCGCATTTACAAACGGCTTCGCGGCAATAGGGCCACGGGCTAAAATACCCATAGTCCTCGGCCCTCGCTATAAAACAAAATTGGAAAGAAACAAGAATGTTACATCACTTGGGTGAAATTTTAATAATTTTTTTACGTAAACCTTGAATTCATAATTATAATGGACAATGTAGACTGTTTGAAGAGCTATCAATTCCTATCTTCAGCAACCCCAAGTTCTCTTCTCTCTCAATAATTGTTCTTCGTGTAGCTCCATTCGTTTGGGCCGAACTTGCATTAATGTTATGTTTTTAACAGATAATTTATTTGACGTAGGAAGGCTAACGTGGACGATTGGTGGCGCACTATATTGTGAGTCGACTCCTATAACCAAGTTTTGGTTGGAAAAGTATTATACCATCTATAATTTATTGAACATCTTTTGCGCTCTCTCCAGGACCAGCTTGTTCGATAGCGCACAACAAAACCACAATTCCGGTAAGTAATTTAATATTATGAACACTAAAAATTTATTTAAACTATGAAAATTAATCCATCCGAAAACAATCAAATGCGAAAACAAAATCCATAAAAGAATTTATAAAAAGGTACTTTCATAACTATAACGTATGTTAGCTTACCACAGGTAACGCGGGCATTGGGTGATTTGCAGTCATATTTGGAGGTTTTGTATAAAGCAATGTACACGTAGTCGTCTAATGGACAGCGTCCACCTGCTATCACTGCGTCATAGCATCTGTCGTGGACCATACAACACCTACAAAACAAAACACAACATTTCAATCTCGTCCCCATGGTTTACTTTATTTTCAACCTTGTCTACAATAGTAAACCCTGGGGTGGAAACTCCTTTACTTGGACCCTGATTGGACAACGACTTTACAATATTAGAACATGTTCCATATTCATAGTTACAGCCAACCGCCGGCAACCAACAATGTACAAACAAGCTATGAAATCTGGTACCGTACTACGAGATTATGACGAAGATGCGAATTTCGAAAAGTAGCCAGACTATTTGAATTTGCGTAGGGCCTACATATTCAAACATTTTGGATGCAAATGATCCAATACCAGGGTGAGAGAGCGGTCAACCTTGTAACCGCTCGACACACCCTTGGGACGAAGTTGACAGCATTTGGAATACTTCAGTTTAGCTGTAAACTTAGCCTCATATGTAGGACTTTTCCTCTGTGCTGTACACAAATACACTGTAGTATAAAACGAACGTGTAAGGCTGCCAGGGCTCAATGTAGACCTTCAATGTTTAATTCAATTCAATTCGATTCGATACCATTCGATTCGATTCGATTCGATTCAATTCAATTCGATTCGATTCGATTCGATTCGATTCGATTCGATTCGATTCGATTCGATTCGATTCGATTCGATTCGATTCGATTCGATTCGATTCGATTCAATTCAATTCAATTCAATTCAATTCAATTCAATCAATTCAATTCGGTTCGGTTCGGTTCGGTTCGGTTCGGTTCGGTTCGGTTCGGTTCAGTTCAATTCAATTCAATTCAATTCAATTCAATTCAATTCAATTCAATTCAATTCAATTCAATTCAATTCAATTCAATTCAATTCAATTCAATTCAATTCAATTCAATTCAATTCAACTCAACTCAACTCAATTCAATTCAATTCAATCCGATTCGATTCGATTCGATTCGATTCGATTCGATTCGATTCGATTCGATTCGATTCGATTCGATTCGATTCGATTCGATTCGATTCGATTCGATTCAATTCAATTCAATTCAATTCAATTCAATTCGATTCGATTCAATTCAATTCAATTCAATTCAATTCAATTCAATTCAATCAATTCAATTCAATTCAATTCAATTCAGTTCAGTTCAATTCAATTCAGTTCAGTTCAGTTCAATTCAATTCAATTCAATTCAATTCAATTCAATTCAATTCAATTCAATTCAATTCAATTCAATTCAATTCAATTCAATTCAATTCAATCAATTCAATTCAATTCAATTCAATTCAATTCAATTCAATTCAATTCAATTCAATTCAATTCAATTCAATTCAATTCAATTCAATTCAATTCAATTCGATTCAATTCAATTCAATTCAATTCAATTCAATTCAATTCAATCCAATTCAATTCAATTCAAATCAATTCAATTCGAATCAATTCGGTTTAATTTTTCATGTTAACAGTGACCAATTAGACATAACAATGAATATACCTTTGAAGCGACGTATGCCACATAACTCGGCAATAAAATGTATAGAAATTTCTAAATTTTAGAGGCTTCTGTCTTTTAAAGGACGGTACTGGATAATAGATGTAAAAGTAAACTAATGGTACGAGTGTTTGCTTGCTTTTTAAACCCACAACGATCGATGGGTAGATTATGTTCTTTTGAAAACTTGTCATGCTGTTATTATATTTATTGCCTTGCTGTATATTTTACTACCGCAGAGTAGAATTTTTGAAATTCGGGAGACTTCTGTAATATTCTAGGAGTACAGTAAGCCTAACAACAAAGTATCCTTACTCGTCAGTTCCATCTCGCGGAGTGCCTTTCCCGCCGAGTCCGCACCAGCAGCCGTACCCTTCGTAGTCCAAAAAGGAGGCTAAGGAATGACCGTTCCGTTAGGCATTGAATCATGTCACCAAACTGGAACAGATTAGTCGTATGGATGGATGCCGCCGCTATAGTAAAGCAAAATGGGGAATGTATCAACGAATGTGAAAAATAAAAAGGGGCTGTTCTGGTAACTTTTTAGCAGGGCTTCATTAAAATGCATTTCACTCTGTTTTAACGTAGTTTTTGAAGCCGGTAATTCGTGTTATTTAAATAAAACGGGTGTTATTGGTTTCATTATTCTCTTGCAACTTCTTCGACCAATTGAACCCAAATTTTCACAGATGGTTTTGCGTGTCTAAAAATAAGATAATACCTAATAAATACACACTAAACATTTACAATACCAAAACAATACATCGAAATATGTAAGCATTATGAATAGTATTACAATAGTAATAGAGATGGGGTTCATTAAAGATTAATGATGACGGATATCGATTTGTACTAACCTGCGAAGGCGACAGTGGCAAACAAGCACAACTTTCCAAAAGTTGTCATTTTCACGCTGGCTAAGGAGAAGCAAGCAGATCTAAAATCAAGTCTAACCGTCGAGTGTTAAGAGTCAGCAGTGAATGTTGGTCTCATGTTATTTTGCATAAACTTTTATACCCTTTCGCAAAAAATCTAGAACAAACCCAATAAAATAACATTTTTTTTTCAGAGACCAGCGCTTAAGTTTCTACCCTCACATTGACGCAATGCGTGGGTCTTGAATCAAGTCTTTAAATTGTTATTTTACCCTTGACAAAAATGCTGGTTACTTTTGACCGATATAGTTAGGGTCACAAAAGAGTCTGTAATGACTCTAATAGGACGTCGACGACGACATGTTTGTAAATAAAGCGAGTGCCTCTTTTTCAGTGCATTTTTAGTGTTTTCGTTTCTTATGGTATTGTGTGGTTAGTGTTGTTTCTTTGTTAGCAGCTTTGGCTTGTCTTATGGCTTTGGAAATTAAACACATTTACTGGTTTTTAAAGGCAGTGGACACTATTGGTAATTACTCAAAATAATTATTATCATAAAACCTTATTTGGTAACGAATAATGGGGAGAGGTTGATAGTATAAAACCTTGTGAGAAACAGCGCCCTCCGAAGTGACATAGTTTTCGAGAAAAAAGTAATATTCCACCAATTTGATTTCAATACCTCAGATTTAGAATTCGAAGTCTCGAAATCAAGCATCTGAAAGCACACAACTTCGTGTGACAAGGGTGTTTTTTCTTTCATAGTTATCTCGCAACTTCGACGACTGATTCAGCTCAAACTTTCACAGGATTGTTATTTTATGCATATGTTGAGATACACCAATAGTGTCCATTGCCTTTAATCATGCGAAGATTGCACGAGGATTAATAGGTTAAAGGTAGTGGACACTATTGGTAACTACTCAAAATAATTATCAGCATAAAACCTTACTTGTAACGAGTGATGGGGAGAGGTTGATTGTATAAAACATTGTGAGAAATGGCTCCCTCTGAAGTAACGTAGTTTTCGAGAAAGAAGTAATTTTCCACGAATTTGATTTCGAGACCTCAGGTTTAGAATTTGAGGTCTCGAAATCAACCATCTAAACGCACACAACTTCGTGTGACAAGGATGTTTTTTTTTCATTCATATCTCGCAACTTCGACGACCAATTGAGCTCAAATTTTCACAGGTTTGTTATTTTATGCATATGTTTAGATACACCAAGTGATAATTACCAATAGTGTCCACTGGTTTTAAGCTTCATATACGGACTAGGATTCAATACGAATATACAGCATTCATGAGGCTTTATGGTCGACCATTAATAGTCAACATGTGGCTTCAGAACACTGCGAATATACGAGCATCCGTGAGGCTCTGATGGGCAACCATGGGTCAAATATACGTGAGGTTTCGTTACGGACGGTGAGTCCCTCCCTCGTTCCCATGTATTGTCTTCCACTCCCACTCCCCCCACCCCACTCCTCCTTCTGTCCTTTTTCTGTCCCCATTTCAATTCCAAGTTATCCTTGATTTATTTTATGTTTTGATGGATATTTTAATTCCGGTGTATTTTTAAAAACTATTTATTTGTGCCATTTGATATTTTGTATTATTTTGTTGCTGTTTTAATTTCTACGGTTCATGTGTGTTGTTCTGCTTTTTTTTTTTAATTACTTTATTTTAATGTGCAAATGCAGAAAGAGATTTTCATGCTGGGCATGATGAATAAAGATTTGAATTTGAATTTGAGTCGAGAGGCTTTGTGGTCAACCATTGGTCAAACATAATGTGAGGCTTCAGAACCATGCAAATAAACAAGATTGAATGAGGCTCTGGGCAACCATTGGTCAAATATACGTGAGGTTTCATGCGGGCTATACACAAGTCAATCATTCACATTGAAGTCAATACGAATGTCAAGCATAATATACATGAGGCTTTTACAGCTTCACACACGGAGACAACAACAAATTATGCTTTAAACAAATTCTTGTTTTCACACTCTTTATTTTATAGACCAGTTATTACAACTTCAGTCACTACTTGCTACAGGCCTAAAAACTTTGAAATCACAAGTTATTACAAAATTTATAAATATAAATTAAAAAAATAAAACGCTGTTTGTGTACATTCAATTCATTTACCCCTGTTTGTGTACAGTCAATTCATTTACCATAACCTTTTCATTATGCTTATGTAATGTAAATCTAGCCTCGAGTTTTAATAAAACGATGAGTGAAGGCAGTGAACACTATTGGTAATTACTCAAAATAATTATTGGCATAACCTTACTTGGTAACAAGTAATTGGGAGCTGTTGACGGCTCCCTCTAAAGTAATGTTGTTTTCGAGAAAGAAGAAATTTTCCACGAATTTGATTTCGAGACCTTAGAATTAGATTTTGAGGTCTCGAAATCAAGCATTTCTCACCACACAACTTCTTTTGAAAAAGGTGTTTTTCAAATCATTATTATCTCGCAACTTCGACAACCTATTGAGCTCAAATTTCACAGGTGCATATGTTGAGATACACCAAGTGAGAAGACTGCATGGTCTTTGACAATTACCAATAGCGTCCAGGGGTCGAGTTCACAAAGAGTTAGGACTCGTCTTATCTCGAGTTAGGACGAATAACTCGTCCTACCTTAGGATTAATCTTAAGTTCCGCATGCTACAGTGCAGGGTTGGGGCTCGTCCTAAGTCCTAAGATTAGTCTCAAGTTAGGAAGAGTTTTGTGAAATCGACGGCGGTGTCTTTAAAATCGTAGTGAGTTGTTCGGGTAAGATTAATTTAACAGCTGTCCTTGTCCCAGTTTGTGTTGGTCGTGTCGAAGGCATTTGCGGCGAAACACTCTGCCGCAGCACGGTCGCATTTACAAATGGCTTCTTGGCAGTCCTTCCACTCACTAAAACCCCCATAGTCCTCGGCCCTCGCTATCAAAACGAAAAGAAAAAAATGGGAGACACAAAAATTATGCAATAATAAGCTGAAACTTGAGGAAAAATTATTTTACGTATAACCTTGTTAATGGGCAATGAAGCTGATTAAAGAGGAATATCAATTCCTACCTTCAGTTTCCCTGAGTTATTTTATTAGATCTTTATTGTAATTCCCCATACCCAAAGGGGCGTTAAGCCTTGTTTGAGGCGAGCTTGCATATCAAAAAGAAGAACAAAACGCGTGTACCTACGTCAAACAGAGGATTTATGTGACGTTAGGAAGGCTGGTGTGATGTTGTCAATTGGTGGCGCACTATATTGTGAGTCTCTAAAATAAGTTTTGGTAGAGAAAAAGTTATACAATCTTGGTAACTATAACGTATGCTAACTTACTACAGATAGCCCGGGCACTGGGTGTATGGCAGTCGAATGTGGAGAATTCGTAGACAGCAACGTACGTGGATTCGTCAAATGGACAGCTCACACGAGCTGTCACTGCCCCATAGCAATTGTCGTGAATCATACAACACCTACAAAACAAAACATAAAATTTTGAATACTTCTGTTTAGATGCACACCTAGCTCTATGACTCTTCCTCGAAGGTGTAAGGCCGCCAGGGCTAGATGTAGACCTATACTATGGATTGCACTTGACGTCATTGACCGCCATCTCTGATGTAAAACAATGGAAAAGTCCACACGCGTTTAACAGGCGCTGATGCCCGCGACTCTCAGCCAACGGTAGCATTTCACGCGTGCACGTTTCATCAAATATAGTGGCCAATGCAAGGGATCTATCGACGTGATCATAAATGTTTGTTTTGCCAATTTCCCCATGTATATGCAATTACAGAGTAGGTGCTGCGCAGATGACTTGACAAATACAAGCGCGCAATTTTATGTGCAATTTTACGCCCAGACAGCAGACGTCGCGTGTAAAGTTGTTCATAGAAACCAGGATTTGTTTTTCAATAAATCAAAGTTGGCCTATAGATTCCAATTCAATTTAATTCAATTCACATTTAGTTTTCAATTTGGCATTGACAGTCAAACATACAGTCAAAACAAATAACAATGAGTATAATAGTTATAAGGAAGATGTATGGATGCAACAAAAGTCAACAATTTCTTTTAAAGAAATTTCTAAATACATGTATTGGAGTTTCTTACAATCAAAGGACGGTACTAGATATAAATATGTAAAAGGGTACTGGTATGAGTTTTTGCTTGCTTTTGAAAGCCACAACGATAGCATTGTGTATTTTGAATTCCGGTAATACCGCGTGTGTATCCACTTGCGATGGGTAGATTATGTTCTTTTGTGACCCTGTCTTGCTGTCTTTGCTCCTACCACAGAGTATTATTTTCGGAATTCGGGAAACTTTTCTACTATCTTACAGAGTATTAGTAAGGTTCTAACAACATTAGCACCTTACTCGTCAGTTCCATCTAGCGGAGTGCCCGTCCCGCCGAGTCCGCACCAGCAGCCGTACCCTTCGTAGTCCAAAAAGGATCTGAGGAACGACCGATCCGTGAGGCATCCAATCATGTCACCTAACTGGACCAGGTTAGTCGTATGTATTGTTGCCGCTGCTATAGTGAAGCAAAATGGAGAATGTATCAATGATGGTGAAGAAAATTTTTCACTTTTATCTATTTTTAAAGGCACAAGACACTATTGGTAAATTACTTTAAAAACTTGACTTGGTACCGACCGATGGAGAGCTGTCGGCTCCCTCTGAAGGCGCGTAGTTGTTTAGGAGGGGGCAATTTCTCACTCAAGTATTAATAAACACTTCAGGCCTGGAGGCTTTTATTATCTATATGAAAGAATCTTTGTGCAACAATGGTGTTTTTTTCTTTCACCATCCTCTTGCAAACTCCAGAACAAATGGAGTCAAAATTCCCACAGTTTTGTAATTCTATACAAAGGTGTCCGGTGCCTTTAATGTTTCCTCCTGTATTCATGTTAAGAGCACCATTTTTGTGCTATATACATTTGTAAATATATGTTATTGTCAGTGCCTGCAATTTTGTGTGGTTTGTGAGGACATTTTCAGAAGCACTTTGCAAGGAAATCACAAACAAATATTGGAGTTTAAAGGAACGTTAAAGAATTGGTAAGAACAAATCAAATCGTCTAAAATTGTCGATAAAGAACGTTTAGCGGTTAAGAGCGTGAAAAACAAAACAAAAAAAAACGAAATGGGTACATGGGGAATGACATCCCCGATGACAATTTAATTCAACATCTATTAAACATTAATGATGAAGGGTCAATTGATTTGTACTAACCTGCGTAGGTCACCGTAGTGGCAAACAGGCACAACTTTTTAAAAGCTGTCATTTTCACGCTGGCTATGGAGATGCAATCAGATCTAAAATCACGTATAACCGTCGAGTGTTAAGAGTCAGCAGTGAATATTGGTCTCAGGTAATTTTACATAACCTTTTATACTCTCTCGCTTAGAATCTAGAACAAACCCAATAAAATATTCCTTTGTCGGAGACCAGCGCTTAAATTTCAACCCTCACATTGCGTCAATGCAGGAAGTGAGTGAATAACCTTGTACTTCGTTAACGGTTAAACTGTACCGGCACAAATTACTCCAGGCCCAAATGACCCTCATATCCCCATATAGGCAGCAATCAAATAGGTGCGTCATTGCGATTTCACAAAGCACTACAATTTATCAAAGACGAATTTAATAGATGGAAATTTGCTTCGGTTATAAATAATCTTTTACCCATTATACACCAATCTGTGTTTGCACTATTGTTTGCACTGCAAGACAAATTGTCAGTATTACCGTAGTGATTTGCATTGCGACATCACACTTAACTTATTAACTACGATTGATTTGCAGTTAAGATCAATGCCAGCTCTTTGTGAAATCGGCTCATGGGTACCTCTAAGCGGTTCGAGATTCATCTCCTAAAATTGTGACTCCCGTCGAGAACAAATTAAGGCGCCAAACGAACAAAGTAGTTGCAATATTGCGCATTTTCTGCACAGGTGAGAAATAAGGCTGATGATGCAGTCCGGGTCACCACCACAACGGGTGTAGTGGTGGCCGCCTCAACCTTAGAGGCCTTAAAGGCAGTGGACACTATTGGTAATTGTCAAAGACTAGCCTTCACAGTTGGTGTATCTCAACATATGCATAAAATAACAAACCTGTCAAAATTTGAGCTCAATCGGTCGTCGAAGTTGCGAGATAATAATTCGTTGAAAGTTACTTCTTTCTCGAAAACTACGATACTTCAGAGGGAGCTGTTTCTCACAATGTTTTACACTATCAACCTCTCCTCATTACTCTTAATCATGAAAGTTTTTATGGTGATAATTATTTTGAGTAATTACCAATAGTGTCCACTGCGTTTAAAGACATATACTAAACGCGCTTCACAGTCACTGAATCTACAAGCATCCATGATGCTTTATGGTCGACCATGTGTCAAATTATACGTGATTCTTCATGGGCTATTATCATACGTGAGGCTTCAGAACTGACGTTGTCATATGCGAATGTATAAGATTGCATGAGGCTCTGATGGGCAACAAAATACGTGAGATTTCATACGGACTATACAAGCATATACATGAGGCGTTAAAGGAACACGTTGCCTTGGATCGGACGAGTTGGTCTATAAAAAGCCTTTGTAACCGTTTTTTTAAATATTTTTTATAAAATGCATATGGTTGGAAAGATGTTTTAAAAGTATAGAATACAATGATCCACACAAGTTTGCATCGAAATTGCGTGATTTTCCCTTTACTGTGCGAACTAACACGGTCGGCCATTTATGTGAGTAACACATTTGACTCCCATAAATGGCCGACCGTGTTAGTCGACGAGGTTTAAGGAAAACCGTGCAATTTCGAGGCATGTTTGTGTGAATCATTGTATTATACTTTTACAACATCTTTCTACCTATATGCATTTTATAAAAAACAGTTTCAAACGCTTTTCAAAGACCAACTCGACCGATCCAAGGCAACGTGTTCCTTTAAGATCAACCATGGGTCAATACGAGAAGCTTCTTTAGATCATTCACGGACTATCAGTCAACCATTCACATTGAATACGTATCTAAAAGCACACATGAGGCAGTATGGTCAACCTACGGTATTAAAGTGAACTTACACTCATAAGTCAATACGAATATCTAAGAATAGACAAGGCTTTGGTCAACCAGCTGGCAACCGTGCACAAAGTCAAATACGGATCTACAAGCAAATATGAGTCTTCATGGTAAGTTTCAGACACGGAGGCAAAGTAAAACAAACTTTGCTTATTATACAAGTTTTTATTTCCACAATCTTTATTTGTAGACCAGTTATGACAACGTCAGTCACTACCTTCTGCAGAACTTGTATGCGATCTTAAAACTTTAAAATCATTAGTATTACATTTTATAATTAGTATACGTCTAAATTCATTTATCAGTACCAGTCGCTGTATTTTGGGGGACTTTTGGGACGCTAGGTGGCAGAATACTTACCAGGTAAATACATCGTTCTCTGTAATCGTGCGCTCACCCGGAGCCACGTAAGCAATGAACAATTTCCTGGTAAGTCTACTGCCACCTAGCGTTCTAAAGTCTCCCATTCCCTTATGAGTCAGTTTCATTGTTTTTGATTGACAGCCAGCTGGGCCAACGGGTGCTACATTTTTTAGCACCTATCCTGAGGCCAGTTTTTAAGGGACTGGTCGTAGTAATTTGCGGCGAAGCACTCTGCCCCAGCTCGGTCGCATTCACACATGGCTGCAGCGCATTCATTCCATGGACTGTCGAGTAGGTGATAGTCCTCGGCCTTCTCTGAAATAGTATGAAGAGATACAACGACGTTAAATTCAATTCAATATAATTAATTTCAATTCAATTCAATTCAACATTTACTTCATGTTCTCAAGATTCATCATTCAACATAAAGCAAAAGAATAAGCCTACAAAAAAGAGACAAGACAAACAGGTACAAGAAAATACTTGCTTTTTATGTAGAACCAGTGATTTCATTGGATAAATATGCAGTAACATATGATTTTCACAGCTGTGTTTTGATTGGTCAGAGGTGATGTGGGTGCAGCTGACAAACATCACCTCCGACCAATCAAAACGTAGATATGAAAAGTTTACTTTCGGTCGTCTGCATGCAGTTTCCACATGTATTATGTGCAGTAGGCCTAACCATGTAAATGCACTTATCTTGCATGTAATTATTATTGGTGTTTAATTTGACTGTGTATATATCTCGATGCAAAATGAATGTAGGTGAAAGGTGATTATAGTCGGGGATTGACCTTAGCTAAAGGCCACTCTCTGGCGTTATTCACGAGCCTCGAAGTGTGACGTCATATTATGTTCAGGCTAACTCCCTGATAGCCTGAACATCTGACGTCACACTTCGAGGCTTATGGTTAAAGCCAGAGAGTGGCCTCTAGCAGTCTAGGTTAATCCCATCCATCTTACCCCACCTAGATACATACAGACGACCGCAAGTGCAGCTCAAACGTCACCCCGGACCAATGAAAATGCAGATAAAGAAGCTTACGTTTTATCCAATGAAATGATTTATATATCCAATGAAATCACTGGTTCTGAAAAGCAAGTCTGTATTTATCTTTTGCGGATAAAGACATAAGACCACTCTAACTATCTGACTGCTTTCTATAAGCATGACCTATCCATGACAACCTCTTGGTGGCGCACTTTTTAATGAGTCTTCTAAAGTGGGCGATGGGGACAGATTAAGATTACAACACCTTTTATTTGTACAGTAACGCATATAAACTTACTGCAGGTCACAGCGGCATTTGATGCTCTGCAATTGGTTATGGTTGCGTCGTAGTTAATAATATACACGTGGCTTTCGTAGGGACATAACCCGCTGTTCATCACAGTGCCATAGCAGTTGTCATGAGTTACGCAGCACCTATGGATAAAACACAACCTCTTTTAGTTGATCTATTTTGGGAACACGGCCAACATAAACCATACTTTACTGTTCGTTGCATTACATTGAAATCTGCGGATTGACTATGGCCTATTTGGAAACCACTTGGTCTTGATGGGGCATACAGAGCCCAAGCCTACAAAATGTCCAGTGCCTTTAAAGGCAGTGGACACTATTGGTAATTACTCAAAATAATTATCATCATACAACCTTATGGTAACGAGTAATGGAGAGAGATTGATGGTGTAAAACATTGTGAGAAACGGTTCCCTCTGAAGTGACATAGTTTTCGAGAACGAAGTAATTTCCCACGAATTTAATTTCGAGACCTCAAGTTTAGAACTTGAGGTCTCGAAATCAAGCATCTGAACGCACACAACTTCGTGTGACAAGGTTTTTTTTTAATGTAATTATTATCTCGCAACTTCGATGACCGATTGAGCTCAAATTTTCCCAGGTTTGTCATTTTATGCATATGTTGAGATACACCAAGTGTGAAGACTAGTCTTTGACAATTACCAATATTGTCCATTGTCTTTAAATTGGTTGAAATACGTTTTATTGTTGTAAAATTGTAATGGTAACATGAAAGTCTCTTTTACCTGTCGGTTCCATCAAGCGGAATCCCAGTTCCACCGAACCCGCAATAGCATCCATACCCATCGTAGTCCAACCACGAGTTGATAATGTTCCGGTCGGTAAGGCATCGAATCATGTCACCAAACTGGATAACACTACGTGGCTTAGGAAGTGCCACTGTAAAGTGGGAAAAAAATTGTGAGGAAAAGTACCACGACACAATGTGAAACCAACAACGGACTATAAACGTAATTTGTTCATCGACTGATCTCCTTTATATCTGAGAGCAGGGGATCCAGTTTTCAACTACCTGAAACCATGGCGCAACTGCCATAACATGCCGTCGTGGCATGCCACAGGGTATATAGGGGCAAAGGCAAACTAACATAATTGTTCCGGAACATTGAGTTGTTTTTATCATCGTCTTCTGCTAACCATTCACCGATAGAACTTTGAGTGCCCACTGCCCAATTGTTGCAGTATCCCAATACCTATGCAGATCAACATGAGCCGTATTGGGGTCAACACTTAGCACGGCATCTTGATCATGATCGAATGAACCAGAAATTTCGTTCTGCGTGTCAATAACTGTGGCTTTTTGGGGTGGATGAGTATGTTTCTCAATGCAGTTTTATCATTGTCAAGAGCCATTTCACCACAAAATATCCGGTACCAAGTATCCACACTAGGTATACAAGGGCATTTCCTGTTGTAGATCAAAGCAATTTTTTTTGTTTTATCTGAAGAAAATAACAGCTATTTGTTTTCACCAGCAATATACTACGCTCGACATTGGGCAAAGGGCAGACCTATCCGCTAAAAAATCCTCTGAAGAATTCTGAGCACTGAAGATACATTAGGGATAGGCCTCTGCCCAAGTACACGTACATGATCGAGTTCTGAAACAAATTTCCGAAACTTCTCATCCCCATTTTAGTGTCGGACGCCCAAACAACGACTCCCAGTCTCCTGTTGTAAGATACTATTATTTTCTTACTAATCGAGTACTAAATGGACATAGTGAATAGTTATGTCTGAATTTGGACAACATACTGAAAACTCCTTATCCCTGTAAAAAGTCTTAGACGCCCCCAAAAAACTCCATTTTGACAAACTCATTTTCTTACCTGTGCAGACGACGAGAGCCAACAGGCACAGTTTGCCAAAACCTTCCATTTTTTTCACGCAGGCTAGCTGGAGCAACACCAATATCTACGAACACTCTAACGCTGTGCCTCAAAGAACACTGAGCTGTGCCCAATTTCATAAAGCTGTACAGCAGAACATACTCAGCTTAACAAATGTATCTTTGCTATGTTAGCAAAAAGTGAGTTGGGCACCAGCCACAACAATGCATTAACGTAATTTGGGCTCTGGTAACCTGGTTCTGCTAAGCAGTTCTATTTTTGTGCTTAGCAACTTTGTTGTGCTTACATAAAAGCTTCTTTTGTAATACTCTTATCTCCAAACGGATTATTGTAATTTTGTCTTTTTAGCGTCGTTAAAAAGCTGATAATAGGATAATCACATATCTTCCTGGACATGAAGTACACAAACAGTTGACCGCAAATGGATATCACTAATTTGGGAATATAAACAGGTTTTCACCATGGTCGATTTAAAACGCTATATTACTCGAGTTTTTTTTTTAATTCTGCTATATTAAAGTTATAATCTGCCGCTAATCAAATAAATAACAGGTGACAATGTTCGCAGCTCATTACGAACCACTAATCGCGCAAAAACAATTCTTTTGGCGATTTCCATCTCCACAATGCGTGTATGCTACGCGGTGTATCCATTGTCAATAATGAACAAGGGATGTAGAAAGAGTGCTCGTATTTTCAAAAGTGTTTACTCTGACCGTTGTCTCGGGTGCTTCATTACAGAAGGCCAGTTTTTCTCCGGATGTCAACACCATTCATACTGTATTGTTTTGTTCTAACAAGGATTTGGGTATACTTTTATAACACAAAACACAATTTCCACAAATTTGTAGAAGATAATGACAGTAGAAAACTTACTTTAAAATATTAATAGCTGAGGTGCTGCATTTTTGAGAAATGAGTGAAACAATGGCACGAAAATACGTTTTACAAGCTAAGATAAGTTTCGTCTTTAGAGACGAACATTATTTTCATGACTTGATTTCTCAAAAACTACAGCACCTAGGCATGTAATATTTTAAGGGAAGCTTTTATATCATCATTATTTTCAAACTTGGCGAGCTGTGCACATTGTGTTTTGTTTCCTATACAAAAAGTACCCAGACCCTATAAAGTATGATACATTTTGTATTGATCATTAATCACTTATCTGTATGGTATGAAAGTATGAATGGAAAGAAGAAAAAAAAATATGAAACAACCCTGTAATTAACTATTGGATTTGTTTTTGTTATAACAATTGTACACTTAGTGGTATTTATGCGGTATTTAAGTTGGAGCGGGAGGGGAGGTGACATAAGGAGACTGTGTCAAGTCGCTGCTTTTGTCACAATTTCCAAAGAGTTGTGCAATATTCGGTGCGCCAAGGACACTTCGCCCCAGAGAGGGCCTTCTCCAAGGAATGATTGCTATGATTGCATTGAAGTTCAAATTGTACGGCAAGTTCCAATGCACAAACAAAAAATTTGGTTTATAATTATTTGTCCCACAAAGACCTATGATACTTTCTGGATAATGCACAATCTGCCGTTTAGACCACCACCAGTATTCCTTCCATTACTGGTACATAATTTGTATCGACCATTCTTTTGTGACGTCACCACCGCGTTTTTTTGCAGTCTTTTAACTACAAGAGTTCACAATAGACTAATCCCCTTTGTATATCCTTTAAATCCAAAACAAAAAGTTAGTTTATAGGGCCTACTTCATAAAAACACGTTTAATGTTTTAATAAAAAGGGCAAACTATTGCCTAGCCAGTTTTAACATGTTTTGCTACTCAATGCCTTCCATACAAAATGGTGTCCAATGTTTGTGGAACAAAAGAAACGTACGTGGAGTATTATAAAATTACGCTCGAGTACGTAGCCTAACCAGACGTCAAATCACTGACGTGGAACATCACAACGGCGCGTAAACAAACAAAGAAAAAACACTGGCTATAACTAGGAAGGAAATATAAATTCTATTCTAAATTTGCGGGTACACGCAAGTTTACTACAAATGTATTCATGTATAGTTTCTTTCAATATTTATCAACACCATGCGAGGCTTCAATCAATATTACTTACTGGCTGCAATAATGGCAAACAACAAACAAAGGTGCAACGCAATTTTTTTAATGAGTTGTCTTTAGACCATGTGACCTTTGTTTACAATAAGTGTGACCTAGTACATTCTATAAGTATTCTGGCAGGCACTGTACTACACTGGTCCCATGTGAAAGTTGACATTTTGAGTCATAATTTCCACATAAAACCCGAGGGTTAACTGTGCAAATGTGACATTTACGGAGTCATTATTTGTGGGTTTGCTGTCCTGCTCTTAGGAGTGGAACAAATGTCCTCTCCGGTACAAACTATTGGTGGCGCCCTATATTGTGAAGTGGTATTACAAGTCGTCTAAAGCCATAACAAGTCAATGAAAACACAATTGAATTAATGTTCTAGCCCTTAAGGGCCACAATTTTTTATTCATATGGATGATCACATCTATGATGAGGTTCAAATATATTAATTAAAATATCGCATATAACAAAATTAAGTACTCTCTCTCTCTATACAATCAGCAAATGTCTTAAGTTTTCAAAAAAATCATAAAATCTCAGCAGGCATAATTATATCTTTGGCTATGAAAATTGTAAATTTAAAACTGAATAGCTCTGTAATCATTTTGTGCACGCTTAAATCCATTGGACACTTTCGGTAAACAGTATTGTGGTCCAAGGTCCACAATTGTGTATCACAACTTATTATATAAAATAACAAACCTGTGAAAATTTAGACTCAATTGGTCATCGGAGTCGGGAGAAAATAACGGGAAAACCAAACCTTGTTTCCGCACGTTTCGCCGTGTCATGACATGTGTTAAAAACAAAACCGTAATTCTCGATATCGATAATTGATATTGTTTTAATGTTTTCTCAAAAAGCAAAGCATTTCATGGAATAATATTTCAAGAGAAGTCTTTCACCATTACCTTCTGTAAACCCTGTAAGTTACTTGTAAATCTGTGAACTTAAACTGTTCCGAAAGTGTCCAATGGCTTTCTTTGAGGTTTGATTACTTCATTGGCAATTGTACTTACAAGGTGGTTTTAGTCTATATTTTTGTTAAAAAATGTAAAACGGAGACATCTTTTTTTAAATACCCTGAGTAAACATACAAAAAAGAATTACACTAAAATTCTGATGCCACATAACTAAAAATGTCATAATATGGAATCATTATTAAAATTTTGAGTTATTACTGAGTGACATATTTATTTTAAAAAAACACGGCAAACTTTTGAAAGATTTGAAGGCGTTACCCCTTTATTTTTCTTGTACTACTTGTAAGGATATCTTTCTTCTTCAAACCGTAAATGGCTATCAGTATCAACAGCTCTTGCTTAGCGCTTAAAGGGTCTGGGTACTTTTTGTAGGACATAAAACACAATGTCCACAGATTTACACTAAACTTACACAGTTTGAAGAAAATGATGGTATAAAGCTTCCCTGAAAATATCACTTGCTGAGGTGCTCGAATTTTGGAGAAATGAGTAAAACAAATTATTTTAGCATGTTAAAACGGATTTTCATGACATTGTTTTACTAATTTCTAAAAAACTACAGCACTTCAGCAACTAATATTTTAAGGTACGTTGTCTGCTATCATTATCATCAAATGGTGTGAGTTTAATGTAAATCTGTGGACATTGTGTTTTGTGTTACAAAAAGTACCCAAATCCTTTAAAATCATTACCAAAAACCTGTACAATGTATGCGCTTCTGGAGGGTGCACCAGAATTTGCCTGAAGTTGTGCTCTGAACTGTTCTAGTGTAGGACAGTCTTTGATGCTGTTTGGAAGAACATCCAGAGACCATTTGTGTGGTTAGCAAGCCTGGCTGGTAAAGCAGAATGCACAAACTTCCCAACTTTTAATGAAGCATTTATGGCCACGTGCTTGCTCAAGGGCATAAATGTCTTGACCGGGTATTGAAACCACACTCTACTGCTAGCAACACCAGAGCTTTGGTCCAGAAAACTAGACCGCTCAGCCACGGCACGATTCTCTTCATTCAGGGGGTAATAGGGCAGATATGGTTTTTGTGGTTGACTTAGCTTGGCGCACTACATACTTGGCAGCACAGGCTGTGTATACTCCACAGACAGCCGAGATTTCTTAGGGAATGAAAAAAGTTGCCCTAACCAGTGTTATATATATTTTTCACGCACAATGAGTGTCACAATTAGCAGATGCCGGTGCTAAGTATCAGAATTATTAAATAATCAGTGTTATTAATCTGCAGTATTTTTTATTATCATCAATATTATTATCAACAATGTTATGATAAAGAGCCGGTATTAAAAAATTGCTAACGAGTAATAACTATTTTTTCCAGGTCCAAACACACATCCCTAGTAAACTTGACAAACCTTGGAGCACACATAAACAGGAGAGGATATCTGCTACTTACTTAAAAAGTTGTGAAGTCAGACAACACCTTTGGCATGGCATACCTTCCATTCCATTCTTAAACAGAAACTAGTAAACGACTTATCGTAAAGATAAGAAATCGCTGATGAGTTGTAAATAAATGGCAATACGTCAAATGATCTCAGAACGGGGGTACGAACCCACAAAAAAACAAAAATAAAATGAACACACAAAATAATTTGATTTAATTTTGCATAGTATTCCTAAAAACACTTCTCCATGTCTGTACAGTGTTGTAGCCACAGTGGGCCTTACAATTTTTGCCTAGCAAAAAGCATTGTGCCGCCCCCAACGAAATATTTAACAATATTGACCATTGTGCATTGATCTGAGCAATGCTCATGAAAAGGAGTACCAAATATCACAGAGAAAGAACGCAATCAAAAGGCCATTCAAGTCATTGCAGGGCCCCCAACACAAACAGTTTGGAAACCTGGCATCATGTCTGAACTTTAGCAATAATGACCCCATAAAAACATTAATAATTTTGTTGATTCGCTCACCCTCGGTGGACTTAAACAAATTTGATTCATTGCCCACCACTAAAATTAGTCGCGCTACAACCCTGAATATTACTGATATCCCACTTGACTTGACAAACCTTACAGGTTTTCATACACGATGTTGGTATCCAAGTGGTTCTGCACTGCTCCATACAGAAAGCTGTAGTGCTCCTGAAATAAAGAAGAAGTCAATAACAATAATAATGAAGACAATAACAATAATAATAATAATAATAATAATAATAATAATAATAATAATAATAATAATAACCAGTACTTGTATAGCGTAATATATAGTATTAACACTCATATTGCTTCAAAATCATAAACGCTAACAGGCTTAACAAGAAATTAAAAACTAGATTACACAAAGTTATAAGTCAAAAATATGGAACTAACTTAGAATGGCACTTAATATTTACAAGTAGGCCATGCAACATCAAATGCAATATATATGAAAATAGTTAAAATATTTAATAAAAAGAACAAGCTGTTGGAATAAAGAGCAGTCCATGTACAGCACAGTAAAAAAGAACAGTCCCCGTATAAAATAGCACAGTAAAAAGAGCAGGCAACTGTATTAGCCGTCAATCGTATTAAATGGCACAGTATAAGGAGCATTCAAACATATTAAAATGAACAAGCTGTTGGAAAAACAAGCAGTCGATGTACTAAATAGCGCAGTAAAACGAACAGTCAACCGTATTAAAAAGCACAGTAAAAAGAACAGTCAATTGTGTTAAATAGCGGAGTTAAAAGAGCAGTCAAACATAATAAATACCACAGTAAAAAGAGCAGCCAACCGTGTATGTTAAGAGCAGTCAAATCTATTTAATAGCACAGTAATTAATATATCAGTCAGCCGCATTAAATAGCACAGTATAAAAAGAAGTCAACCATTATAAATAGCACAGTAAAAAGGGCAGTCAACCGTGTTAATTAAGAGCAGTCAACCGTATTTAAAAGCACAGTAATTAATAGATCATTCAACTGTATTAAATAGCACAGTATAAAAAGTCAACCATTATAAATAGCACAGTAAAAAGGGCAGTCAACCGTGTTCATTAAGAGCAGTCAACCGTATTTAAATGCGCAGTAATTAATAGATCATTCAACTGTATTAAATAACATAGTATAAAAAGCAGTCGATATTAAATAGCACAGTAAAAAGGGCAGTCAACCGTGTTAATTAAGAGCAGTCAACCGTATTTAAATGCGCAGTAATTAATAGATCATTCAACTGTATTAAATAACATAGTATAAAAAGCAGTCGATATTAAATAGCACAGTAAAAGACTTACCAGTGTGGGTACCATCCCAGCTCGGGTGCCTTTAACTTTCATGACGGCTCTGTAGACGTCCACAACGTTTCCGTCCTTCAGCTTAGCCATGATGTTCAGCAGAGCGCAGAAAGTACCGCTGGCTCGAACTCCATCACTGCCAGATCGCAAACAAAAACATTTGAAAGGTGAATGTAAACCAAGAAAATATCAAAGCTCTTGGAGATCTTAAGGGCACTGGACACGTTGGTAAATGTCTCACTTGGTATATCCCACAAATGCATAAAATAACAAATCTGTGGAAATTTGGGCTCAATCGGTCATCAAACTTGCTTGAAAATATTGAAATCAAAACATGTGCATTCAGACGCCTGAGAAAGGCTTCAGGCCTGAATTCTTTCTCAGATTCAAATAGTATGGTGACATATTACCTCATAACTACGCTACTTCAGAGGGAGCCGTTTCTCTCAATGTTTTATACTATCAAAGGCTCCCCATTACTTGTTAACAAGTTACTTTTTATGCCAATATATATTTTGAATAATTAGCGAACGTGTCCAGTGCCTTTAGAGGTGTATCTCACGTGCAAGATTCAGAATGAAAATATCAAGGTTTCTTTTCCATTAATTATTTTCCTTCAAAAAGAAAAAAAAAATACTCCAATTTCCCCCTCCCCCCTAACCGCAATGGTACAGCCTGAGCTCATCCCATGATATCCACATACATGCAATGAATGGCAATCCGGTCTTCATTTCCATGGTCCTTCTGCCACTGGTGCACTGCGGTCACTGCTTGTAGTGTTGATATGGGAGAGGCTGGTACCCCACTCACATCAGGCCAATCAGAGAGCTGCAGATGACAAATCTTACGGCACTCCTTGAAGTGGTTTTCAATTTGTACAAAGAAGCGAGAACAATAGATGTTAATAATAATAAGAATTATTATTATTAATAGATGTTAGTGTTTTGCATCGGAGGCAGAGAATATAATTTGTTTTTACCCTTACACCGATTTATAGCATTGTATACTCAGTTCATTCCCCGAGTTCTGTGAAAAAAATCCACAGGCAATTCACTCGGGTGGAATTCTAACCAACAACATTTACATTTGCAACAGATGTATTACCACTAGATCGCCCGGGTTCGAATCTGCAGCCAATCAAACCAGGAACACCAGGGCAAAAACCATCTCAAATGCAATGGGTTCTTTTATGTGCATTACACAACACACTGGACCAACAGCTTTACGTCCCATCTGGAGGACGCAGCAACAATAGTTTTAAAAGTGTCTTAGTCAAGGACACAAATGACATATTTGGAAATCGAACCCAAAATCTGCTAAACAGAAACACCAGAGCTTCATATCTTCAAGAACCTGCATTGGAGATATTTTTGGTAAAAATACGTCGTTGACTTGCACAAATAATTGCATCATTAATAGGTCACATTTGCGCAACGACTGGTTAACTGGTTGTTTAGTGACGTACCTAGGGCTGCGTACAAAGTTTTTGTGGGAACCATGATATTTTGTTCAGTGCTCACTGCATGGCCATAACTAGCCCGATGAAGAATGAAATATAGGAATCTTCAATGATTGTTTTGTTAGATGATCATTCATATGTCGTCCATTACAAATGAATACCCTGCCTCTGCAAAATAATTTGAATCTCTACCTTCATCTTTTGGTTGGTCAGTTTCAACTTGCGCATTGTGATGCCGCTCTCCAATTGGTCGGTAGATTCTAAGGTGACACTCAGAGGACCAACTGTACTGGGCTCATCCTTGGTTGGCAAATAGTCGGCAAATGTCTAGATAAAAAAAGTTATTAAAATTTGATTAAACGGTAGCTTAAATTACTTTTATTAAATATCTTCAAGAACCTGCATTGGAGATATTTTTGGTGAAAATACGTCGTTGACTTGCACAAATAATTGCATCATTAATAGGTCACATTTGCGCAACAACTGGTTAACTGGTTGTTTAGTGACGTACCTAGGGCTGCGTACAAAGTTGTTGTGGGAACCATGATATTTTGTTAATATTTAACCGTTCACAGATTTACATCAAACTCACACAGTTTGAAGATAATGACAGTAGAAAGCTTCCCTTAAAATATTACTTGCTGAGGTGCTGTAGATTTTGAGAAATGGGTAAAACAAGTCACGAAAATAATTATTTTCTCAGGAGACGAAAATTATTCTGGCATGTAAAACATATTTTCGTGACATTGTTTTACTCATTTCCCAAAAAGTACAGAACCTCAGCAAAGAAATATTTAAAGGTAAGCTTTCTACTATCATTATCTTTAAACTCTGTAAATTTAATGTAAATCTGTGTTTTGTATTACAAAATGTACCCAAATCCTTTAAGTCCCACCTACCTTGTCATCCATGCTGTTGAGCATGACGATAAAAGTTGCGTTGTAGTCATAAGCCATTCTCCATAAATCACCGACCGTTTGAGGCAATGGCATCTGGGTTGTTATGTATCCACTCTTAGCGCTGTAACTCTGCAGTCAAAAGAATAAAACGGTCGCTCAGTGATTTTCCCCCAAGAAACAAATGCCGTGGCTGACTTCAACTTTCCCAGGCCCAATGGACCCTTCCCATGAAATATGCTAATTACATTCACGCATGCGTACAGACCCTGTTGGTTGGCAAACGCCATAGAGTTGTGCACTAAGCAGACGCGCAATCGCGTGTACAAAACAGCGCGATTTTCCCTAATTTTTTTAACCAAAACGTTAGTGCGCACGTGCTATATTTCATGATACTGCTCATTTTTGCTTAGCAAACAAGTGTTAACCCCTTATATAATGCCGGTATTATCAGGCCTCAATGCCCGGCTTACACGCATGACTGCATAGCAGCCTTTGTTTCCCCACAGTTGTACCGGCCACAGACTGCATTCCATGGCTTACCACATACCGGACTAGATAAGCGGCCATAGCCGCCTTCCGCCTTCAAGGGGTTTAAGCAATATTTTCTGTTAAAGCAACTCTATGAAAACGGGCCCAGGTCACTGTCTCATAGTAGAATTATTCCAGGAAAAACCCACTTCATCAGGTTGGGACTGAAAACCCAATCCACATAGTACCCCCCGTGGGAATTGAACCGGGTCCCAGAAGTGCAAGGCAAGGCAAAATACCACAATGCCGACCCGTATGGAGTATGGAGCTAGTTACAGGTGTGCTGTGAATGATGAGCGGAGATGTATGGAGGAAGTCTGCCAACTGGGCCTGGTGAGGAGTTCTTAATATAATGCTGTGACTTACAAAATGCTGTGATGTTAATTCATTTAATGCGCTATATAAATACAAATTATTATATTATTATTCTTACATTTAGGAAAGAAGCGTTGATGTAGTCCGTAGTTCCAGCTCCACCAGCAGTCATCAAACGTGGTCTTAAGCGGTCCACTAATAGTAGGAGAAAAAAAAAAAAAAAAAAAAAAAAAAAAAAAAAAATCAAACTAAAAAGTGACCGCAGGACAAGCACCTTCTGCCCAAACAGTCTAGATACTAGACGCTCTTGTTAATAAAGTTTTTGCTATGGTTGGACAGTCAGACCATTATTTGTGTTAGGGTTCCTACCATGGGTCCTATTGGTTAGTAAGCAGCTAATTCTATTTTCCCGAGGAAGTTAAATCATAAAACCATTGGGCATACACTCAACACTTCACATGTCGCGACTATTCCATCGATAGAGGGCGTTATCTGGAAGCAGTGAACCCATTGTTTTGTGCGACGTGGTGGTTGACCTGGAAGTTTCCCCCACAGCGCCCCCTATTGTTCGATAGTACTGTGTTGGGTGCGTAGTCGGGAACCCCAATAGTTGAGTGATAATGAACAACGAACGTATTGTACCAAAACTACCAAAAAAGTAGCAGCATATTTTTATATTCCCCTCGCTTGTGGCCCCAAACTTCCCAACTCATGTGAACCTGTAGAAAGATTCAAGACTAAATTGAAAACACCCCTTATGATTCCCAACTCATGTGAACCTGTAGAAAGATTCAAGACTAAATTGAAAACACCCCTTATGACATGCCGTTTCAAATAATTTTTCTTTTTGTTAGCGCCTTGATAAGCACCCCTTGGGTGGATATGTCTTTGCGTGTTTAAAATGTCTTTGTTACTATTATTTTTTATTCAATTTTGAAATGTTCACACTCCAAATACATACCAGGCACTATTTCTGGAAAGCGGTTTTTATCAACGTTGTCTGGGTCCTGACCTCCTCTGTACTGGTCTGATGAGGTTGAAGTATGGCTGGCCAACTTGTCAAGGCTCTGATGAAATAATAATAATAATAATAGGCATTTGTCATGGCCGAGTGGATTAAAGCATCAAATTCAAGTTCTGGTGGTTAACTCTAGTCATCATCAGGAGACTGAAGAGTGCAAGACATGTTGTAGATGTGTAGATAGTTGTTTTCACATTTTGATCTTGCAAAAGAATTCCTGGTTCAGTAAAAATTGTGAGCCCCATACCATGGGGTCTTGTGGGATTAAGTACCACACTATTCCAGCCCTTAAGTCTCTTAAAGTGCTTAAAGGCACTGGAAACCGTGAGCACTCTCACATTGGTGTATTCCAACATATGCATAACATAACAAATCTGTGAAAATTTGGACTCAAATGGTCATCGAAGTTTGCAAGAGAACAATGAGAGAAACACACCCTTGCTGCACAAATTTGTGTGCTTTCAAATGCCTAAAAAAGGCATCAGGCCTGATGTCTTTTAGTATTTGATTGAGAAATTACCTCTTTCTCAAAAACCAAAATTACTTCAGAGGGAGCTGTTTCTCACAATTTATTATACTCTCAACAGCTCTCCATTGCGCCTTACCAAGTAAGTTTTTATGCTAACAATTATTTTGAGTAATTACCAATAGTGTCCAGTGCCTTTAAGGAATCTTTAAGCTCTATTGTAAAGCAGCCATGAAAAAAAAACCCAAAAAAAACAAGGATTTCTGTATTCAGTGTTAATCGGTCAAAAGTTAGGATGCCCTTCTGATTTGTCAATAATGTTGGCTACTGTTTAGAATTGCCGCTGTTGATTATATGAAACAGCAATTATGTATTTTATCATGTTAGGGCAATACTGAAATAAATGTTTTATTGAACTGAATTGAAC
Organism: Asterias rubens; assembly: GCF_902459465.1. Taxonomy (NCBI): domain Eukaryota; kingdom Metazoa; phylum Echinodermata; class Asteroidea; order Forcipulatida; family Asteriidae; genus Asterias; species Asterias rubens. Next base: position 14,258,774 of record NC_047073.1, read on the forward strand.
TGTGGTACCTCACCTCAAACTCCAGTTGGATCCCAGTCTTATGGCTCTTCGCTTGGATCTTCTTTAGAGCAGATAGTTTGGAGCGTAACTCCTCCGACTTAATGGTTTTGTCCCCGCACTGGAATTCATCCAATAAGGCATCAAAGATGAACTCGTACTGGGCCTATGTGAGGGTGATGCGAAGGTAAAGATCGGACGGTTATTATCAGCGAGAGAGAAATTTAAACCCAACTCTGAATCTGAGCAATATACATTTGTTTACTGCAGTAAATGTTTTTGTGTGTGTGGACTTGTCAATCCAATTGCTGCCAGCACATTTCAAAGAATCATGATAACCATAGTATTTTGCCTGGTAGCCTTATCCTGGTAAGCGTATTTTGCTGTGCTTAGCTACTTTTTGTACAAGTCAGCTCAGTCTGTGTGTGTGGACTTGTCAATACGATTGCTGCCAGCAATCTTCAAAGAATCATGATAAACCTCTAGTCTTGAATTTTACACTGGACTATCGGCTCGAGGCCACTGATTTCAGTGTTGGGCCAGTAAGCTCAGGACAGGACAAGTCTGGTTAATAATAATAATAATAATAAGACTTGTAATGCGCACATATCCACCCTGCTGGGTGTTCAAGGCGCAGTAAAACCAAACACAAAACAAAAACAAAACACAACACAAAAGAAAAACAGACACAACAAAATTAGTCATTGAAAACCTGTGACATAAGATAAGTTTTGAGAAGAGACTTGAATTTTGCAGTACATTTTGGTTGTACTGTTTTTGGTTTTTAATTCAACATCTTTGTCTTAACGGATTTGGGTACTTTTTGTAACACAAAACACAATGTCATCAGATTTACATTAAACTTGAAGATAATGATAGTAGAAAGCGTACCTTACAATATTAGTTGCTGAGGTGCTGTAGTTTTTGAGAAATTAGTAAAACAATGACATGAAAATACGTTTTTACATGCTAAAATAATTTTCGTCTCATGATCACCAAGAAGAAAATGATTTTCATGACATTTTTTTATTCATTTCTCAAAAACTACAGCGCCTCAGCAAGTAATATTTTCAGGAAAGAAGCTTTCTACTACCATTATCTTCAAACTGTGAAAGTTTAATGTAAATCTGTGGACATTGTATTTGTTGTCCTACAAAAAGTACATAGACCCTTTAAACGAATGATGTCCAAATATTTTCAACCATGCTGAGTATCAACCATAAAACAGAAGAGGTAAATCTGTTCATATTGTTTTGTTCAAATGACACAGTTTAGATGATTCAAAAACCAAGTTCTCATTTTGACTCTATAGTCTCTTTCAATTTTGATCCTGCGTGGTCTTGTAAAATAAATCCCGGTGCAGTAACAATTCTGAGCAACAAGTCCTGGTGGGCCCAATTTCATAACCCTAACTGTAAGCACAAAAACTTGCTAAGCAAAACAAGTATTGCTAAACAGAAACAGGTTAACAGCCAAAATTACATTAAGTTTGCATTTTTATGACTGGTGCCCCGCTCAATTTTTGCTTAGCAAATAACTTTGTCAGGCAGTATTTTCTGCTAAGCAGCTTTATAAAATTTGGCCTATGCAGTCTTGTGACTTTTCCCCCCTAAATTTGGGCCCTGGGCTTGTTCGAAAACCCTGTCTTGTCGCAGGGTTTAAGTGCACTGATTCCCATGAAAACATTGAAGAAATTATTTTAAGAAGTCCATCTTTACCGAGGTCTGAATCATCTTCATACGTCTGTCTCTCATCCCACGGGCAAAGTTCCAGACGTCCACCTTGCCCTCTGCCTTAGCCTGATCCAACATGGCGTCCAAGATAATGAAGGTACCGGTCCGGCCAACCCCAGCACTGTATAATAAAGAATTCATTAAAAACGTCTTCAGAACCAACACTACTCTAAAGAGATTTTACACACGGTGCTACCGCAAACCTCACCTGATTATACCCCCACCATGAACAGTTTCAAATCCAGGAGTGCGTTTTGGCGACCCCAACCAAAAACTGTTTCTGACGTCATAACCAAAACGGTAACCGAGCTCACAACTCAGTTATCGTTCAGTCTGAACAGCAGAACCAACGACCAACAACCGAAACATTTTTTGGTTGGGGTCGCCAAAACGCACTCCTACTTTAAAGCCATTGGACCCTTTTGGTAAACAGTTGTCCAAGGCCCACACTTCGTGTATCACAACTTATATATAAAATAACAAACCTTTGAAAATTTAGGCTCAATCGGACGTCGGGAGAAAATAACGGGAAAACCCACCCTTGTATCCGCACGTTTCGCCATGTCATGACATAAGTTTAAAATAAATCTGTAATTCTCGACAACGAGAATTGATATTGTTTTAATGTTTTCTCAAAAAGTAAAGCATTTCATGGAATAATATTTCAAGAGAAGTCTTTCACCATTACCTTCTGTTAACCCTGTAAGTTATTTGTAAATCTGTGAACTTTTATTTTGTTTCTGTACCAAAAGGGTCCAATGGCTTTAAAGCTGTGTTCCCATTTGACTTTTTCTTCCGTGGTCAAGCAGAAAGTTAACCGTGACTGGCTTTTGTGTAATTCTACCATGCGTTTCCACTTGGACTTATATTCCGCGACATTTGTATAGCATATTACAGCGTGGTCCTGGAAGGTTTACAGCACGGAGCCGTTTCCATAGGACTTTTTAGCGGCCCTGTTAAGTTACCATAGCTGCGCGGAAGTCTTCAGCGACCTCTTTTGGCCAGTTAGGTTTACATCACAGTCGCGGTAAGTTGAAAGAGAGGTCAGTTCACCATGCATTCCTATAGGATTTAATTTTGCATTCTACAGAAAAGTTGCGGTACTTAAAGCCATTGGACACTTCGGTACAGAAAAAAAAAAAAAAAGTTCACAGATTTACAAATAATTTACAGGATTTACAGAAGGTAATGGTGAAAGACTTCTCTTGAACTATTATTCCATGAAACGCTTTACTTTTTGAGAAAACATTAAAACAATATCAATTCTCGATAGCGAGAATTACGGATTTATTTTAAACGCATGTCATGACACGGCGAATTGTGCGGAAACCAAGGGTGGGTTTTCCCGTTAGTTTCTCCCGACTCCGATGACCAATTGAGCATAAATTTTCACAGGTTTGCTATTTTATATATAAGTTGTGATACACGAAGTGTGGGACTTGGACACTACTGTTTACCGAAAGTGTCCAATGGCTTTAAATAAAAAGTCTAACACAGCTTTAGTGATATCATATCCAGTAAGTGGCATATGGTTCCAAAATGCATATTTTCTTATACATGTGACTTGCCTGCAATGGACCACCATGGGTTCGCAGCTGTTTGGACTGTATTCCTTCACAATTTTCACCAGATCTACCACCTTGCTGGGGTCCTGAGGTAAGCCCATATCCGGCCAGGTCGTGTAGTGAAACTGGCGAACCTTCCGCGATTGTTGATTCTAGTTTTTCAAACCAAGAAGAAATCATCCAGAAAATTTGATTATTTTTTTGTTAAGGGTCATGGACGTGTGACCATTTTATTACACTGCACTTTTCATTATTAAAAAATAATGACCAAACCTTAAAACCTGAGCATGGCAATATTTGCTACAAATTACATCGTTAGATTGACCAAACCCAATCGGGAAATACTTTAAGAACAACCAAGAGTCATCATCTAAAAGGAATCTAACACAAAACGTGATACAATGTATGCTTTTAAAAAACAAGAGCACAAGTATGTAACATAGGTAAAACTGTAGTCTTGATTCAAGGTGTTGAGTGCTGTCATGCATTGAAGCAACCACTGCATTTAAAGGAACGCGTTGCCTTGGATCGGTCGAGTTGGTCTTTGAAAAGCGTTTTTAACCGTTTTTTTTTTATAAAATGCATATGGGTAGAAAGATGTTGTAAAAGTAGAATGCAATGATCCACACAAACATGCCTCGAAATTGCACGGTTTTCCTTTTACCTCGTTGACAAACACGGTCGGCCATTATGGGAGTCAAATTTTTGACTCCCACAAATGGCCGACCGTGTTAGTTCGCACAGTAAAAGGAAAACCACGCAATTTCGAGGCAAACTTGTGTGGGTCATTGTATTCTACTTTTAAAACATCTTTCCAACCGTATGCATTTGTTTTAAAAGGGTTATACAGACGCTGTTTATAGACCAACTCGTCCGATCCAAGGCAACGTGTTCCTTTAAAGGTGCAGAGAACAGGGATGTGATAGGGTTTAAATCATGCTTCCATACATTTATCTTTGGTTTGGAAAGCCCTACTCGGCAATCTGGGGGTGTTCATACAGTTTTGTTTTTGTTTTCTTATGAATTTGATCTAAGTTATTAAATATAAAGAAGAAAAGAAAATACAAGTTTTTTAAAATGTTCTTTTTGGGGGGATGGGGAACCGGTAAAAAAAAAAAACGGATTTCCGATTAAAAACAGACAAAATCACATCCCTGAGAGATGCGAACACTACATGTACCTCTGCTTCATGGCTGAGAATGAAGTCTCGGATGATGTAATCAACGCGCTTAACCTCCTTGACAAGCGAGACGGTTATCTTTCCATAGCTAAGTGTTGTGTCCGGCCAGTACTGGTCACATTTCCCCTGCAAGTTAAAAGCAACAATCCCAATAATAATAATATAATATCAAAGTCTTATATAGCGCACTTATCTACCAAACAAGGTACTCAAGGCGCTGAGTATATACAAACTTTCAGAAAGATTGGTTTTTGCAGATATGAATTCTGAGCCCCAATTATTTAGCACCTTATATGGGTATACAGGGTGCTGGCACATACAGCAGCCACAGCCAGGAAACACCGGGGCGCGCTCCTTCTCTTTTCGATAAGTGCACTGGGTTCTTTTACATGCGTTACACAACACATGGGACCAATGGCTTTACATCCCATCCGAAGGACGAAGCATTGGTGAAGTGTCTTGCTTAAGGACACAAGTGTCACGGCTGGGGATTCGAACCCACACTCTGCTGATACAATACAAAGTGTATTACTATAAACCTTATGCCCATGATGTCGTACCAGTAGGGCGCCCTCACCTAGAGGTAAAATACCGGACGTTCATTTGCCAAACCTGTGCACCGGGCGTACAAATCTGTGCGTCTTGATTGTTTCGTCATTGTTGTACTTCTAGCTTCGGACTGATGATACCCAAGCCTACATCCGTATGGACTGTAAAAAGGGTAACCTGTTTCAGCCCTAGGAGTAGGTGGCTAGGGCCTCTGGAAAAAAAAATGTAGCCCACACCTTGAAGTGGCCTTCAGGCCTTGTGTGTCTGGCAACTTGCATTAAAAAAAACATTAAAAAAAAAAAAAAAAAACTACCTTAACACCTTCCACTAGGTTGGTGAGCATGACTATCTTGGTACAGTTCTCCTGCCAAATCAGCCGCCACATGTCAGGAACAGAGGCAGTGTTGGGACCTATAATGTCACCGGGATATCAGGTTCCAAAACACAGACAGAGAAAATATTTAGAACAGTATTGGGTGAAATCGATTTACCTTTGAGTCGAAACAAAAAAAAGGTATAATTAACATTTTATAGATGTACTTGAAAACATCAGCTGTTGTTGGAGTGCAGATTTCAAAAGAGGGCTATCATCTAAGTTTAAAATAACGGGCCTGGAATTTCTTCTTTGAGAGGGCAAAGCCATTTTTATTTCACAAAGGGGACTTACGCTGGGTCATCTTAAAGTTTATGGGAAACTTTTGACTCAATCAATCAATCAATCAAAAGAAATTTATAAAGCGCCAAAATCCAAAGTTTGCTCTAAGGCGCTCATGAATGTACGAGCACAAACAGGAGAAGCGTTATTAATGATACACCTCCTTTCAGGAGTGTCTCGAATGTATGCATTGATTGGGCTGCAAGACCAAGAAATTAAAGCATTAAAAGCGACCATGAGTCTGGTATATTTCCAGGCCTGCAGCCCTTCTGAAAAGATATCAATTATGGTTAAGTGCCTTTCTCAAGGGCACAAGTGTCATGACCAGGATTTGAACCCACACTCTGCTGCTGAAAGCATATGCAGTACCACTGAGAAATTCAACTGGATAAAAGAGTTTTACTGTACCTTGAGTGGCTATGTATTGCTTGGGGGCGTCGAATCCCTGAAAAGTAGAAACAAAAAATATACAAACAGCGCTCGGTTATTCTCATTGAAGCATCTATTGTTTTGTTACCTAGATAAACTTAAAGGCAGTGGACACTTTTGGTAATAACTCAAAATAATTATTAGCATAAAACCTCACTTGGTAGCGAAAAATGGAGAGCTGTTGATAATATAAATCATTGTGAGAAACGGCTCCCTCTGAAGTAACATAGTTTTCGAGAAAGAAGTAATTTTCCACTAAATCATTTGAAATTGGTTTCGAGACCTAAGATTTAGATTTTGAAGTCTCAAAATCAAGCATCTGAAAGCACACAGCTTCGTGTGACAAGAGTGTTTTTTCCTTTTCTTATTATCTCGCAACTTTCACGACCAATTGAGCTCAAAATTTCACAGGTTTTTTTATTTTATGCATATGATGAGATACACCAAGTGAGAAGATTGGTCTTTGACAATTACCAATTATAAAATTAAAACTCTTCAGCTGCCTCAATCTTTTGGTTGATCAATGTATAAATAAACAATATTAATTAGGTTGGCCAAATATTATCACAAGAGTGCCCTAAACAAGTTCACCGTTGAAAGTGACAAAGTTGCTGATTGCAACAGATTTGAAACGCCTCCAGTACAGGTAAATGCGACGCAATCATTATAAGTTACTTACACAAGCGCGAGTGGAATATGGAAAAATATAGCGCTTCTGCGTCCCGACGCAGAGGCGGTATATTTGTTCGTATTCCTTGAGCGCGAGTGTTATAGCGAATTTATCTTGCAGTTTAACGTGCGACGTGTAAAGTTAAAAATTTCAGAAGTTATTTCACGACGAACAGCATGCACGCACACAAAGTTTAGAATGTAATTTTTGCACTGTCCGTATACGGAGCGTGACCAATGACACTCACCATATGCACTGTGTAATAAAAACAGATGAAGTAGTATGTTTTTATCCCCCTAGTAGTTCGAGCATCTGATTGGTGGATTAGCGCGTACTGGCAGATAAAATGTCGTGTTGATGTTCTAAGTTAGGGCATATGCTTTGATTTGATGTATTGGTTGTGCTGTTTGCGACTGTAGTATCTTAGATCAGACCATTACAAATTTCATGTGTTAGGCCTATAGCATAGAAAATCGTTTGATTGGATGTAAAATATCAATAATTTGGAAAAATTAAAATCTTGAGAGGTGGTATCCGTGGATCGCGAAACACCCGAGAAATAATAATAACTACTATAATAATATGGGTGTGTGAGTGTGTGTGTAGCAGTTATCGCGTAGCTGACATTGTCAGTTCCGTTTCTGACGTTTTTTACTATTCTTCCAGTCAGCTCTGTCCGTCCCTCCTTGAACAGAAGAAGTCTTAGGTAGTCCAACCCAGCTGTGCTGAGTAGACGCTTGCCTACTGTCTTGAGGTCTCGGTCGAGTACCCCTGGTAGAGTGATACGAGGATAATATGTGCAAGGTGACATAAAAGGGTAGCTCCGAAGGAGGTAGAAAAGATCCAAGAATACTAAGACCTGGCCAGGGAACTAATCGTAAGATTTGGCAGGTGAAAGTGAAAGAAGGGACTAATGGAGGGGTTGGAGCAACTTCTTTATTTACTTACATCAATATAAGAAGCGTTGACATAATCCGACGAGGTAGGATCGTTGGCAAGTTTTTCAAGAATAACTCGAGAGTCATCATCTGAAAGAGTATCAAATGTAAAACATGGTGGAATTAAGTAGGATTTGAAACTTGCATGGTGGAAATACGATATAGAAAGGTTTGCGGTATTACCATGTAATGATTATCTTAAATGAGTTGGGGTGGTTCTGAAAAGAACCGTTGGTTTCAACTCGACGTTTCGATCAGTATGTTCTGATCGTCTTCTGCTGAAGACGATCAGCTTTCTCCAGAAGACGATCAGAACATACTGATCGAAACGTTGAGTTGAAACCAACGGTTCTTTTCAGAACCACCCAACTAATTTGAGATAGTCATTACATGGTGTTGCTGCAAACCTTTCTATATCATGATGGAATTGTTATTTTTCACTAGTAACATGGGCAAAATTGTAGTCTTGATTCAAGGTGTTGTTGTGCAGAGTCAATGGCAACGAGAAGCCATTCCAAAGGCACTGGAACACCTTTGGTAATTGTCCCAACGAGCAAAATCTGAGAAAATTCTGACTCAATTGTACATTGAAATTGCAACAGAATAATGAAAGAAAAACACAAAATGTGTGCTTCCAGATGCCTAATCATAAAAGGCGTAGAAAGTCTGAGAAATTTGGTATTCACTGAAAATTGAAAATCTGTATTTCATGACACTTACATGGAATGATGTTGGCGTAGCGATTTTTCTTTTTATTCTCTTCCTCTTTCGCCACTGAGCAAGAGTACAGGACTTCATCAGGTAAGTTCTAAAAATATAAATAAAAAAACAAAACAAAACTGCTTTTTCTTCAACGCTGTACTTTTCAAGAACACTGATACTTAAAAATGGTCTGTGCTAATATGTGTGTAAGGTTGTGAATTTTTGAAACTTTTAAATATAATTGTAGGTGGATATAAAGGCTGGTTCATACTTCCTGCGAATGCAAAGCGAAATTTGGCATCACATGGCTGTTTTCGCAGCACGTTTCACAGTAGTTGAACAAAGTTCTCACTGTTACGAACTATTCGATGCGAATTTGTAATGTAAAAATTTGTATCGCATTCGCAGGAAGTATGAATCTGGCTGGAGATCGAGTCTCTTCTTGGTCAAAGATTAAACTCCGAGATGTGAACAGAAAGAGTACTGTATTTTCCCACCACTGATCCACAAACACATCTTGTACCATTCAAAAATTCCTCTCATCAGAAAACTCATTCCTCTCCATGGTAATTTCCATTAGTTACCTTTTAATCCCAGAAAAACCAATTCTCTTTTTGAATGAGCCTAACACACACCTTAATCCCAGAGGAACCCATTCCCTTCCTTGGAAATTTCCATTAGTTACCTTATAATCCCAGAGGAACCCATTTCCCTCCTTGGAAATTTCCATTAATCTCCTTTTAAATCCCAGAGGAACCCAACTCTCTTTTCAAATGAGCCTTTCACACATATTTTAATCCCAGAGGAACCCATTCCCCTCCTTGGAAATTTCCATTTATAGTTACCTTCATTATCCCAAGAGGAACCCAATTCTCTTTGAATGAGCCCAACACACACCTTATAATCCCAGAGGAACCCATTCCCCTCCTTGGAAACTTCCATTAGCTACCTTTTAAATCCCAGAGGAACCCAACTCTCTTTTCAAATGAGCCTATCACACACCTTATAATTCCAGAGGAACCCATTCCCCTCCTTGGAAACTTCCATTAATTTCCTTTCAATCCCAGAGAAACCCAATTTTCTTTTCGAATGAGTCTAACACACACCTTTTAATCCCAGAGGAACCCATCCCCCTTCTTGGAAACTTCCATTAATTTCCTTTCAATCCCAGAGAAACCCAATTTTCTTTTCGAATGAGTCTAACACACACCTTTTAATCCCAGAGGAACCCATTCCCCTCCTTGGAAACTTCCATTAATTTCCTTTCAATCCCAGAGAAACCCAATTCTCTTTGAATGAGTCTAACACACACCTTTTAATCCCAGAGGAACCCATCCCCCTTCTTGGAAACTTCCATTAATTTCCTTTCAATCCCAGAGGAACCAAATTCTCTTTGAATGAGCCTAACACACACCTTATAATTCCAGAGGAACCCATTCCCCTCCTTGAAAACTTCCATTAGTTTCCTTTCAATCCCAGCGAAACCCAATTCTCTTTGAATGAGTCTAACACACACCTTTTAATCCCAGAGGAACCCATCCCCCTTCTTGGAAACTTCCATTAATTTCCTTTCAATCCCAGAGGAACCAAATTCTCTTTGAATGAGCCTAACACACACCTTATAATTCCAGAGGAACCCATTCCCCTCCTTGAAAACTTCCATTAGTTTCCTTTCAATCCCAGCGAAACCCAATTCTCTTCGAATGAGTCTAACACACACCTTTAAATCCCAGAGGAACCCATCCCCCTTCTTGGAAACTTCCATTAGTTTCCTTTCAATCCCAGAGAAACCCAATTCTCTTCGAATGAGCCTAACACACACCTTATAATCCCAGAGGAACCCATCCCCCTTCTTGGAAACTTCCATTAGTTTCCTTTCAATCCCAGAGAAACCCAATTCTCTTCGAATGAGCCTAACACACACCTTATAATCCCAGAGGAACCCATCCCCCTTCTTGGAAACTTCCATTAATTTCCTTTCAATCCCAGAGAAACCCAATTTTCTTTTCGAATGAGTCTAACACACACCTTTTAATCCCAGAGGAACCCATCCCCCTCCTTGGAAACTTCCATTAATTTCCTTTCAATCCCAGAGAAACCCAATTTTCTTTTCGAATGAGTCTAACACACACCTTATAATCCCAGAGGAACCCATCCCCCTTCTTGGAAACTTCCATTAGTTTCCTTTCAATCCCAGAGGAACCAAATTCTCTTTGAATGAGCCTAACACACACCTTATAACCCCAGAGGAACCCATCCCCCTCCTTGGAAACTTCCATTAATTTCCTTTCAATCCCAGAGAAACCCAATTCTCTTTGAATGAGCCTAACACACACCTTATAATCCCAGAGGAACCCATCCCCCTTCTTGGAAACTTCCATTAATTTCCTTTCAATCCCAGAGAAACCCAATTCTCTTCGAATGAGCCTAACACACACCTTATAACCCCAGAGGAACCCATCCCCCTCCTTGGAAACTTCCATTAATTTCCTTTCAATCCCAGAGAAACCCAATTTTCTTTTCGAATGAGTCTAACACACACCTTTTAATCCCAGAGGAACCCATCCCCCTTCTTGGAAACTTCCATTAGTTTCCTTTCAATCCCAGAGGAACCAAATTCTCTTTGAATGAGCCTAACACACACCTTATAACCCCAGAGGAACCCACCCCCCTCCTTGGAAACTTCCATTAATTTCCTTTCAATCCCAGAGAAACCCAATTCTCTTTGAATGAGCCTAACACACACCTTATAATCCCAGAGGAACCCATTCCCCTCCTTGGAAAACTTCCATTAATTTCCTTTCAATCCCAGAGGAACCAAATTCTTTTTTTCGAATGAGCCTTTCACTCACCTTAAAATCCCAGAGGAACCCATTTCCCTCCTTGACTGTCTCAGCTTTCTTCTTTTGGATGAATTCTTCAAATTCTGTCAGCGATACAGCGGTGGGTGCTCTGAATGTCTTCTTTCTTGGTTTGGGTTTCGCAGGTGATGGAGGATGATTAATTGATGTTGTTGCCATCATAGCAATACCTTCATCTACAGACGCGAAGTTATCTTTGGCACTGTGTGTGGAAGTGTATCTCTGTTTTTCCTCTAAATTAAAAACATATGTCGTCAATCGACAAGGATTTTATTTAATTCTTCGGACAATACAATTAAAACAAGCACAGGCCATCCAGGGAAGGGAAAATGTAAAAAAAAAAAATTTTATCAAAAAAGATGTGCCCTCCCAGACCTAGCTCATAAAAAAGTAAAAATATATAAACTATACATTACCTACCATAAAATTGTAGTGAAATACATGTAGGATACTCTGTAATGATTGTTACTATCTCTCTTTGGCAAGTTATTACGCCACACATGAGCTGCACACCCAAAGTTTTAATTTCTTCTGGTTCCAAGAAAATTATCCATTTTCTCATTCAAAAGCATTTCTTTCTAATGACAGAAACTTATAATTCCCAATGGACAATATGTCCGTTCCGCCTTTTAAGACGGTCCAATGACCAAACTGATGGTTTGAGTGAGCAGTTTATCAGGAACATATTGAACCATATGCTCTGATTGAGTAGGATTTGAAACTTTGCATGGTGGAAATACAGTATAGAAAGACTTGCGGTAACACCATGTAATGACTATCTCTAATGAGCTGGGGTGGTTCTGAAAAGAACCGTTGGTTTCAACTCGACGTTTCGATCCGTATGCTGTGATCGTCTTCTGTAGAAAGCTGGAATCTGATGCTGCATGCTGCTTAAGTACTGTGGAGGCGGATTAGCTTGGTGATGCACGAAGGCGGGAAATAGAGGCAGGAAATGGAGCTCGGTGATGCGTGGTGAAGCCTGCTCTGGAGCATTGGGTGGTGTGTGGGGAGTGTGTGCTCACTGAACTGTGTCAGTAGGATCAAGCACAGGGGATAGTGAGGGTTTGGGGCCTTGGGGACTGAGGGTATACATGTAGAAGACCCAAAGCAGTCTAAATAAATAAGTCAATAATGGATTGGGGGCCTAGGTGACTGAGGGTATAGATGACCCAAAGCAGTCTAAATAAATAAGTCAATAATGGATTGGGGGCCTAGGTGACTGAGGGTATAGATGACCCAAAGCAGTCTAAATAAATAAGTCAATAATGGATTGGGGGCCTAGGTGACTGAGGGTATAGATGACCCAAAGCAGTCTAAATAAATAAGTCAATAATGGATTGGGGGCCTAGGTGACTGAGGGTATAGATGACCCAAAGCAGTCTAAATAAATAAGTCAATAATGGATTGGGGGCCTAGGTGACTGAGGGTATAGATGACCCAAAGCAGTCTAAATAAATAAGTCAATAATGGATTGGGGGCCTAGGTGACTGAGGGTATAGATGACCCAAAGCAGTCTAAATAAATAAGTCAATAATGGATTGGGGGCCTAGGTGACTGAGGGTATAGATGACCCAAAGCAGTCTAAATAAATAAGTCAATAATGGATTGGGGGCCTAGGTGACTGAGGGTATAGATGACCCAAAGCAGTCTAAATAAATAAGTCAATAATGGATTGGGGGCCTAGGTGACTGAGGGTATAGATGACCCAAAGCAGTCTAAATAAATAAATTAATAATGGATTGGGGGCCTAGGTGACTGAGGGTATAGATGACCCAAAGCAGTCTAAATAAATAAATCAATAATGGATTGGGGGCCTAGGTGACTGAGGGTATAGATGACCCAAAGCAGTCTAAATAAATAAATTAATAATGGATTGGGGGCCTAGGTGACTGAGGGTATAGATGACCTAAAGCAGTCTAAATAAATAAATTAATAATGGATTGGGGGCCTAGGTGACTGAGGGTATAGATGACCTAAAGCAGTCTAAGTAGTGGGGACGATATTGGAACTAGAATAAACTATAAAAAATTGTTATTTTGCTGAAAAGAGCCGGTTTGGTCTTGATGTTTGAACAGTTTACTCTGCTCGTCTTCATGAGAAACCCGACACCATGCAAAGCTTCAAACATCACTTACAATAATGAGAATGAGTTTCGTTTTTCTCGTACCTTTTATTTCATCCACTTGAAGTCCCTCTGAATCTGACTGCTTGTCTTGGTGGGCTCTTCTGTTCAACGCAAACAAAACACCAACAAAAATATGCATTCATTTCTTATCAATCCTATGATCATTTCAGGAAAGTTCAATTACCCTATTGTTAATTACTTAAAATAATTGTTAGCATAAAAACGTACTTGCTAACGAGCAATGGCGAGCTGTTGATAGTATAAAACATTCTGAGAAATGGCTCCCCCTAAAGTAACATAGTTTTGAGAAATAGGTAATTTTTCACTCAAATATTAAAAGACTCTAGGTCTGATGAAGCCTTTTATTCGGCACTCGAAAGCACACAATTGTGCATCAAGGGTGTTTTTCTTTAATTGTTCTCATTGAGCCCAAATTTTCACAGGTTTTGTTATTTTATGAACAAGTAGTTCATAGTTAATAGATGTTAAATTTGCATCGGGATAAAGAATATTAGTTTTGGTTTTTTACCCATACACCGATGTGTGTAGCACTGTATACTCAGTACTTTCCCCGAGTCCTGTGAAAAAAAAAATCACAGGCATTTTACTTGAGTGGGATTCGAACCCACGACCCTTGCAATTCTAGAGCAATGCCAAGTAGAGATACACAAAGTGAGAATACTGGTCTCTGATAATGACCAAAGTGTGCAGTGCCTTTAAAGGGAGTGTACACGTTTGGTAATTGTCAAAGACCAGTCTTCTCACTTGGTGTATCTCACATCATAACCCTAAAATAACAAGCCTGTGAAAATTTGGGCTCAATTGGTCATCGAAGTTGCGAGAAAATGATGAAAGAAAAAACACCCTTGTTGGACGAATTTGTGTGGTTTCAGATAAGAATGAAAGACATTCTAGCTAGAAGTCTTTTATTATTTTAGTGAGAAATTACCTCTTTCTCAAAAACTACGTTACTTAAGAGGGAGTCGTTTCCCACAGTGTTTTATATTATCAACAGCTCTCCAATGCTCGTTACCAAGTCAGTTTTTAAGTTAATATTTGTTTTGAGTAATTACCAAAGTGTGCAGTGCCTTTAAAGAGTTTCCAAGTTTAGCTAGAACAGAATCTTTTCACAGAGTGGGTGTGTTTTATATTGACTTACTTGGGTCACTTAACTTAATATACATGATATAGGGCGCCATTATTGCTGCGTCCTTTGGATGGGACGTAAAGCTGTAGGTCGTGTGTGTAGTCTAATGCATGCAAAAGATCCCAATACACTTAATGTAAAGAGAAAGGGTTCGCTCCGGTGTGTTCCTGGTTTGATTGTCAGCATATTGCGCCACAGCACCTTATAAACCATTGCATGGTGCTATGTTAAGAAGTAGGTGTTCCTGGTTTGATTGGCAGCATATTGCGCCACAGCACCTTGTAAACCATTACATGGTGCTATGTAAAGGAGTAGGTGTTCCTGTTTTGATTGGCAGCATATTGCGCCACAGCACCTTATAAACCATTGCATGGTGCTATGTTAAGGAGTAGGTGTTCCTGGTTTGATTGGCAGCATATTGCGCCACAGCACCTTATAAACCATTACATGGTGCTATGTGAAGAAGTAGGTGTTCCTGGTTTGATTGGCAGCATATTGCGCCACAGCACCTTATAAACCATTGCATGGTGCTATGTTAAGAAGTAGGTGTTCCTGGTTTGATTGGCAGCATATTGCGCCACAGCACCTTATAAACCATTACATGGTGCTATGTAAAGGAGTAGGTGTTCCTGGTTTGATTGGCAGCATATTGCGCCACAGCACCTTGTAAACCATTACATGGTGCTATGTAAAGGAGTAGATGTTCCTGGTTTGATTGGCAGCATATTGCACCACAGCACCTTATAAACCATTGCATGGTGCTATGTCAAGGAGTACAGTAGGTGTTCCTGGTTTGAATGGCAGCATATTGCGCCACAGCACCTTATAAACCATTGCATGGTGCTATGTTAAGGAGTAGGTGTTCCTGGTTTGATTGTCAGCATATTGCAGCACAGCACCTTGTAAACCATTACTTGGTGCCAATCAAAGAAATAGGTCTTATACTTAAAAAAATGTAGCTCGGCAAAACATCCCTTGCAGGAAAAAATTACTGGGGGTTTAAATGCGTCAATGAGTTGTGATAAAACATTGTCCCAGACATTATTCAAATCTAAAATGAAAAAGGCTTAACGGAATTTATGGTTGAAAAATGTGTGAATTCGTAATGTATGTCACTCTTAGACCGATCCAGGCGTGCAAGTGCTGGTTGCCGCCATACGCTGCGCGCCACTGCTGGGGTGTCTTTGTGCCTAGTTTTGTGCACAAAGACACGAGAAAATCATTTTACTTTTCACTTTTTATGGGACTTTAATGTCTTCCTGGACAATCTACATACATGTATGAAATTTCCTTGATGTGGCTGCTTGATATAACAAGGTACTACATTCTTGATAAATTTTTAAAATTAAGCAGAAAGTAAAATAGTGAAATTCTGACAAAATACCTTGCCGATGTAATGCATTTTAGCGACTATTATGCAGTGTCCGCGTCTTTGACCCCTAACTCGCCTAAGACAAGCACCTTTTTCAAGATGATCCGGCTTCTATTTTGTTGCAAATATTTGTGGTCAGTGATCTACAGTGGTATATCATGATGTCCTGTTAAGGAAAACGTGTTATATACGTTAAGGAAAACATTTAATTCCCATAAAGAGTGAAAAGAAACATGATTTCCTCATGTCTTTGTGCACAAAACTAGGCACATGTACACCTCAGCAATGGCGCGCGATGCTCAACACTTGTGCGCCCGGTGTGCGTCGGATCGGTCTATAGGAAACTTACCTCTTGAGAAAGAGTCCCCCTGCAACAACACCAACGACAATGATAACCAGGATGGGAACAATCACAGCTGCGACGGGGAAGGAACCAGGATCAATATCGCCAGAACCCACTGTGGACCACAAAAAAAAACACTGTGTTTTTACCATAGAGTTATATATAACAACTAGAGGGCGCACTGGCCTTTATACGAGACCCGGCATGCGCGCAGGCGGCCATTTTCAAAGTTGACAAAACAGGCATCGCACAGCGTGTGTTTGTACGGCCATTTTGTAAGTTGACAAGACAGCATCACGTATAGCGTTCAATAAACACAAACTCCAACGTGTACTTCATATTCAACGCGCTTACAGAATGGCGCGCGTGTCTCCTTGCGGTTCCCTCGCGTTTGTGCAAGAAGCATCACCAGTGCACCCTCTAGTTCTTTGAAAACTTTGATCCTCGTAATGAACACCTTATTGGTGGATGGGTGCGAGGGCGGTAGTGTATTGGACCTGAACCCTCAGTGATAACATGAGGTTGCTAGCTTCCTGAAGAGTTGAGAAAGTTTCAGGAATGGTCTCATACTGTCAAATGCCTTGATCTGCAACCCGGCCCAAAATGTTTGGGCCACCCATTCGCAACGCGACTATGAACATTGGGCTCAATGTTGTTGTTTTTTTGCAAGTCGCCTGACACACAAGGCCTGGAGGCCACTTCAAGGTGTGGGCTACAATTATATTTTCCAGAGGTCGTTGCCACCTTCTCCTAGGGCTGAAACAGGGTTACCCCTTTCACAGTCCATACGAATGTAGGCTTGGGTATCATCAATTCGAAGCCTGGCCGGTAGAGCAGAAAGCACTACCTCCCAAATTTTATGTAGCAAGTGTCACAACCGGGATCCGAAGCCACACCCTGCTGATCAAACACCAGTGCTTGAATCCGTTGCTCTTAACCGCTCAGCCATGACACTGCCACAATGTTGATGGGAGTGCAGACCGCGCAAAGAGAGCCAACATTGTAAGGAGGCATGGGGCCGTGGTGCCGGAGCCCAACGAGATATGGCCGGGGTTGTAGCTCCTTGGATATGTGTGCCACAAGGAGCAAAATTATTAGTGTTATATTTTTTGACTGTGTAGGGAATGTTTACCTTCCACTCTGCTTGGATCACCCCAGGCTATGGCAGCCTCCTAAATAGAGTGAGATCAAAACAAAATCACACAGTGAGAGAAAATCGCACATACATTGTGACTGAGTTTAAAAAAATCTGAAACAGTAAACCCTTCTCCCTGCTCATCAGCATTTCTGCTAAGGAACGAGTACTAGGGAGCAAGTGTACCACGGAGTACTTGTGAACAATTAGTACTAGTAAGTTCTAAGGGGAAAAAGGGACAAGGGAACAAGTATTAATGAATAGGTCGAACTAGGAATGAATAGTGAGTATTATAACACACCTCTTGCTTTTTCTGTATTCTGGTTGGCTGAAACACGGTCACGTGGGATGAACTAATATAAGCTACATGTAGTGATCGCGCGCGCGTGTTTTGCGGGAATAGTACCAGAGCGGGCACTAGTCTTTGCAAATAGTGCCCGCGGTAAAAGCGCCCTCTCTTGACTTGAACAGTGAACAAACTACATAATTCTTTTTTCTGTTTTTATTCGACATTTTAAGACAGAGCTGTGTTATAAAACATAATTACTGGCATAATTCAGTAACTAGTGTACGTCTATTCCCCCTCAGGCCTGTGAGTGACCAGAAGAGGGGCCTATTAACCTCGGCCTTCGGCCTCGGGAAATAGGTCGCTCTTCTGGTCACTCAAAGTCCCTCATGGGAATAGACATATACTAGTTACCTCGTTGCCAGTCAATATGTGTATACTAGGAATGAGTACTAGTGAGTACAAGATTGAATACTAGACAGTACTGGTAGCGAGTACTTGAAATGAGTACTAGGAAATGAGCACACGAAAGTCCTAGAGAATGAGTACTAGCGAGTACAAGGAAACAAGTACTAGAGAGTATTATGTAACAAGTACCAGGGGACGAGCAATTGGAAAAGAGTAAGTACTAGGGAACAGGTTCTAGAGAATATTGTGTAAACAAGTACTAGGGAATGAGTACAGAGAGTACCAGGAAATGAGCACTAAAGAATATTATGTACCGAGTACTATGGAATAAGCACCTGGGAAAGAGTACTAGGAAACAGGTACTAAAGAGTATCATGTAACAATTACTAGGGAATGAGCACTTGAAAACGAGTACTAGGGAACGGGTTCTAGAGAGTTTTAGTAACAAGTACTAGGAATAAGCACTAGGGAAAGAGAACTAGGGGGGCTATACCTGGTTGGTTGTTTTGCTGACTGCACCAAGGTAAATGTCGTACACAGCGCTACTCTCCAGGGGCTTGTTGCGATATTCTCCATACATCTGGTCATCGCCAACTTGGAAAGTTTCCGGGAGGTTGTCCTTACTGAATTCTCCTGCCACGTATAGATCAGGTGACACATCCCTGCGCTTTTTGTTCCCTTCTGTTGAGGGTGTGATGAGAAGCACACCAATCTGGAAGTCCCTGTGAAAAAAAAAAAAAAAAAAAAAGAAATTTGACAAAAATAATGATTTTCAAAAGGAACTGGCAACAACGGAATGATAAAACAGTGGTTGCACTGTGTCTGTCGATTGGCGGTTTGTTTGTTTGTTTGTTTACTTGTTTGCTTTTTGTGTGGTATGCATGCAGATAAGTTGGAAAGTTCGTATTTATCTGCTGGGTTTATGGCCCAAAATATTTTATTGCGAGACCAGCAAATGGTTTTCACTTTTATATCAGCCATCAACAAACTGCCCGTGTGGTGCCCAGATTGGATTGTTCCTTTATATTCCAGTCAAAGATCTACTTGATACAAAAGTTAAAAAGGAAGCGGGTGGGGAGGTGGGGGGGACGCTAAACATTTGTTTGTTTTGCCTTATTATTTGCAGAGCGGCTATACTTACGTAACGTAGGTCGAAACAGCTGGAGGGGTTAGTGCAATGGTGACCGTTGAAGAAGTCGTTAGGGAGGTATCAACAGTTGGCTCTTTAGGTTTCTCAATATCTAGTGGTATCCAAAATAATTACACAAGTAAACAATTATTCATAAATTCCCCAGACAGTTTCTCTACTCCTATTCATGGTGGAGAGCACGTCACGTGGGGGTGTTGAAACGGTTGATAATGACCAGCTGGAGCTGTTTATAACCAGCTGGCTTCCGCGTGTCGAGCGCGCAAGATTATCACGCGAAACGCAATTCATAGCTATTAGTAACAGCGCATAATCTATTTCTAAGCGCGCTAGCGTACACACAACCCACTACATCAAACAGATTCTTCACAAAGTTTTTAAAAAAAATATTTCAAACCTCGAATTTTCAATTGTCAAAGTGTTTATAATTGTATTTTTTAAACGTTCTTTAATGAAAAGGGCATTTATGAATTGGAATAAAAGAGGAGTGACTCGTTCTCAAACGTCCGTTTAAGAATTCGTCGCTACCCTAATGCCCTTTTTATAGAATGCAAGTACCGGAAAAAATAAATTTGTACACTTGAGCAAGGCACTCTCTCCACCAACGAGAAGAACTTACCTGTCTCGACAGAAGTGTATATCTTCATCGTTGCATATGGTCCGACTACCTCATCACCACCAATAAGAACAAGGCCAGCTACTTGAATATCATACTGTGTGGATGGTTCCAATCCTGTCACGTTTTTCTCAAAGATTGAGAGATTTTCTTCGGTGTACTTTTCCTGGCTCGGGTCGAAAGACTTGTCATAGGGTTTGTCCAGAGTTTTGTACCTCATCTGACGAGGAAAAAAAACACAGCACCTTGTAAACCATTACTGGTGCTATGCTAATTTAAGGCAATGTACACGTTTGGTAATTGTCAAAAGATCAGTATTCTAACTTGGTGTATCACATTACATGCATAAAATACCAACCCTGTGATAGTCTGTGCTCAATTGGTCATCAAAGTTGCAAGAAAATGAATGAAGGGCAAAAAACACCCTCGTTGTACAACTTTGTGCTTTCAGATAGAAATAAAAGGCTTCAGCTGAAGTCTTTTAATATTTAAGTGAGAAATAACACTTTCTCAAAACTGTTTTACTTCTCAAAATGCGTTATCAACAGCTTGCCATTGCTTGTTACCAAGTAAGTTTTGATGCAAATACTTATTTTGAGTAATTACCAAACGTGTACAGTGCCCTTTAATGGGTCTTAAAATTTGCACATACATGTAGCTCTGGATTTGTTCTTAGTGTGAATGTTCCCTTCGACTGGCCGGTCGTCCAAAGTTACCTTGAAAACTGTGATGATAAAATGCTCGAACCTTACCCAATAGCCAGTGATGTCTCCATTCCTGTTCCCACATGGGACAGTGGTCCAGGAGACTGCGATGCTGGTTTTCGTCTTGTCCACCAATTCAAATCCTGCAGGAGATTCATCTGGAGCTAAACAGAGAAGAAGAAAACAATTTTTTTTTAAATAACATGATGTGACCTCATCATTAAGGGAACATTACAGAATTGGTGAAAAAAAATAAGACTGGTCAAAATCACCGATTTACACAAAACTTACACGGTCTAATGATGATGATAGTAGGAAACATCCCTTGAAATATTTCTATCTGAAATGTCATATTTGATGAAATTAAATAAAACTGATTTCCTGTTTCGAGTTTATCACTCATCGAGTGTTTTCTTTAAAAATAATTTTTTTAAATCGATGTCA
Organism: Asterias rubens; assembly: GCF_902459465.1. Lineage (NCBI taxonomy): Eukaryota > Metazoa > Echinodermata > Asteroidea > Forcipulatida > Asteriidae > Asterias > Asterias rubens. The sequence continues at coordinate 14,279,780 of NC_047073.1, forward strand.
TGCAAAATATGACATCGGTCAATCACCATTTTTGTTCAGGACCCAGATGGCCAATCCATCTCGAACTTCTACAGGTTTGTCATTTTACATGTACATGTATGTACCATATGGAGGATTACATTAAAGTGCTTACACTGCCAGCAAATGTTTTGTCAGCCGAAAAAAAAGAAAATTCTGTAATGTTCCTTTAACGTATTAGATACAATGTCTTAGAAATTACATTTAGAAATATTCACAAGGTTGATGCAGATGAGTGGAAATTCAGAATTGTTCAGTGGGATTCAAAAGTCTGTTTGATTGAAACAAGGGGTAATGGAAGTGGGAAACACCCAACCACCACAGCTCTTCAGGCATTATTTCTTTCACCAGTCACCAGACACCAAGGCCACTTCATAGTGTGGGCTGCAATATTTGTCAAGGGGGCCGCCTACTCCTGGGGCTGAAACAGGGTATAGGTACCCCTTTACAGTCCATACCATAGAGTTATATATAAGAACTAGAGGGCCCACGGGTGGTGCTTCGTGCACAAAAGCACGGAACCGCAAGGAGACACGCGTCGCGTGCGTGATTATGTACGAGCGTTGAATATGAAGCACAAGTTGGAGTTTGTGTTTATTGAACGCTACGTGCTGCCGTTTTGTTCAACTTACAAAATGGCTGCACAAACACACGCTGTTGGATGCCAGTTTTGTCAACTTAGAAAATGGCCGCCTGCGCGCATGCCGGAGCGCGTATATAGGCCAGTGCGCCCTCTAGTTCTTATATATTACTCTATGGTCCATACGGATGTAGGCTTGGGTATCATCCATCAGAAGCCCGGCTGGTAGAGCGGAAATCACTACCTCCCCAACTTTACATTCAACGCATGCTACGCATGCAGTTTTAGACAGCAATGTTGTTGTTTTTGCAGAGAGACTAGCCAGTCTCTCTCTTTAACGGCTGCATCTTACGAGTGTTGCCAAGGACAGCCACCTTTAATGCTGACGTTAATATTAATAGCTGGGTTGCAATACGCGTCATCGACCGCCATCTTTGATGTATTACAAGGGAAAAGTGCACTGTATACGCGCTGCGCGTGAATTGCTCCACGCAGAGTATGCCGATGCTTATTCAACCAATCGTTCGTTCTTAGTTTTCGTTATCGGGGCCTGTGTAACCGGGCCTTTAGACACTCCGTCTTGTCTTAGACACTATAAGACCTTTTTGCGTCCGCGTAATTCATGTCTTAATTCTTAAGACTGTCGTGACTTGGACTTTCAGGACTCATTTTGAGACTTCAGGCTCAAACATTCAGATCTCAGTCTCAGTCAAAGATCTCTATTTCAAGTCTCAAATACGGTTCTCAACCTTCGTCCGACATATTTCTAAAAACATCAGTACATGACTATTTCGGACTTTTCTCTTAAAAACAAAACAAAAAAACACAAAAAAATCATACCATAACAGATCAAGTCTTTACAAACAACACAACAGGGTACACAGACAGTCAACATTTATTATTTTCACATACAAACAGATAAATGACCACATGAAAGGTTATTTTACAAAAATTCTTCTTACAGGGCATGATGGTTTTATCAATTGTAAATTATTTCAAAAATGTTACTCCCTGAACAACGATTTATTTATGTAAGCCCCTCCACAAAGTAATTTGAATGAAGAGATGATTAAAAAAAAATTTGTTTACTACAAGTTCGCCCAAAACAAGGCTAAAAGTCACTCTAGGTAAAGGGCTAAAAGGAAGAAAACGTAGAAATGTAGTAACTCAGTGGAGCTGAAGGTGGAAGTATTCTTCCTCCTAAAAGATGGCAGATCATAGGATGAAGGGAAACATGCACCAGGCAAGGAGTTCCAAAGAGATGCAGTACGAGGGAAAAAAGCTACTGGAGTAGCTCTTTGTTCTACATCTCGGCACAGCCACAGTATAAGGATGAGAACAAGCAGAAAGCCTGGTCTCTCGCTCAAACACCCTGACAGGAGGAACAAGCTTAGATAGACTGGTGGAACATTCCATGATATTGATAAAAACGATAAGCTGTTCAAATTCAAATGTCCAGCACTTCGAAGTACTACGGTTATGGAAAAAGAACAGACTGCGTATTTGGAAAGGTTTGCAGTAACACCATAGATAGATGAAATGGTTTTTTTTTTTAAACTGTCCTCGCAGCACAAAGGCTAAATTACAACAATTTTACATAAATTTAAAATTTGAAATTAAATAGAAGGCAAATTGGTAATAAAAAAAAAAAAAAATATGTGAAATAGTTAAGCCACTAACCTAAATTTACACATTGAAAATTGCACATTGAAATTGAATTACTTTTACTCAAAAATGGTGTGACAATACAACAAAACAACAGACAAGAATTGAAAATGTTACAATCAAGAAAAACAAGCAAAAAAACCAATGTAATGACTATCTAATGAGTTGGGGTGGTTCTGAAAAGAATCGTTGGTTTCAACTCGACGTTTCACTCAGTATGCTCTGATCGTCTTCTGGAGAAATTGTTTATTATTGCGTGTTATTCAAGGATTATTGAACGAATTCTCTCCAGTGTTTCAGCGCTATCTCAAAAACGCAACCACTTCTTGAAAAAAAGGTTTTTTTTGTATATAGGATTAAAACAATTGAACGGTTCCCAAAATGGATGACAACTCTCATTGGATGATAATCAAAGGTAAAAATGGATGCCCCACCAACACTTAATGCAAAATAACTGTTGCTGATTTCTGACCTTTGCTAGACGTCGTACTACTTTCTGATCGCTCTTCGCTTAACCCAGCTTCGCTCCACGTCCAGACGTAGACGGTGTACGTAGAGTAGGCATCCAAACCATCCAAGGTGATACCAGGTGTGGTTTGGTTGACACCCTCAGAGCGTACAGGGGAGCTTATTGGCTCACACTGGTCTCGGTTGATCAATTCATATTCTATTTTGTAGCGTAGACTGCAGGGGTTTTCAGTCACGTCGGTTGCGTCCCAAGTAACTGCCAGCGTGTCCTCAGTTTCAGTGGTGGAAAGATTTTCAACAGGAAGATGAGCTGCACAACAATGAAACAAAACAGGTTCAGAGATAATAAAAATAATAATAATAATAGTAATTTGGGGGGCTAATCGTCCTTACTCGCAGCTAGAGCTGAATTGCGAAGGAAGCGGCTACAACATGTTCGAGAAGCAGGCATGCAAGGGCGCATTCAGCTGCCAGCCACATCAACCCATTTTGACCACGGAGCACAGCCAAGATCGAAAGTGTTTGATTTTTTCCTGAGGGAGGAAAACCGGATAGTCTGGAAAACCCTTGTGGCACAGCAGAGAACCAACGCACAACTCAACTCACATATGGCCCCGACCGGGAATCGAACCGGTCACCTTGGTGAGAGGCGAGCGCTTTACGCACAAGCCAACCGTGCCACCCAGTTCAGAGATCACACTACTAGAAAAAAAAATTGTGCTTAGCAGAACAAAAAGTTTCCCAGCCACAGTGTCACTAATAATACATTCACAGAAAATCTCTAAGCAGAAAATGTTGGCTTGAAATTATCAGCACAGCAGAAATACAGCGGGTAGCCAGTATGTGTGACATGGTAGTTAAGCTGGTCACCATACTTAGGTAATCACCACGTGTGTGTACTTAGCTACTTTGTGGGCTTAAAAGTAGTTCTTCCAACAAAAATCAAAAAGTTCAGTTTCACTTCATGTAACAAAGTCCCCTTGGCACTTAGAATAGAATACACAGGCATACAGTAAAATTACTTAATTCAGTTGTCTGTAGAGTGCCAACTTTCTCTAAATTGTGACAAAGTTCCTATCATTTTATTATTGTCTTTAAAGGTTGGTTTGATGGCGCCAGTGCCTATCTCTCCCTGCTTTCTGCAAATAATTTCTACTAAAGGAAACTTACTTTTTCAGTCAGCCTCGTCATTAATCCTTTGTATTTTTGTTTTTATCTTGTTTCTTTGTAATGTTATTGTTATTGTACAGCACTTTGATCCTTGTTAAAGGCGTTTTATAAAGACCATTATTATTATCATTATTATAAGAATACCTTTAGTCAATGTGGTAAACTCTATTTCTTCTGTGTATGTTCCGACATCAATGCTTGTCGTGGCCGCTACTTTAAACTTGTAGTCAGTGCAAGGAAGGAGGTCGTTAAAACTCAAATATCTTGCAGTAGTTGTAGCAGTTCTAGGAATTCCAGATGATGTCATCAATTCGTAGCTGTATTCTGCAATGACCCCTCCTCGACTGCCACACGGCACCTCGTCCCACTGAAAGCTGACGCCCGTTTCAGTTAAATTGAGGTGTTTTATATTAGCAGGAGGCGCTGACGGGGCTGTTGGAAAAGTCATTTTTTTTATGAACTGAATAGTTCTCTTTGCAAAACACACCACAAAGATATGGATTGGATAAAACTTCAAAGGCACTGGAAACATTTGGTAATTGTCAAGGACCGGTATTCTCACTTGGTGTATCCCAAGATATGCATAAAATTACAAACCTGATTGTGAAATTTTGGGGCTCAATCCACACACGACCTACAGTTTGTGGTAGGAATCGAACCAAGGTCCACAGCGGTAAAAGGCAAAGAAAACACCACTGAGCCAACCTGGGCCCATCAATTTCATGGCTCTGCTAACTGCCGAATTCTGAGCTTACGATCACCATTCTCCACTTGCAAGGTAAGCGCCGAACTTCTGCGCTAGCCTTGTAAGCGTAGAATGCCTAGCAACATTGAGTATGCATGCGCACAAGCCAAAAATCCCTGCTTACACGTGAAATACGCTTGACATAAGCGCAGAATTCTCTGCTTCTGTAAGCGCCGACTCTTTTCTTACGCTAAGCAGAATCATGAAATTGGGCTCATATCCCAAAACTGATGTCTTTATAAGTAAATTGCTTACTTTTACCAGCTGTTGTACTATTCAATGAACGCTCTTCGCTTAATCCAGCTTCGCTCCACGTCCAGACGTAGACGGTGTACGTAGAGTAGGCATCCAAACCATCCAAGGTGATACCAGGTGTGGTTTGGTTGACACCCTCAGAGCGTACAGGGGAGCTTATTGGCTCACACTGGTCTCTGTTGATCAGCTCATATTCTATTTTGTAGAGTAGACTGCAGGGGTTTTCAGTCACGTCGGTCGCGTCCCATGTAACCTCCAAGGCGTCATCCTTTTCAGTGGTGCTGAGATTTGAAACAGCAGGATGAGCTGCAAAAATAACAAAAACACTGAACTTATTATTCTTTTAAGTGCGAGTCCTTTTCTAATGAGGCCAACAAGAACAAAAAATGTGTTTCCTGTAACCAGACCAACTGTTCCAAACATGCCGGCTGATGGGAGTAAAAAAAATCATCCCAACAGTGCAAAAGCATTGCATCTCGTTTTGGCAAAATTTTCTTGCAAGAAAATGCTCCATGCAATAATAACGTTGTTTTGTGTGTACATTTTAAATCAGATACACTATTTGACAACTTCAATAAACTCATGCGTAAGGTAGATGCTATTTCAGGTGATAACACTGGTTTCTTTTTTCACTCACGCAGTGTTATAAAGTAAGTGGGGAAAAAAGTTACTGAAATTGCCCTGTTCTTATACCTTTAGTTGATGTGATAAACACTATCTCTTGACTGTAAATTCCGGTGCCAAGCCTTGTCTTGGCCGCAACTTTAAATTTGTACTCGGTGCACGGGAGAAGATCATTGAAACTCAACGACCTTTCGGTCGTCGTTTCACTTCTATTTCCGTTGCCAGATGATGTCATCAATTCGTAGCTGTATTCTGCGATGGCCCCTCCTCGACTGCCACACGGCACCTCGTCCCACTGAAAGCTGACGCCAATTTCAGTTAAATTGAGGTGCGTTACATTACCAGGAGGTGCAGAGGGTACTGTAGAAAAACAAAACAATAAATGGATTAAAATAACAAAACCTAAAGATGACAATTGATAACTAGAAATTTAGTTTTTGTAAAAACAAACACAAGGTGTTCGGACATCAATGGGGTCAGTGTTTGAATTGATGAAAAGATTGTAAGCTTGTAAAAATTCAAAGAAATCAAACGCACTTTCTAGACTCACAAAGTATCAATGTACTACATTTATATAGTTTTTACTTCTACCTCCATGGTTTTAACGGGAAATGTAAAGAACTTCCACACAACACACATCCACAAAAAATGCTGAGCTGAAAATCATAATAGTTGTGGTTCTCAAGATATTTATTTTCAAAAGTAATACAAGATGGTTGAGCCAGATATGAAAATTGACATTGTTGTGTTTAAAAGTATTTGTTTAGTGAACAAAACAAATTGAACTTACAAAATGTCTTCAGCCAAAAAGGACATCATTTAACTTGTCACAAGACTGCATCGTTGACGTCATTATCATTAATTGAAGATATAGATATTTTTCGTCATTTTGATTACTATGAAACTTTCCAGCTGTCTCCACGTGACATAGAATGTTTAAATTATAAATTTGACAGAATTTTGTCATGGTTTTTCGAGATAATAAATCAGGCCTCATTGTATGGGCACACGCAACAGTTGGCATTGTGGTTCTGTCTGACAGACGCGCACATGTTATGCACTGAGCTAATCTTTGGACTACCGACGTATGACGTACATTCCAGGCTGGTCTTTTCACAGAGCAATGAATTGAATGACAATTAATGTTTTTAGTGCCACCATGATGATGTGACTAGACGTACTGCTTCCTGGACTTTGGACCGTATTATAATTGGAGCGGAACTAAAAGCCACAGCGTTAGCAGTATATACACAGTTTGAATGCGGGTCCAATTTCGACCAGAAATTAAAGTCAAACTGCCATTATCTTTGTACAGCAATTTTTGAATGGTTAACAGACCTAAAGCTAAAGCACAAATTTTGACTTTAGTATTTTTAAAAGTAGTTCTTGAGATATGAATTTTTGTAATATTCAACTTCCTGTTTAAGCCGCAAGTCAAGGTCAAAGGTTGTTGAACTCTGTGTATTGTTTAAAGCTTTTTGCAAGAAATGTCCAATGAGGTAGACTGTTAAAATAGCTACTGACGCCTGCAATTTGTTAACTTAGTTACACGAGTTACTCATGACTGGGCCCAATTTCATAAAGCTGTTGAGCAAAAAATAGTGCTTGACGAAGTTCTTTGCTTGGCATTCAGTGGGGTTAATCGAGCCACAACAACGCAAATTTAATGTTGAATTTTGAATGGTAACCTGTTTCTGCTTAGCGAATCCTATTCTGTGCTCAGCAAGTTTCTGTGCTTACAGGCTTTATGAAATTGGCCTTGAATTGGTTAGTGGTGTCTTTATAAGTAAATTGCTTACTTTTACCAGCTGTTGTACTATTCAATGAACGCTCTTCGCTTAATCCAGCTTCGCTCCATGTCCAGACGTAGACGGTGTACGTAGAGTAGGCATCCAAACCATCCAAGGTGATACCAGGTGTGGTTTGGTTGACACCCGCAGAGCGTACAGGGGAGCTTATTGGCTCACACTGGTCTCTGTTGATCAACTCATATTCTATTTTGTAGAGTAGACTGCAGGGATTTTCAGTCACGTCAGTTGCGTCCCATGTAACTGCCAGCGTGTTCTCAGTTTCATTGGTGGAAAGATTTTCAACAGGAGTGTGAGCTGAGAATGTAAAAATAAGAAACCACAACTTAGTTTGTTATTTCTGTCATTTCGTTAGAGAAGTTACCCCATAACCATGTTAAAGACACCGGACACTTTGGTAATTGTCAAAGACCAGTATTCTCACTTGGTGTATCCCAACATGCATAAAATAGCAAACCTGAGCAAATTTGGGCTCAATTGGTCATCAAATTTGCCAGAGAATAATGAAAGGGGAAAAAAAAAAAATAATTGCATTACTTTCAGTGCTTTCAGATGCATAATAAAAGGCTTTAGCTGAAGTATTTTATGTTACTTGAGTGAGAAATTTCTCAAAAACAAAGTTTCTTAACAAGCACTACGAGAAGATTTTTCTCATTTGTCTATTTTCAAGTGAATAGAGTTGAAAGGTATAGATGGATTGCACTAAGCGTCATCAACCGCCATATTTGATGTATAAACAATGCAAAAGTGCATACGTGTACGCGCTACGCACAGTTCTTAGCCAATGATAGCCTTGCACGCGTGCACATTTCATCAAATATGGCGGCTGATGACGCTTAGTGCAATCCATCTATACAGTAGTGTAACTATCAGTTACAATTACAAAGGCAGCGAGGGTGTTTTATTCCAAAACACAAGATCGCGGGACATGTGTGGTCGTTAGTTTACTGGCCCAGTCATGAGTTTACTGGCCCTGTCATGAGTTTACTGGCCCAGTCATGAGTTTACTGGCCCAGTCATGAGTTTACTGGCCCAGTCATGAGTTTACTGGCCCAGTCATGAGTTTACTGGCCCAGTCATGAGTTTACTGGCCCAGTCATAAGTTTACTGGCCCAGTCATGAGTTTACTGGCCCAGTCATGAGTTTACTGGCCCAGTCATGAGTTTACTGGCCCAGTCATGAGTTTACTGGCCCAGTCATGAGTTTACTGGCCCAGTCATGAGTTTACTGGCCCAGTCATGAGTTTACTGGCCTGACGCTAAAACCAATGGCCTCGGGCCTGTGGTCCAGTGTTAATTTCCAGCCCTGCATTATTGCAAAACTTTCAGTAAGTACCTTTAGCCTCTGTGGAAAAAGACGTCTCGTTACTGTATACTCCAATAGCAACACTCGTCCTGGCCGCCACTCTGAATGTGTAATCACTGCAGGGGTGTAGGTTGATGAAAATAAGAGATCTTGCCGACATTTCTTCAATCATAGACGTTTCGTTTGACTTTGTGAGTTCGTAGCTGTATTCGATGATGCCTCCTCTACTGCCACATGGAACCTCATCCCACTGGAAGATGGCGCCAACGTCTGTGACATTGAGATGGGTTACATTTGCAGGAGGTGCTGAGGGTGCTGTAGAGTAATGATAAATAATTATTTAATAATAATAAGAAGAATAGTAACAAGTTCTTATATAGTGCATTTCACAATAACCGTCTAAATGCGCTTTACATTAGTGCACTGATCATTGGGCCAATTACATCCCTCTAATCTTTCTCAGCTCTACAACCTGGGTAACCTAAGTGCTCCAAAAGCTTTTTCATTCACAATATGAACCTCGACCCTCGCAGGTACCCATTTAAAATCCTGGGTGAAGAGAAGCAATTACAGTAAAGTATCTTGCTCAAGGGCAGAAGTCACAACCGGGACACGAACCCACGTACTCCGATGAATTACCACCAGAACTTGAATTTGATGGTCTTAACCACTCAGTTATGACATCCTACATTTAGGTAGCGTTGGCAAAACTACCACTACTGGTAGGCTTACTCTCTTTAAATAAAGACGAGGTACAACAATAGAACAGCTAGCACAGAACTTTATTAATTTTGGTTTTTACCCATACACCGATGTGTGTTAGCACTGTATACTCAGTACTTTCCCGAGTCCTGTGAAAAAATATCACAGGCATGTTACTCGAGTGGGATTCGAACCCACGACCCTTGCAATTCTAGAGCAGTGTCTTACCAACTAGACTACCGAGATTGCCCGGCAGCTAGAGGCAGTTCGAATCCTATGTTTTGGCAGCGGGTACCGCAACGATATAATAGATGTTAAATTTGCATCGGGGATAAAGAATATTAATTTCGGTTTTTACCCATACACCGATGTGTGTTAGCACTGTATACTCAGTACTTTCCCGAGTCCTGTGAAAAAATATCACAGGCATGTTACTCGGGTGGGATTCGAACCCACGACCCTTGCCCAGAACTGCGAACTGCTTCTAGTATGCTTACTATTTTAACTTTATTTTTCCACAAGAAATTTATTTCTCCTCAAAGATGACATTTCAGACAGAAATATTTCAAGGGACATTTTCTACTATCATCATCATCGTTAGACCATGTAAGTTTTATGTAAATCCGTGATCTTCAATAAGTTTTTTTTTCATACCAATTCTGTAATGTTCCTTTAAGACAGTAGAGGGGGTTATACATGACACTTTTAATTCTTTACCTCGTTCCGCTGTAATGAACTCATCATTAATAACGTCATTCAGGTAGAGTCCGAGGCCGGCTTCATTTCTTGCCCTGACTCGGATCTTGTAGGTTGAATAAGGGACGAACATCGATGACTCAAGATCGGACTCCTGAAATATAGAATCATTGTCAAATTATACAGCAGATAATAATCGCATGAAATAAGACTTATTTACATATGTATCTAGTGAACATGCAAACATTTTATTTAAAGAATTTAATTTAAGAATTAAATTAATACTATGACAAATTTTTTGAACAGTGCTTTTCTTTAAAACAATCAGAATGGATAAACTGTCCCTAGGTACTTATGAATAACGCACCTGTAAGACAAACTGAAATGTTTCTGTTGTGTCTACATCCATAAACGTATCAGAAACTTGTTGACACTGATCCCTGTTAATGAGCTCATACTGCACGGTGTAGTTGCTAACGGGGCACATGTTGGAAGCTAATTCCCACGCAATCACCCGCTGGCTGTTTACTGACGTGATTATGGGGTTTTTCACTTCAACTGGTACTGCATGTAAAATACGGTAACAAATTCAGAAGGGAAGGTACTCTTAGGCTACCACTCCTAAGTCAATGTCAATAAAAAATTACTTGGTTTGTACAGTGGCTTTCCATAGTAAGAAGCATTTGGAGAATCCTTCAACTTTGAAGTAATGTGGTAATAGAAAAAGATTTTGAATTGAATAGAAAAATTTTGAATTTGAGAGACTTTAATGTCAGAATCGTTTTTTTTTTCCAGACCAATTACGGTTTTTTTCTTTCTTCCTGTGTGTACTAAACGGCTCTAGATTTTCGGTGATATCTAAAAAACGCTTCCACTTTTTGAAATGAAATTTTTAAAAAGGTTAGTTGATATTGTATATATCTACATTCATATATGAACAAAAGTAAAAATCAAAGACTTTTTCAGGACACAGTCGCGTAAATCCGTTGTACATGCTAAAATAATTTTCGGGAAGTTGTTTTAATCATTTCTCAAAAAATAAAGCAACTCTTATATTACTTTTATGTGAAGCTTTCTACTAAATACGATTATCGTTAAAACATTTAAGTTTAATGTAAATCTGTGGACGATTGTGTTTTGTGTCGTACAAAAAGTACCCAAACCCTTAAAGTTAAAGTGGTTTTATTGTAACAAAAATATTTTGAAAATTCCAAAAGTTTATCCCATGGAAGAGCCTAGAAAACTGTTGGAATTCTTGGCGGTATAAGTGGTTAAAATGATATCAGTCATTAAAGGCAGTGGACACTATTGGTCATTACTCAAAATAATTGTTAGCATAAAAACTTACTTGATAACAAGCAATGGAAAGCTGTTGATAGTATAAAACATTGTGAGAAGCAGCTCTCTCTGAAGTAACATAGTTTTTGCGAAAGAAGTTATTTTCCACTAAAATATTTGAATTTGATTCCAAGACCTCAGAATTAGATTTTGAGGTCCCGAAATCAAGCATCTGAAAGCACACAACTTCGTGTGACAAGGGTGTTTTTTCTTCCAGTATTATCTTGCAACTTCGACGATCAATTTAGTTCAAGATTACAGGTTTGTTATTTTGTGCACATGTTGAGATATACCAAGTGAAAAGACTGGTCTTTGACAATTACCAAAGGTGTCCAGTGTCTTTAAAGGAACATTACAGTGGTAAGAAAAGAAATCGTCTAAGATCACAGATTTACATAAAACCTACACGGTCTAACGATGATGATAGAAGAAAACATCCCTTGAAATATTTCTGCCTGAAACTCAAAACTTCTACAAGTTTGTCAGTTTATGTATATATGGTGGATTACATAAAGTGCTTACACTGCCAGCACCAGGTTTGTTTTAAAATCCAATCCTTTAATTGCGCCATGGTTAATGTTAACCATGGTTTGGAGCAGTACATGTAGGTCCAAACTTACCAGTGCAATTAATGCATTTGACTCCAATTTTCCCAAAAGGACAACTATCTGTAAAGAGAATTATAAAAACATAGAGTATGATATTGTTAATGATAGTGCAGAGTGATGACTTTTCAGCAAATACAGTCTTTTGATACGATGCAATTTATTTTGTGAAAAATAATAATAATAATATCAAAGTCTTATATAGCGCACATCTACCAAACAAGCTACTCAAGGCACTGAGTATACAAACTTTCATAATGATTATGTTATTGCAATGATGAATTCTGAGACCCAATTATGTAGCACCTTCTAAGGGGGTTTAAAAACTTGTCTGCTCCAACTTCTCAATAAATATAAACAAAAAGTAAAAGTTTGAGCGCAAACTTAATGAATTAAAAACAAATTCGGAGAAAATAAATTGAGAATAATGCTTTTAAATTGCTCATTTGTTTGTTTATTTATTCATTGCTTAAAATAATATTCTTTATCCCCGATGCCAATTTCCATCAATGAAATCGTTGCAGTAACCGTAAGGTCAGAATCAGCGATTACGGGAAGCAGGGAACTCTGTGCTTACAGCAAGCGTATTTCACGGGTTAGCAGCAAATTTTGGCTTCTGCGCATTACTAGGCATTACTAGGCATTCTACGCTTACAAGGCTAGCGCAGAGTTTGGCGGTAAGCAGAGCAATGAAATTGGGCCCTGCTTAGGTGTTATATAAGACTTTTTATACTCACTCTGACAATTTTCTCCTCTATAACTGTTTTCACATTCATCGGGGCAGCGACCGTGGCCAAAGTCACAAGACACACCAGAAGCACAATGACATTGCTGTCTACATCCAGCACCAAAAGACCCAGGGGGACAATCTGTACCAAAACCATCGAGAGGCATTAGGCAAAATACAAAATACAAACATGTTTTGCTTTCTGCCTTTTTGAAAAAATGAAGGAGGGCCCTTTTTATTCAAAATGGCCGCCTGACACATTGATATAGACAACCGGCTGGGCAATTATTCAAAAATGAGTTTCTCTGTCGGAGATCATTCAAATGTATCCTAAAAAAAAAAAAAAAGAGGAGGCGGCCTCTAAAAAGGAAGTGGGCAGGGACTATAACAATGTTTTTGGCTTTTGTTGGACTTAGGTATATTGTGTGTAAATTCTATGCTGCATTTGGAGGTATAATAAAAACAAGACCATTGATTTTTTTTTTTTTTGCAAATTTAATTTCTACCCCTTTTTGGTTTTTATTAAACATCTCATCCATCAACCTGTCAATAAGTCATCAAATGATTGCACAAAAGAAGCTGGTCCTGTTTCAGGGGAAGCAAAGAAGAATATTTTTGACATTCATGTATTTCATAAAAAGAAACTAAAGAAACAGTGGTCGTGGAGGTCTACAAATGCTACTTCCAGGGATGGGATTGGATGCATGTAAATATTTCTGAAAATAAATGGGTTCGATTCCCCTAGATTCTAGACCAGAAATCTCCCAGATGTTACAATTCAGAAGGCTTACCACAAAGACAAAAGTACAGATTGTGATACAATATGAACTACTGCTTTCTCCCTTTAGAGATTGCTTTACTTCTTTTGAGAAAATCTGAAGGCTCAAGGCAGAGAGATTTTTCGATAAAATCCTGAATTCAGCCACAAATCTGAGAAATCAAATGCTTGTATAACTCTCAACATTGGAAGTAGTTGAGTTAATAGTGGCTGAAAGTTTGACATTAAGCATGGGCGACTAGTGAAATTTACTACTCGACTATTCTCGCCTCAAGAAATCGCGACTTCGAAACTAGTCGGGACTAGTTTTAATTCTGAAGATGCATTACAATACAATACAATTCAAAACATTTGTATATACATCAAGATCACAGCGGTTTGTGACGATACAAAGAAACATGGAAACGATGAATACAAAATTGCAAATTAGAATCATAAACAACCAAACAGTCATTATGGAAACAGGTGTGGTTTCAGGTGCTTCTTGAAAATATGAAGTGAATCAGCTATTATCAGCAGAGCACACAGATTGGGGGAGACTATTCCAAAGTTTAGGAGCGGCAAAAGAGAAGGATTTTTCAGCAGCTGATGTAAGAGATCTGTCATTAATTTTGCATTGCGGGATATTGTTTGGCGCAGACGCAATATAGGTCAAAATCATGCTGAAAGGATTGAAGGATTGTGTCACTGATGTCTGATTGTGATTCGTTAGTAAATTATGTTGTCATGAATAGTCTCGAGTGACACAATTGGTTCACGACTATTAGCAGACGCGATTATTTTCATAGTAAGCATGGCAGCACGATTAACTGACTAGTTGGAAAACAGTAGACTAAGCAATCAATAGTTGCGGCTTTGACACTAAAGTGGCACTAGTTGCCAAGACTTATTTTAAACATACCATTCTCACAGTTGGTACCAGTGAAAGAAGCGGCACAGGTACATCCAAACGGATCAGGGAGACACATCAAGTTGTTTCTACAAGCTACGTCTGCATTTGAGCTGCAGGTGATACCACCGTCTTGACCAAAAAAGTTTTTGCCATGTACTGGGGGAAAACAACAATTCAAGATATAACTTAAAGGCACTGTATGTACACGTTTGGTAATTACTCAAAATAGTATTAGCATAAAACCTTACTTGGTAACGAGCAACGGAGAGCTGTTGATACTAATGAAAGTATAAAACATTGTGAGAAACGACTCCCTCTGAAGTAACATAGTTTTTAAGAAAGATGTAGTTTTTCACTAAAATAATAAAAGACTTCTGGCCAGAAGCCTTTTATTCCTATCTCAAAGCACACTATTATGTACAACAAGGGTGTTTTTTCTTCAATCATTTGCTTGCAACTTCAATGACCAATTGAGTCAAAATTTATTTTACATGCATAAAATAACAAGCCTGTGTAAATTTGGACTCAATTGGTCATGGAAGTTGCAAGAGAATAATGAAAGAATAAACTGCCTTGTTGCATTACTTTGTGTGCTTTCAGATGCATAATAAAAGGCTTCAGCTGAAGTCTTTTATTATTTGAGTGAGACTTGACCTCTTTCTCAAAAACTACCTTACTTCAGAGGGAGCCGTTTCTCACAATGTTTTATACTATCAACAGCTCTCCATTACTCGTTTTTTTTTTAGTAATTACCAATAGTGTCCAATGCCTTTAACATTACTCAGTGAAGTAAAACAATATAACAGTGAAAGGAACACGTTGCCTTGGTTCGGTCAAGTTGGTCTTTGAAAAGCATATGTAATCGTTTGTTATAAAATGCATATGATTAGAAAGATATTTTAAAAGTAGAATACAATGATCCACACAATGCACTCGAAATTGCGTGGTTTTCCTTTTACCTTGTCGACAAACACGGTCGGCCATTTATGGGAGTCAATCGGCCGACCGTGTTATTTCGCAAAGTAAAAGGAAAACAACGCAATTTCGAGGCAAATGTGTGTAGGTCATTGTATTCTACTTTTTAATCATCTTTCTAATCATATGCATTTTATAAGAAATGGTTACAAACGCTTTTTAAAGACCAAGTCGACCGATCCAAGGCAATGTGTTCCTTTAATCATTGTTGTTCTTCCAAAATACTATAAAATGTGAGCTTTAATATTAATCTTTTGTTCAGGATTACCATCAAGTTGTTTATTGTATTAAAGCAAAAAATAGTTAATGGCATGAAGTTTCGACCCAAGCAGAGTCTTTCTCAAAGGCTAAAATATATTAAAGGTAAGGTCGTACTTTGGTAATGACCCATAAACAAATGTGTAATTTCTATCCCAAAAGTTACTTGTTATACAGATGGTAATGGCAGTAAGCATCCCATCAAAATATTTCATTTGAAATGCACCTGTTGATCATGGTTGAGTGTCTTGGACACAAGTGTCATGACCGGGACTCGAACCCACACTCTGCGGAACAGAAACACCAGAGCTTGATTCCAGTGCACTTATCCCCTTGGCCTTGACAGCAAACATGATACTATCTCAATGAAAGCCGGTGTGGCGGTTTCAACTTTCCACTGTGTTCAGTTTTCCGAATGACCAAATATGGTAGCATTACGTCATGCGATGCCTGCGCACAGCAAGCGAAAGTAGTCCAATTTTAGTGCCGTATTGAGTCATCCGTTACCCTCCGGTAGCTGTCATGGCGGCGTCCACAAGTCGATTACAACTAACGGCAAACGCGTGGATCGTATGAGTTGTTTTTTACGCAAGCAGAGTGTGACCTGCCTGAAGTTGTACCCATGAATACATGTAAAGATGGGGCAAGAGATTATGTGACTACACAGAAAAGAATCGTAATATAAACAATGTGGGGTCACTGCTGAGAGAACTACAGTGCTCGCCAGGGTACTCGCGGAGGTATCTGACAAGTCACCCGGAAAACTGAACACGCCGGAAAGCTAAAACCGTTCGAACAACGTGCTGATATGACCGACTACGTCACCCGGAAAACTGAACACGGCGGAAGACTGAAACCACCAAACCGGGTTTGAAAACATATGCCAAACTTACTCCTTTCTTGGACAGGCAGACATACTACCAATCACTAAGTCACACTATACTTACGAGTTTCGCAAAAGTCACCGCTGAACCCCGGTGCGCAGATGCACTCCCCCGTTTTGTCGTCGCAAACGCCTCCATTATGACAAGCTGGGCACGTTTTGTTGCAAGATGGAGGATCCCAGTTGTACAATCCACAATCTGTACACAGCAACAACACAAAAAAGTGTTAGGTTTGATGAATGAGGCAAAAAATTACAACAAGGAGGGGGTGGGGGGGGGAGAGACTCCCCTCCTTCCACTCACAGTTGCACTAGATCTTGCCACCAAATTGGAGAAATGAGACTGACATAAAACACTTAAATGGATGGTACATTAATGCCCCCCCCCTAAAAAAAAAAAATTGCTACCTAATCACTACCCAAGGGTTTCACCCCAACCTACATAAATAAATAAAATAAATAAATCAACTCAAAAATAAAATAAAATCAAATAAATAAATGAATAAAAAAAATTAAAAAAATACTTTGCACACAAAACTGTTATCTTTGTTTCCTGCTTACCCTTTCCACAATGAAAATGTCTGTTTACGGTACGCACCTCTGGCTAAAATTCATCCTCACAACCGTGGTGGGCCTGCCCCTTTTTAACCTGTCATATTTCCAGACTGTCATCCACCACAAAGTCACATACATTGTACGTTAAAGGCAGTGGACACTATTGGTAATTACTCAAAATAATTGTTAGCATAAAACCTAACTTGGTAACAAGTAATGGGGAGAGGTTGATGGTATAAAACATTGTTAGAAACGGCTCCCTCTGAAGTGCCATAGTTTTCGAGAAAGAAGTAATTTTCAACGAATTTGATTTCGAGACCTCAAGTTTAGAATTATAGGTCTCGAAATCAAGCATCTGAAAGCACACAACTTCGGGTGACAAGGGTGTTTTTTCTTTCATTATTATCTTGCAACTTTGACGACCGATTGAGCTCAGATTTCCACAGGTTGGTTTTTTTATGTATATGTTGAGAGACACCAACTGAGAGGACTGGTCTTTGACAATTACCAATAGTGTCCACTGTCTTTAATGCAATGATCTCTTTCAAAAAAAGTTTGTCAAAGTTGTACATCGAACTCACAGTTGCTTGTTTTAATTCCGATGTTTTCAACCTACCTCTTACAATAAGTTTCATGATCCCATGCTTCTGATCTGGACGTTTTGGGGTTTCGTAACATTCGTAGATGCCTGCATCTGTGGCTTGTACGCTATTGATAGTACTGGCTAATTGCCCATTCCATTCCGTTTTGACTTCACCATCATGCCTCCATCGTAAGTCATCTAGGGTACCGGAGTAAGACGTCATCGTCAATGTCACAGAATCTCCAATGGCTGCTACTTTGGTTGGTGATTCCGGGATAACGTAAGCTTAGAACACACACAAATATAATACAATTACATTGATATTAGTCGCCATATCTAAGTTTTCATTTTCCCTCCTTCTTTCTCTTAATTTATTTTTAAAAATAATAAAAAAGGGGAGAATAAAGCCTACGCAACAGGTCCGTCCACTCAGTCTCAAACCTTTCGAGAATGAGTGGTCTTTACTTTACTTACTTTGGTGTTGAGGCTTGAAGCTACAGCTTATGTGCCCCTTCTTTACTGCATTGGGTTCACGTTGATAAGGGCGGTATTTCAACGGGTGGCGCTTCCAATGGTTTTCGAGCTCACACTTGAATTTGTTTATTGAAGAGGCATTAATGGCTTTGTCGGGAAGGTCGTTCCAATTATTAATACTTCGCACTGAAAAAGACATCTGCCTCGTCTTAGATCTGCAGTGGGGCTTCCTTATTTTGAGCCTGTGTCCCCTAGTTCTGGATTCTTTGATGATTTCAAACATGTCATCCTTCTCTTCAGCCTCAAATCCATGCATGATTTTGTATATTTGAAGGAGATCAGCCCTTTGTCTGCGGTACTCTAGTGATGGTAGTTTAAGTGTCTTAAGTCTGTCTTCGTAGTCGAGATGTTTCACATCTGGGATGAGTCGTGTAGCTCGTTGCTGCACCTTTTGCAGCGTCTTGATCCAAGTACGACTATACTCCTCTGGTAAACGCCGCGTCGCCTAAAATAAACGAACGCCCCGCCAATATTTGGCGGGGCGAGTTTACCGTTTCCAACAAAGCACATAGATGTAGATAGTAATAGTAATTCCACAAATGTAAGGAATAAAATGAGGTATGTTGGAGTAGTATAGGACTTTTGGATAACATTCCGTATGGCGCCACCACTTTTTCACTCATTTTTACAAAAAGGGATAAATCAATCAGGTAAATTAGATACTATATTATTTAATTTCGAATGAAAAAGTGGTGGCGCCATACGGAAACTTTTCCGGACTTTTTTAAATGGGAGAAATTTGCAATCAAACTACCACGCATTTTGCGACCTTTGAAAACTTAGCGTTTAAGACATGTATCGAAGGTGGGCTGTAAGTGTGTATCCAGTGTAATGGTGACAGTGATGAGACCGATGTTAATAAAAGCCGAGCCTCAACAAGGTGGGCTAAAATGTAGAGGCCTACTCACGTTTTTTGTTTGATAATGGAGGTGATCACACACCCCCCTGAATCCAGCTGCAGCAATATTCATGATGATTGGAAATTGCAAAGACATAAGCTCCATGATTTGATCATCATCACAAAACATCCTAACTAACCGTAAAACACGGTAGAGTTTTAAAGTCCAGAATCAAGAATCTGAATCAAGAGAGGGCGCTATTTACATAAACTGTGCACTGTAGATCGACCGAATTAGATTCTCAGATTTTGATGGATAGAGGAATTATTTCAATTCAATTCAATTCAGTAACATTTATTTCAATGTTGCAATTCATTACAAAAAAGCACATTAAGTTGAAACTACCCAAATAACACAGTAACATGAGATAATAAATATATTTGGTGCACAATGAATCAATAATAATCGTCAGAATGACAATTATTTAGGAGTAAGGTGAAGCAGAAAGCTTTTGTACCATAACCTATGGACAAACAAACATAAAACCACGGAACCGTGACAGGACAAAGGACAAAGGAAGCGGACAAGACAATTATGAGACAAGGCCAACACAACAAGTTACACCTTTTATTAAAAACTATTAAAAAGGGTTTAATTCTTCGTCTTCTTCTGTTTCTTCTTCTTCTTCTTCTGGGTGAGTACAGATTGGCGTGCATGCGCGTTGACTCGCAAACGACGAGACATGAAAGCAAGTGCATTCTGCCAGAATGCGCTTGTGTTCTGGCGACTTGCATAAAAAATTAAAAATAAATTATAATGCGGTATAAAAAGGGAAAATATGATGGGTGGAAAATATGATCAGCTGGTTAACCATCAGAGCTGCCTTCAAGGTGTCGAGGGACGAGTACAAGGCTGGATCCTCCTGTAGATTATTCCAATCCCGGATGGTGCGGGGAAGAAGGACTTGTGTACACTGATGAGGTGGTTAGAGGGGTCGTGAAGCGAGAGCTGTGACCTCTAGTTATGAAAGAGGAGTGAGGTACTCTGATGAGCTGAGGAGAGGGATGCTGAAGCGAGAGCTGTAATTCCTCTACTGGATGATGAGGAGTGAGGTACTGGTCTTCTTTCGTGATGTCGACGAGGTTTTGATGAAGTTTGTACATCAAGGCACGGCGACTCTGATTGCGTCTTTCCTGCAGGGACGGCCATTTTGAGGGAAGAAAGCATGGCTGAAACGCTATTTTTCTCGGCTGAAGTCGCTGGTGCAAAGCGTGCACATAAAAATGTGTTCACACAGAAGGCTTGCACAATGATTATTGGTGTGAGATAGGTCCAGTTGGCAGCATCGGAACGGCTTCCCTTCTTGTAGATTGGGACAATATGGGCTGGAACACAGCCTTGGTCAATTTGATGCTTGAAATAGCAGAGTAACGGCAGGAGAGATCTCTTTGGCCGTCTCTTTCAACAGTATGAGTTTGATGACTTTATTTTGATTTTTGGGGTTGAACAAAGAATTGACTAGAGTGGGATTCGAACCAACGACCTCCGGATTATTTGTTCAACCCCCAAAATCATTTACAAATTTACCCAGTCAGTTTCCCTTGTGGTTTATATTGACTTTATTTGTCACCATGGAACTTCAGCGATCTTAAAAAATCGTGACGGCTGGGATAACTCGTGGTTGTTTTATAATATTATCTCAAAAGGTGCGGTCCTTACCAGTTTGCATAACAAAAATTGTAGGCCTGACAATTTCTACTTTGTCGTTCTTGTCTATTTCTACCTCCATTTTTATTGCACACCGGATGAATACCGTGTCGGATCTTACGAAAATCAAAAACAAGTTCTTTGGTTTTGGTTACATTCAATGTAAAAAGGTTTTATTGTTTAAAGCCATTGGACCCTTTCGGTACATAAAAAAAAAAAGTTCACTGATTTACAAATAACTCTCAGGGTTTACAGAAGGTAGTGGTGAAATACTTCTCTTGAAATATTATTGCATGAAATGCTTTACTTTTTGAGAAAACAGTAAAACAATATCAATTCTCGTTAACGAGAATTACGGATTTATTTTAAACACATGCCATGACACGGCGAAACGCGCGGATACAAGGGTGGGTTTTCCCGTTATTTTCTCCCGACTCCGATGACCGATTAAGCCCAAATTTTCACAGGTTTGTTATTTTGATATAGAAGTTGTGATACACGAAGTGTGGGCCTTGGACAATACTGTTTACCGAAAGGGTCCAATGGCTTTAAAACTAAAATGTTTGTTTAAGAGATGTTAAATTTGCATCAGGGATAAAGAATATTAATTTTGGTTGTTATCCATACACCGATGTGTGTTAGCACTGTATACTCAGTATATTCCCGAGTCCTATGAAAAAATATCACAGGCATGTTACTCGGGTGGGATTCGAGCCCACGACCCTTGCAATTCTAGAGCAGTGTCTTACCAACTATACACCGAGAAAGCCCAGTAGCTAGAAGCAGATCGAATCCAATGTTTTGGCAGCGGGTATATATATACACGCAACGATAGAGATGTTAAATTTGCATCGGGGATTAAGAATACTAATTTTGGTACTTTCCCGAGTCCTGTGAAAAAATATCACAGGCATGTTACTCGGGTGGGATTCGAACCCACGACCCTTGCAATCCTAGAGCAATCCTATGTTTTGGCAGCGGGTACCGCAACGATATAATAGATGTTAAATTTGCATCGGGGATAAAGAATATTAATTTTGGTTTTTACCCATACACCGATGTGTGTTAGCACTGTATACTCAGTACTTTCCCGAGTCCTGTGAACAAATATCACAGGCATGTTACTCGGGTGGGATTCGAACCCACGACCCTTGCAATTCTAGAGCAGTGTATTCTCGGACTCGGGGAAAGTACTGAGTATACAGTGCTAACACACATCGGTGTACTGTATGGGTAAAAAACAAAATTAATATAAATGTTTGTAATTATGAATATTGTTTAAATTGAAATGAATTTGTTTTTATAGGCCTAATTAGTATCTAATTTGGATGTTTTTAGTGCACACAGCAGGGAAATCAATTGTCACTTCACTTGTAAACTGTGAGTGAAATAAATAAATTGAATTTTAATGAAATGACTGATCTAGGTAGGGCCTACTACTTAGCCATAGTCTGGAGCCCGGGAAAATTGTCTTAGTACTAATTTTGGCTCTTTTGCGATTGGTTACGTTTTGCGTATAATTATGAAATGTTCGTCATGCAATAGTTACTATATCCTTACCATCATCAGCCATAATAAGAGTCGTTATCTTAACCTCGGGTTGATCCTCATCTACGGGGTCAAATGTACAGTCGTAAGCGCCGAATCTGCTGGTCTGTCCAGCGTTCATGGTGAAAAGTAGTGCTGAAGCAGAAGTATGGGGTCTTGGCCCAACGCCGGACGGCAAGACAGTGCCGCCAGTACCGGTATCGAGCCGCCGTTCAAATGACACCCCAGCCCCTGTGTCACTCCCGCTCTTGAAGCCACCGATGATGTTTTTTGCTCCACTTATGTACAGATTCTGGCTGTAGAAAGTGAAGTCTTGTTTGGCTTCTGAGAAAGTCACATAATAGTTATGTAATAGTTATTGGTAATTGTCAAAATAATTATTAGCATAAAACCTTACTTGGAAGCGAGTAATGGGGACAGGTTGATGGTATAAAACATTGTGAGAAACGGCTCCCTCTGAAGTGCCATAGTTTTCGAGAAGAGGTAATTTTCCACGAATTTGATTTCGAGACCTCAAGTTTAGAATTTGAGGTCTTGAAATCAACCATCTAAACGCACACAACTTCGTGTGACAAGGGTGTTTTTTCTTTCATTATCTCGCAAGTTCGATGACCATGAGCTCAAATTTTCACAGGTTTGTTATGTTATGCATGTTGAGATACACCAACTGTAAAGGCTAGTCTTTGACAATTACCAATAGTGTCCACTGCCTTTAACGTAAAAATGTTAAGTTCCCGACATTTGCAGAATATTTACATGTAATCTACACAAAAATTACATTCACTCATCAATTAATATTTAATAAAAAATAACTTGGAATTTCCCTTAAACGACGTAATATTTTAAAGACACTGGACACCTTTGGTAATTGTCAAAGATCAGTCTTCTCACTTGGTGTATCTCAAAGGCTATGCAAAAATGACAAACATGTGCAAATATGAGCTCTTAGTCGTCGAAGTTGCGAGATAATAATGGGAAAACACCCTTGTCATACGAAGTTGTGTGCTTTCAGCAGATGCTTGATTTCGAGACATCAAATTCTAATTCTGAGGTTTTGAAATCAAATTCGTTGAAAATTACTTCTTTCTCTAAAAACTACGTCACTTCAGATGGAGCTGTTTCTCACAATGTTTTATACTATCAACAGCTCCCCATTACTCGTTACCAAGTAAGGTTTTATGCTTATAATTATGTTGAGGAACTACCAATAGTGTCCACTGCCGAAGAATATGAACAAACGAGGCACTACAGGCCGCACTTCCAATTTACGACAAACTCCAAGCCCCCCCCCCCCACATTAAATGTTTACATTACTTCTCTTAGGTTTCGTAAGAAATTTGAAAAATTACTCATGTATACCAACGTAATTCTGTTACATGCATGATCGCGATAGATTGCTTCCAAATTGCCATAAGGGAATACAAGGGTAGCGACGAGTTGTTAAACTGCCGTCGTGGCCGTGCAAAAAGGGCCCGAGCAGTTTAAGAACTCGTCGCTACTCTTGTATTCTCTTATAATTCCCTTATAATTCCCTATAGATCAGTGGTAGCACTTAAAAAATGACTACATCCAAAGACACTGACTGAGCTTTCGTTAGCGACAACTATACTCATGAGATGCAATGAAGGGGACAAACTATAGCGGTCCTACTAAAAGCCGACAACTCGCCGACAACGCCGACAACAAGTCCAGAGCGCCGACAACTCGCCGCCAACAAGTTTTAATTACCTCAAAAATTGCCAATAAACCATAGATGTATTAGAACTATATTTGTTCTGTAATATAAACATAAAGTTAATGGAAAAACTTCACAAAAAGTGTGAATTTTTAACCAGAAAAAAACTTCACTTGCACGAAAAGCGGTCGGACGCCATCTTGGCTTAAAAACCGTGTTTGGACCAGACCATTATGATACGGGTAGATTTAGCACTTGTCAACAACAGAGGGCGGGCTTCATGTGAAGACCTTCACTGCAGTGTGCACAGTGCATGACGCCCGCCCTCTATTGCTAAGTCTGACTCACCCGCATCATAATGGACTGGTCCGAACGGTAGATGTTAGTTTCCAAACGCCAGGAGTCGATCGCTACTCGAAAGGATCCGATGTAATCAGTAGTCGTCAAACGGAGCAGCAATACGTAGACTCGCTACCATTCCTTGAGCTTTTTCTCCCTAAGATTTGTTTGTGTTTTTTTGTATGGTAGATACACCGATATTTTGGATTTTCGCTCTAAAGTTCAGACATTTAGTTTATTTATTTTTATTCACAACCATTAATATATTGCTGATTTTTAAAGTATATTTCAAGATTTTTAAATATACAACAAAGCAATGCGTATCCACAGAATACAAACTCTTCATCAACTAAAAGGGTATGATTTGTTAAAAACGGTTTATCAATACGGTATTCTTCAGATTAAACTAATCAAAGACTGCCATTACCTATACAAAGGATTCCTGTGTCATTACTGATTTTATCGTATTTTTATAAAACTCCATTACATTTATTTCAGATTTTTAAAAATTTAAGACCACGAGTCCCTTTGCAGCATACTGTGCGTGTGCATCAGTTTACGATTTCATCAACGCCACGGGTCGATCTGTAAAAACAGTTTATCAACACGTTATTGTTCAAACGAAACCAATCAAAGCCTGCCAGTCCCTAAACAAAGCATTCATGTAGCATTACTGATTTTATCGTAATTTTATGAAGCTCCATTATATTTATTTCAGATTTTTGAAAATTAAAGACCACGCGAGTCCTGTCGCAGCATAGGCTACTGTTCGTGTGTATCCAACACCGCTGTGCGCACAGTTTAAGATTTCATCAACGCCACGGGTCGATTTATAAAACAGTTTATCAACATGTTATTGTTCAAACGAAGCCAATCCAAGATACGGTATCATTCAAATTGTGCCTAACAAAGACCGGCATTAACCAAACAAAGGATTCATGTAGCACTACTGATTTAATCATAATTTTATAAAGCTCCGTTTATTTCAGATTTTTGAAAATTACACACCACGAGTCCCTTTGCAGCATACTTTGTATGTGTACTACACTGCTGTGCGTACAGTTTAAGATTTCATCAACGCCACGGGTCGATTTATAAAACAGTTTATCAACATGTTATTGTTCAAACGAAGCCAATCCAAGACTGCCAGTACTCAAACAAAGCATTCATGTAGCAATACTGATTTAATCATAATTTTATAAAGCTCCGTTATATTTATTTCAGATTTTTGAAAATTACACACCACGAGTCCCTTTGCAGCATACTTTGTACGTGTACTACACTGCTGTGCGTACAGTTTAAGATTTCATCAACGCCACGGGTCGATTTATAAAACAGTTTATCAACATGTTATTGTTCAAACGAAGCCAATCCAAGACTGCCAGTACTCAAACAAAGCATTCATGTAGCAATACTGATTTAATCATAATTTTATAAAGCTCCGTTATATTTATTTCAGATTTTTGAAAATTACACACCACGAGTCCCTTTGCAGCATACTTTGTACGTGTACTACACTGCTGTGCGTACAGTTTAAGATTTCATCAACGCCACGGGTCGATTTATAAAACAGTTTATCAACATGTTATTGTTCAAACGAAGCCAATCCAAGACTGCCAGTACTCAAACAAAGCATTCATGTAGCAATACTGATTTAATCATAATTTTATAAAGCTCCGTTATATTTATTTCAGTTTTTCGAAAATTACACACCACGAGTCCCTTTGCAGCATACTTTATGGTGTACATCACTGCTGTGCGTCAATTTACAATTTCATCAACGCCACGGGTCGATATGTAAATCGGTTTATCAATACGTTATCATTCAAACGAAGCCAATCCAAGACTGCCAGTACTCAAACAAAGCATTCATGTAGCAATACTGATTTAATCATAATTTTATAAAGCTCCGTTATATTTATTTCCGATTTTTGAAAATTACACACCACGAGTCCCTTTGCAGCATACTTTGTACGTGTACTACACTGCTGTGCGTACAGTTTAAGATTTCATCAACGCCACGGGTCGATTTGTAAAACAGTTTATAAACACGTTATCATTCAAACGAAGCCAATCAAAGACTGCCAGTACTCAAACAAAGCATTCATGTAGCATTACTGATTTTATCATAATTTTATAAAGCTCCGTTATATTTATTTCAGATTTTTGAAAATTACACACCACGAGTCCCTTTGCAGCATACTTTGTACGTGTACTACACTGCTGTGCGTACAGTTTAAGATTTCATCAACGCCACGGGTCGATTTATAAAACAGTTTATCAACATGTTATTGTTCAAACGAAGCCAATCCAAGACTGCCAGTACTCAAACAAAGCATTCATGTAGCAATACTGATTTAATCATAATTTTATAAAGCTCCGTTATATTTATTTCAGATTTTTGAAAATTACACACCACGAGTCCCTTTGCAGCATACTTTGTACGTGTACTACACTGCTGTGCGTACAGTTTAAGATTTCATCAACGCCACGGGTCGATTTATAAAACAGTTTATCAACATGTTATTGTTCAAACGAAGCCAATCCAAGACTGCCAGTACTCAAACAAAGCATTCATGTAGCAATACTGATTTAATCATAATTTTATAAAGCTCCGTTATATTTATTTCAGTTTTTCGAAAATTACACACCACGAGTCCCTTTGCAGCATACTTTATGGTGTACATCACTGCTGTGCGTCAATTTACAATTTCATCAACGCCACGGGTCGATATGTAAATCGGTTTATCAATACGTTATCATTCAAACGAAGCCAATCCAAGACTGCCAGTACTCAAACAAAGCATTCATGTAGCAATACTGATTTAATCATAATTTTATAAAGCTCCGTTATATTTATTTCCGATTTTTGAAAATTACACACCACGAGTCCCTTTGCAGCATACTTTGTACGTGTACTACACTGCTGTGCGTACAGTTTAAGATTTCATCAACGCCACGGGTCGATTTATAAAACAGTTTATCAACATGTTATTGTTCAAACGAAGCCAATCCAAGACTGCCAGTACTCAAACAAAGCATTCATGTAGCATTACTGATTTAATCATAATTTTATAAAGCTCCGTTATATTTATTTCAGATTTTTGAAAATTACACACCACGAGTCCCTTTGCAGCATACTTTGTACGTGTACTACACTGCTGTGCGTACAGTTTAAGATTTCATCAACGCCACGGGTCGATTTGTAAAACAGTTTATAAACACGTTATCATTCAAACGAAGCCAATCAAAGACTGTCATTACCTAAACAAAGCATTCATGTAGCATTACTGATTTTATCATAATTTTATAAAGCTCCGTTATATTTATTTCAGATTTTTGAAAATTACACACCACGAGTCCCTTTGCAGCATACTTTGTATGTGTACCACACTGCTGTGCGTACAGTTTAAGATTTCATCAACGCCACGGGTCGATAGATAAAACAGTTTTTGTTCAAACGAAGCCAATCAAAGACTGCCATTACCTTAACAAAGCAATCTTGTAGCATTACTGATTTTATAATGTATTTCTTTTAACGCTCCGTCAGATTTATTTATGATTTTTATACCACAAATGTGGCATCTGAAGAGAAGAAAGAAATACACCAAAAAATGGTAAGAAAATAAAAATGTGTATCTCTTGTATATACAATATCCTTCTATTTCCTTTCAAGTTATCTATTTAATTTAGATTTAATTAAAGCCTGTTTGTGGGTGACAGTAATTCAAACAATTGAAAAACACTATGGGGGAAATTAATGGTGTACAGAATAACAAACCTTTTAATATTTTCGTAAATTATAATAATTAAATTGAGATCTGGCGAAAAAAGCTGTTAACCTGTTAAGGACACTAAAATAAATTATCCGGTAACTTCCCAATTCGTTTGTGCCGTATTGATTTGCCCATACAGTTTGAGCACCGTTCTCCAGTTTCGACCACAGAGGGCGCTTTTTTCTTGTAATTAATTTCTAACTAAAACAACTCATTACTGTGCAAGTTTTACCCTTGACAACTTTAACATTTTATGAAAGTCTACCATAAGTAAATCTGGGGGAAAAGTTTAGGTAGTTGCAGATAACTCGAAAACTAGCGCCCTTTTTTATGATGAATCCCACGGTCTAATAATAACCGTGGAGACAATGCAGCAAATTTGACGGCGTCATTTACTCATTTTCCGAGTACTGGTAGGTACGGTAGGTACTGCATTCAATTTTAGATCGAGCGCAACCTTTTGAAATGGAGAATCCATCCTATATTTATTCATTCATTTTGTATTTATTTTGGGGGTTGGTGGGGGGGGGAGGTGTATGTAATGGAAAATGACCAAGACTTACCTAAAAAAAAAAATTGTGCGACAGGTATCTTGGCAAATGTTGTTCAACTGTAATTTTTGGCCTAATGGTAATGTTGCATTCGATTTAACAAAATAATCATTCAATTTAAAATTCATCAAAGCAGCATTCAAATTCGCAGACGCTTCTTGAGGCGGTTGTGTCACGAACAAGAATGACGGTACGCTGCATTGAACAGAGTGCTACAGGAATTTGACTCGACTCAAAACAAAATTGAATGGCCGAATTTTGAATTTGAAACGCAGTAACAACTGGAGAGGCAAAACAGCTTGAATTCGAACGCATGAAAATAAAATTGACTGCTCATTTGCAGAATTTGACCAAAAAACCTAAATAATAAAGGAAGCAACTTTTTAACCAAGTGTTATGTTTTACATTGCACAATCCAAAAATTGACTGGCCAAAAATGAGTTTAAATGAAAAGACACACCCTTCAAGAAACTCCAGCGAACTTGAATGCTATCTCTAATGGATGAATTGTTAAGTTTTTGAGTGGTGAACTTTACGAGTATAAACACCATGCACATAACAAAATTAATGGATTAACTTGCCATTATATTTGTTACTCGTCGAAACTTGCAAATGCTTAAAACAGTTGTTAACTCTTTTCACTGCTTTTATTGTTTTATATTAACAGATTGTTCTTAAACTTCATTATACTCGTTTTGCTAAATTCAATAAATGTTGTCTTACTCCCATTCACAAGAGAAACAAAACGGCGTGTCTTCAGTTTAGATATAAGTTAAGTTGTTTGTTTCATATTATTTGGAATTGAATACATGCAAACCATTGCTTCCAGTCCATCACTAGCAATCGTTTTCTACATTCGTGTAAGTTGTAGGACGATCAGCGAACGACCATCAAAGGGCGGGTCCTTTTGATAAATCGTTGGTGAAATCTTAAACTGTGCGCACAGCAGTGTTGTACACACGCACAATACGCTGCAAAGGGACTCGTGGTGTGTAATTTTCGAAAAACTGAAACAAATATAATGGAGCATTATAAAATTATGATAAAATCAGTAATGCTACATTAATGCTTTGTTTAGGTAATGCCAGTCTTTGATTGGTCTAATTTGAATGATACCGTATTGATAAACCGATTTACATATCGACCCGTGGCGTTGATGAAATCGTTAACTGTACGCATAGCAGTGTTAGTGTAGTACACGCGCACAGTATGCTGCAAAGGGACTCGTGGTGTGTAATTTTCAAAAATCGAAAATAAATATAACGGAGCTTTATAAAATTATGATAAAATCAGTAATGCTACATGAATCCTTTGTTTGGTTAATGCCAGTCTTTGTTTTGCATAATTTGAATGATACCGTATTGATAAACTGTTTTACAAATCGACCCGTGGCGTTGATGAAATCTTAAACTGTGCGCACAGCAGTGTAGTACACGCGCACAGTATGCTGCAAAGGGACTCGTCGTGTGTAATTTTCAAAACTCTGAAATGAACATAACGGAGCTTTATAAAATTATGATAAAATCAGTAATGCTACATAAATGCTTTGTTTGAGTACTGGCAGTCTTTGATTGGCTTCGTTTGTACAATAACGTGTTGATAAACTGTTTTTTTACAAATCGACCCGTGGCGTTGATGAAATATTAAACTGTGCACACAGCAGTGTAGTACACATACAAAGTATGCTGCAAAGGGACTCGTGGTGCGTAATTTTCAAAAATCTAAAATAAATATAACGGAGCTTTATAAAATTATGATAAAATCAGTAATGTTATATGAATGCTTTGTATAGGTAATGACAGTCTTTGATTGGCTTCGTTTGAATGATAACGTGTTTATAAACTGTTTTACAAATCGACCCGTGGCGTTGATGAAATCTTAAACTGTGCACACAGTAGTGTAGTACTCAGTACACGCGCACAGTATGCTGCAAAGGGACTCGTGGTGTGTAATTTTCAGAAATCCGAAATATCTATAACGGAGCTTTATAAAATTATAATAAAATCAGTAATGCTACATGAATGTTTTGTTTAGGTACTGGCAGTCTTTGATTGGCTTCGTTTGAATGATAACGTATTGATAAACCGATTTACATATCGACCCGTGGCGTTGATGAAATTGTAAATTGACGCACAGCAGTGATGTACACCATAAAGTATGCTGCAAAGGGACTCGTGGTGTGTAATTTTCGAAAAACTGAAACAAATATAATGGAGCATTATAAAATTATGATAAAATCAGTAATGCTACATTAATGCTTTGTTTAGGTAATGCCAGTCTTTGATTGGTCTAATTTGAATGATACCGTATTGATAAACCGATTTACATATCGACCCGTGGCGTTGATGAAATCGTTAACTGTACGCATAGCAGTGTTAGTGTAGTACACGCGCACAGTATGCTGCAAAGGGACTCGTGGTGTGTAATTTTCAAAAATCGGAAATAAATATGACGGAGTTGCATAAAATTATGATAAAATCAGTAATGCTACATGAATCCTTTGTTTGGTTAATGCCAGTCTTTGTTTTGCATAATTTGAATGATACCGTATTGATAAACTGTTTTACAAATCGACCCGTGGCGTTGATGAAATCTTAAACTGTGCGCACAGCAGTGTAGTACACGCGCACAGTATGCTGCAAAGGGACTCGTCGTGTGTAATTTTCAAAACTCTGAAATAAATATAACGGAGCTTTATAAAATTATGATAAAAACAGTAATGCTACATGAATGCTTTGTTTAGGTAATGACAGTCATTGATTGGCTTTGTTTGAATAAAAACGTATTGATAAACCGTTTTACAAACCGACCCGTGGCGTTGATGAAATCGTTAACTGTACGCACAGCAGCGATGTACACATGCAAACTATGCTGCAAAGGGACTCGTGGTGAGTAATTTTCAAAAATCTGAAATAAATGTAACGGAGCTTTATAAAATTATGATAAAATCAGTAATGCTACATGAATGCTTTGTTTAGGTAATGACCGTCTTGGATTGGCTTCGTTTAAATGATAACATGTTGATAAACCGTTTTACAAATCGACCCGTGGCGTTGATGAAATCTTAAACTGTGCGCACAGCAGTGTAGTACACATACAAAGTATGCTGCAAAGAGACTCGTGGTGTGTAATTTTCAGAAATCTGAAATCAATATAACGGAGCTTTATAAAATTATGATAAAATCAGTAATGCTACATGAATGCTTTGTTTAGGTAATGACAGTCTTTGATTGGCTTCGTTTTAATGATAACGTGTTGATAAACTGTTTTACAAATCGACCCGTGGCGTTGATGAAATCTTAAACTGTGCGCACAGCGGTGTTTTGTATACACACGCAAAGTATGCTGCAAAGGGACTCGTCGTGTGTAATTTTCAAAAATCTGAAATAAATATAGCGGAGCTTTTTAGAATTATGATAAAATCAGTAATGCTACATGAATGCTTTGTTTAGGTAATGCCAGTCTTTGATTGGTCTAATTTGAATAATACCGTATTGATAAACCGTTTTACAAATCGACCCGTGGCGTTGATGAAATCGTAAACTGTGCACACAGCGGTGTACGTTGTTTACACACGCACAGTAGCCTTTGCTGCAAACGGACTCGCGTGCTCTTTAATTTTCAATAATCTAAAATAAATACAATGGAGCTTTATCAAATTATGATAAAATGAAATCTTAAACTGTACGCACGGCACAGTGACTTGTCACAGTATATGAAGCAATTTTAGGGGGACTCTCGGTCTTAAATATTTAAAAATCTGAAATAAATACCAGACAGCTTCATAAAAATATAATAAAATCAGCAGAACTAGATGAATCTCTTGTGTACTGAAAGGGAATAGACCAGTCTTTGATTGGCCTTAACTTGAATGATAACGTACGTTCGTGTTGAGAAGTTTTGCAACGTGGAGAGTGATACGTATGTACCCCTGCAGTGGGTCCGATCGACTCGCAACAAGACAAATTCTGGACGGACTTGGTCAAGTCTAAAAGCGTTCTTACCAGTGTGGTTATTTCGGATCCTTTTCACGTGTAACGATCGACTCCTGGCGTTTGGAAACTAGTGCCGTGTCCGAAACGGCGACTTCGGCTACAGCTACGTCTAGATCAGCGCGTCTACCAGTGTTGAAGAATAGGCAGACGCGCGCGATCTAGCCGTAGCTGTAGCCGAAGTCGCCGTTTCGGACACGGCCTAACATCTACCCAAATTACCGGTCCGAACACGATTTTAAGCCAAGATGGTGTCCGACCGTTTTCCGTGAACGTTCAGTTTTTTTCTGGTTAAAAATTCACACTTTTTGTGAATTTTTTCCATTAAATTTATGTTTATATTACAGAACACATATAGTTCTAATACATCTATGGTATATTGGCAATTTTTGAGGTAATTAAAACTTGTTGGCGGCGAGTTGTCGGCGCTCTGGACTTGTTGTCGGCGTTGTCGGCTTTTAGTAGGACCCAACTATAGTAAGGGGGTCCTACTAAAAGCCGACAACTCGCCGACAACGCCGACAACAAGTCCAGAGCGCCGACAACTCGCTGCCAACAAGTTTTAATTACCTCGAAAATTGCCAATATACCATAGATATATTAGAACTATATGTGTTCTGTAATATAAACATAAATTTAATGGAAAAACTTCACGAAAAGTGTGAATTTTTAACCAGAAAAAAAAACTGAACGTTCACGGAAAACGGTCGGACGCCATCTTGGCTTAAAATCGTGTTCGGACCAGTCCATTATGATGCGGGTGAGTCAGACTTAGCAATAGAGGGCGGGCGTCATGCACTGTGCACACTGCAGTGAAGGTCTTCACATGAAGCCCGCCCTCTGTTGTTGACAAGTGCTAAATCTACCCGTATCATAATGGTCTGGTCCAAACACGGTTTTTAAGCCAAGATGGCGTCCGACCGCTTTTCGTGCAAGTGAAGTTTTTTTCTGGTTAAAAATTCACACTTTTTGTGAAGTTTTTCCATTAACTTTATGTTTATATTACAGAACACATATAGTTCTAATACATCTATGGTTTATTGGCCATTTTTGAGGTAATTAAAACTTGTTGGCGCCGAGTTGTCGGCGCTCTGGACTTGTTGTCGGCGTTGTCGGCGAGTTGTCGGCTTTTAGTAGGACCGATAGTAAGGCCTTATGTTAATATAAAAGAAAGTGATGCGTGTAAATTGTACGAGTCATTTTAGTATAATATTAGTAACATAACAATATTACTCAAACAAAATCCACCAATTTTTAGGAACATGATCTAAAAACAAAACACATGAGTCTGTTTTCTTTTTTATTTACCCGAGATTGTTGAAAATACACCGACGAGGAGCAGTAGACCGAGAATCGCTGACCGTGCACCCGTGGGGAGGCTTCCACTTCCAGGCCTCGGCCGGACATCGTGCAGCGTCCCGCTCATTTTCCTCGAAGAACGACAGTGATATTACAGCAATTGGGTTACTTATTCCTATGAGAATTCATAAACATCATTGCTCATAAAAGTTCAAGCCACTTTGAGATGATAGTGATTTTATAGTTATTAATATTAGGTTTGGGTATGAATTTTTCTGTAGTATCAGCCTACCCTACACCCAAATCAAACAGCGCACTCATTGTAATGACCGCCATGAAAAAGGCTAATATAGTTTAGGCGATGGGTGAAACAAATAAATTGCTCAACATTCATTGAGGCATTGGGTTGCATGGTGAGTGTAATAGTTTTTGTATCACTTAAATACTACTAAATAACTCAGTCGTGTTGTCATAACTCATCAAACATGTGTATACAATCTGTCTACACTGTCACTGTGTGTGTTCCTAGAACCCATGCAGCTTAAGCAGCTGTCACAGGAGGGCGCTATACAAGTTGACCATAACACTTGTTACAGTGAGGTATCAATAATTGGTTTGCGGAAACCAAATAATTTTATTCTAAACATATTTTTAAGAGGTGGCTCCAATGAATGTGACCTGTAGAATGCATAGCGACGGTTGCTATGTTTTCCATAGCAACCAGTAGGGTCTACAAAAGATGCCCGCAGACCAATATACCAACAACAAAATAGTTTATTATTAATGTTATTATCTGGTAGTGTAATTACAATTTTGTTTATACATATGTTGGGATACACCTAGTGAGATAACTGGTCTTTGACAATAAATTACCAAACGTGTGTCAGGTGCCTTTAAAGACACTGGACACTAATGGTAATTGTCAAAGACCAGTCTTCTCACTTGGTGTATCTCAACATATGCATAAAATAACAAACCTGTGAAAATTTGAGCTCAATTGATGATCGTCAAAGTGGCGAGATAATTATAAAAGAAAAAACACCTTTGTCACACGAAGTTGTGTGCTTTCAGATGCTTGATTTCAAATTCTAAATCTGAGGTCACGAAATCAAATTCGTGGACAATTACTTCTTTCTCGAAAACTACGTTATTTCAGAGGGAGCCAATTCTCACACTGTTTTATACTATCAACCTCTCCCCATTATACTCGTTACCAAGTAAGGTTTTATGATAATAATTATTTTGAGTAATAGCCAATAGTGTCCACTGCATTTAAGCACTGTACGCAGGTTCCCCCGAGTCCTGTGAAAAAAAACCACAGCATATCATTGATCAGGTTGTACTCGAACCCACGACCTTTGCCACAGGACTCTTATGGACTGTGAGTCAAGTATTACGTGCTAATTACACATCGGCGTTTGGTCATCCCTCTTTTTGTTATTACATACATTTTTTTATAGGCAATTGTATAGCGCCACTACGTCAAGAACGCAGCGCATTAGATTGGATACAGATAATGTTTGATACACTTCTTGAATGTTCGAAGAGTCAGATTTCCTGATTGAGGTGGAGAGTATATTCAAGGTGTGTGGAGCAAAATGAGAGAATGTGCGACTTGAAGCCGTAGACTTGCTGAGCGTAGACTTGAGCGGCCAGGCCGATGGAGAAATAAGGATAATAGCCAGGTGCTGTGTTGTTGAGGCATTTATACACATAAACCAAGATCTTGAAGGTTATCCTCTCCCATATCGGCATGCCGCAAAAGGACAAATTGCTAAAAACAAATTGAGTGACTGTTTTTAAAGAGCTTTTAATTTCGTGCAAAATAGACGTTGAATTTTCGTGCCGCTTTCCCCCCGAAAATTACCTGTAAAAAATCTATAAAATTGTTATGTAGGATTTGAAACTTTCCATGGTGGATATACGATATAGTAAGGTTTGCGGTAACACCATGTAATGATAATCTCTAAATGAGTTGGCAGGGGTGGTTCTGAAAAAAACCGTTGGTTTCATCTCGACGTTTCGATCAGGGCCCAATTTCATAGAGCTGCTAAGCACAACAAATTTGCTTAACATGAAATTTCTTCCTTGATAAAAACAGGATTACCAACCAAATTTCCACCTGATTTTCAGGATAAGCAAACAAGAGCTGAATACCAGTAACAAGAAATTTCATGCTAAGCAAATATTTGTGCTTAGCAGCTCTATGAAATTGGGCCCAAATGCTCGTCTTCTGGAGAAAACCGGGTCTGATGCTGGGCACGCTGCTTTTAATAGCTTGGTGATGCACGAAGGCGGGAAATGGAGCTCGGTGATGCATGGGAAAACTGGATCGTACTCAGGATCCTGGGTCATGTGTGGGGAGTGTGTGCTCACTGAACTGTGTCAGTAGGATTATTATAAAATCATATTAGAAAATTGTGCCCATCAGGTGATACTGTTTCAATAGGGTCATAGTTGACCGATGTGCATGATATGTACAGGCAACAAGAAATATACAATAAAATAAAAGTATATATAGCACATGACTGTGCCCAGCACGTTGGTAATACAAAAAAGGTAAAAGAACAGTTTCCACATTATTTTGATGTGTACTTCCTCCATGATGTTACCAAACATAAAATAATAGGCCACTACAGGAAATAACAACCATTTGAAAGTTTATAAGCTCAATCGGTAATTGTGTCACGAGGTGGATAAAAGTGGGGAAATCTTAACAACTGTTTTCAACCGTTGAGTATTTGACTCCTGACGATGACTAGAGCAAGCTATAGTCGAAACGTTGAGACCAACCCAAGTACTGACTCCGCGGTAGTACAGTTAATTACGATCCTATAAGCTAAAGTAGTAGTCCCAGCCTATTTCTATATCCATCCGCCCAGGTAATAGTTAATTAAAGCAGGACAGTTCTTTTCAGAACTGAAAAGTCACCCGAACATCCAATAAATCTACTCCGCGGTAGTAGAATTAAGCAAGACAGTTCTCTAAGAACAAACTCTACCTGGCAAGTAGTTAGTAGAAACACACATGGTGTTACCGCAAACCAAATATATATTGATACCTCACCATGCAATGCCTCAAATCCTATTTATTTGACTCGTGATATCAAAAGCAATTGTTTTACATAAATTTATCAAAAACAATTGCATTTTAAGTAAAAATGAAGTTCCCCACCCATGGCTATCATACAATAAGTTGTGTGCAAATCTGCGAACATTAACTATCACTCTTATTATACCAATGTTACCCATCTTTCAGCGGAATATGCCTATGTGTCTATGTATCTTGTTGAGAAAACAGCAACAAATAAACAAAACAGTCACGATAATTTCATCAAGAATGTCTAATTTATCCAGGCACTACGTTTTGGTAAAGTTCTCAAAATATTTTTTTAGCATGAAAACTTACTTGGCAACGAGTAACGATTGTGAGAAACGGCTCCCTCTGAAATATTTAACGTAGTTTTTGAGAAGAAGGTAATTTCTCACTCAAAATAACATACCTCAGACCTGAATCCTTTTCATCTGAAAGCGCACAGTGCATCAAGGGTGCTTTTCTTTCATTCTCTTGTAACTTTCTACGACCAATTGAGTCAAAATGTTCACATTTATTTTATGGAAGTTGGGACACACCAAGTGTTAAAATCATTGTTGTTTTGCCGCATATGTATTGATTTTATGGCATTTCATACCAAAATGATTTCGCATGGATGCTTACCAACACAACAAGTCTTTTGACTATGGAATCATGGAGGTGATGGGACTACCTCCATTTGTTTTGTCGGAGTTACTGAGTGAGCCCCGATACCTTTTCCATCGGAGATACGGAATTTTGTTTCACCCGTTCGTCGATGTGTGCAAAGCTATATAATACTCATACTGCGTATTATGATGTTTAACGCATATCGGTGTATACGGGTAAAGTACCAATATCCAATACGGTGCCAAATAAATGTTTTCAAACATAGCATATTTATATGAAATGACTTAATAAAAAACAAAAACAAAAAACAAAAAACGCTTTGACAACTAGCAAATAAATAAACAAACAACAACTGAAAATGACGTTTACTGTGGAAATGTATAGGGATGGATAGGGCCCCTTCTTGAACAGTAGGGCCTATATGTTTTAGTGATATTATGTAGTCATTTTGGCGGCCAGTTTGAAACTTGGTGATTAACATAACATTCCGGAGTGCTCCTATAGGCTTGTTAGTTAAACCCTATATAGGGGAGCCTCACGCCAAAAATTGTGCTCTTATCTGCCGATCAAGTAACGGTAATTTCACCAAGCCACCCGACAATGCACCAGTTGTGAATATTTATGATCGCCACATACTATTCGTCGACTCGTCAAAACACTTGGCGTTACGCTAAAAACACAACAGTGAATTCAGTGAACAAAAGAATTCCTTGAACACTTACCCTGTTCCACTGTATCTCTGATATGTGCTGCTGAAGAAAGAATTTCGAAATAATGAAGAACGCGATGTCGTCGAAAGTGTATTATTGTTTTCAGTTTTGGTCCAGGAAGTGTCACCTGAAAGAAAAAGGCCTCTCGGAAGGTACAGACGAAAGCCTGAAATCCCTCTGCTGAGCAACGCAGCAATTTTTCTGCCGTATACTTCCTGCTTCGATAACAATAACTTGTGGGCAAAGTACGTCTCCCCCCCCCCCCCTGTATAATGTGCAAAGGTTACACAAGATCAACTTTGTTGTAACATAGGGAAAATAAAACACACAATGGTTTTCTTTTTAATCTTGATAAGACTGATTGTTTAGCGAGCATAAAAATTGATAACGCGACTCAAGTTGCTAGGATAAGATAAAGAGCATTTAAATATGACATCAACCCAAGATGCAAGGTAGAAATGTAATGTATACTACCTCCCCATGCACAAACACGTAAAATCGTGGACCGAGGTCATGGGGGCGGGGTGGATGAAACAAGAAAAGAAAAACAGACATGTTACTGGGAAAAGATAAAGGTTTACTACATGTATTTATGTGATATATTATGGCTATAAACACCCAAGATGCTTATATTACACCATGGTGGCAAAAACTTCATGTATACCATATTATGCACAAACAAAACAAAATCGTGGGCCGGTGGGTCATTGAGAGGTGGTGGAGGGGGGGGGGGGGTGGGAACAAAACCAGGAAAAAAAGATGAGAGATCGAGATGGGTGTGATATAAGATGCTTAGACAATTATAGGTATACATAATTGCGACCTTCATGCAGACATAGTAAAATCCGTGGGCCGAGGTAATAGGGGGGGGGGGGGGGAGGACAACAAAACAGTTCAATTATTACATAATTTGCACGGTGTGTAATGGAAAACAAATATTAAAGAACTGAACTGAACAGACTGTAGGATTGCTGTTCGTGTATCTACCACCTGACGACGGTGATGTTTATAGGGTTTGAGGCATTGCATGGTGAGGTATCAATGTATATTTGGTTTGCGGTAACACCATGTGTGTATCTACTTGCCAGGTAGAGTTTGTTCTTAGAGAACTGTCTTACTTTAATCTACTACCGCGGAGTAGATTATCGGATGTTCGGGAGACTTCTCAGTTCTGAAAAGAACTGTCCTGCTTTTTAATTATTACCAGGGCAGATGGTATAGAAAATAGGCTGGGACTACTACTTTAGCTTATAGGATCGTAATTAACTGTACTGCCGCAGAGTTAGTTCTTATATTGGTCTCAACGTTTCGACTAGCTTGCTCTAGCCCCCGTCAGGAGACGGATGATGTTAAAAGCCAGCATTCCATCCAGCAGCAAAACGAACTATACAATGGTGCAGCCAATGTCATTCAAGCAAACTCAAAAGGGAAAGAGAGACAATGTTTATTTTGCTTTTACCAAAATGTCTTCCACAGCTTTATTTGTACGCGATTTTGTATAGTTTATGCAGTATAAATGTACAAAATTTACATTAATTACAAAAAAAAAGATATCATTAGCATTTTGTCAATAATAATTACTCCAAAGTACATGAATTTATACAAGAACAGTATTCATTTTTCTGTTTACATATATATAGCCTATATAACATAATGAA
This sequence comes from Asterias rubens, assembly GCF_902459465.1. Lineage (NCBI taxonomy): Eukaryota > Metazoa > Echinodermata > Asteroidea > Forcipulatida > Asteriidae > Asterias > Asterias rubens. Next base: position 14,319,740 of record NC_047073.1, read on the forward strand.
CAAAAATAACAAATTCTAAGATTTTTAACCTGTATCATAGATAAAAGCTGGTGCAAGTTTGATAAATTCAAATCAGAAATGCACTGTTCAGTTGGGTTGACCGAGTGTATACTTTTGGAAATAATATTTTCAAAGATCAATATCCTCACTTGTTGTATCCCAACATGAAAATTGGGGCTCGATTGGTCATCGAAGTTGCAAAACTGAAAGCAAAACATCCTTGTTGTATGTTCATCCTTGTTGTATTCATGCCATTTGAGTGACGCAGTTATGAATTACTTTAAAGGCAGTGGACACTATTGGTAACTACTCAAAATAAACATTGGCATAAAACCTTAATTGGTGACGAAAAATGGGGAGAAGTTGATGGTATAAAACATTGTGAGAAACGGCTCCCTCTGAAGTGCCATAGTTTTCGAGAAAGAAGTGATTTTCCACGAATTTGATTTCGGGACCACAGATTTAGAACTTGAGGTCTCGAAATCAACCATCTAAACGCATACAGTTTCGTGTGACAGGGGTGTTGTTTTCTTTCATTATTATCTCGCAAGTTCGATGACCGATTGAGCTCAAGTTTTCACAGGTTTGCTATGTTATGCATATGTTTAGATACACCAACTGTGAAGGCTAGTCTTTGACAATTACCAATAGTGTCCACTGCCTTTAAATCTAGTAAAGGAAATGAAATGTGGACCATGGCAAGGTCTGCCAAAGTCAAAATGTAAATATTTGAATAGATGAACGAGATAGAGGGCTTAAGGTTACAGCAAGTCATTGCGAAATTAGATGAAAATACATTTTTACAACAAAGGCTGGATTTCTATTTCTGTTTAAAAAAAACTTAATACAAAGCAAACAAAACAATGCATCACAGTGGCAATTGCATCACACACTGCGCCATGTTGAATAAATACTGAAGTGCTTTTAAAGTCTTTACATAATCCTGCATATTAATTTGCAAAGGTTTTCAAAAATAATTTACTCATGAAAAAAAAGTACTCTAGAATTTGAATCCCACCCGAGTAATATGCCTCACCTGTGATTTTGTTTACAGAACTTGGGAAAGTACGGAGTACACAGTGCTTACACACATCAGTGTATAATTATGGGTAAAACCAAAATGAATATTAACACACTCCCCTTTCACACAAGAGCAATTTAGCAAGGGTCCCTTGCTAAATTGTAGCATGATTGTAGTGGTACATTTTGAAGAAAACACATTCCTGTATAGGGAACATCTATAATGGTGTCAAATAAAACACCCCAGTTTGTGCGGTGTTGGTTCTGTGAAATTGGCCAATATTGCATTGTGCACCCGGTGTTGAAATGCATGAAACCTTTATCCGCTTATTCCACTCCTTTCCTTCCAATAACATTTGAATGCTTTTAGGAAACAACAACCCCGAACAAAGTGTACCAGTCAGTTAACTAAAATGCTATTCACACGACAGCAATATAACGGGTCCCTAGCTAAGTTTTAGCATGGTTGTAAAATGTAGCAATGTTTGACAAGATTTTGCAAGAGAACTTGCACAATAGAACAAAATTGTTGTCCTTTCAAACAAGGTACATTTTGTTTAATTTATACAACCCTGCTAGAATTTAGCAAGGGACCTTTGCTAAATGGCTCTCGTGTGAAAGGGGCTTTAGTGTTACAGGATTAAAGCTCCAACAGAGAGTTATTGATTAATAAACCTGAGTAAGTCAAGCTTCTTCCATAGGCTAGAAGTCAAGTAGTCCTGAAGTGGTTTGTTTATAGGAGTTGGTGACATCGCTGAGAGGACTTGGGAGCCATGGGTGGCATGTCTAGTGGTTCACTGGAGGGTCCCAAATCAATTGTCCATCCAACTCAAGAGGGGGGTGTTTTTCAGATCTTGTACAGTCCCAATAAAAACACACCCCTCTCAAAATAAACAACCTCTCCCATGAAAACAACAACAGTTTGGAATATATATGGAATTCTTGAATTGGTAGAGTTGACAAAACAGTCTGATAAACCATGGAACAACAAACCAGTGAAAGTTTTGGCTTTGTTTTGATTTTGTGCAATTCAGGAGGAAATATTGGAAACTTATTAACCAATCTCTTTGCTGTGAGTGCGCAGCTTTTCCTTGCTAAGAATAAAATGGTAAAACTAAATTATCTCGGCCCTTTTTGCTGCTCAGAGGAAGACATTTTTCCCCTTAGAGGCAAGGGTGTTTCAATAGTTTATTTTAACCACTGCCCCATACATTTTTTACTCATTTTTTTTATACATGTGCTTATTAATTACATGTCTACCTTTTTCGTTCCATTTGAAGCACAACTTGGAATCGGAAGACTTATTTTTACAAATCAAGTACAAAAAGAAAGAAATTAATCTTATTTATACATACAATACAATATATACAAAACTTTAAATGCTTTTAAAATATTATTATTTGGCAAAAAATATATATATAATAATATGTATAAATGACATATGTAAACTGAAAATAAACTCATCGAAACATCGTTTAGACTGATAAACATTCTAACACATGATCACATATTTTGCGAAATGTAGAGCACGCTTTTTTGTTCAACAGGATTGCAGGACCAGCTCAAATTCTAGGGAAGTCTACACTACTTTGGTTTACTCATGAAATGAAACAATTCATAGTTTCGCTTCCTTGTTCTTTTTTGACTACTCCAGTCACGGATATGAGCCAGGGGTTAAGTGGATATTATTTACAGAGTGGTTTAGAAATGAAACACCGCAAAGAGAAAGCACATTAAGCCGGCCTCAGGTCGACCTTGCGTCAACAAAAAACAGTCGGCGACTGACTTTTCAGGATCACACTGCGCCTGAGCTAAGACCATCCCAAACTTTTCAGTCGGCAATTATTTACGACTTGAGCGCAACTGCAATGATTTTAAGACAATCTGAAACAGTCGCCGCTCGAAAAAATTAACTGTCGCAAGAGTAGAACTTGTACGATGTGATCCCGTCGGGAACCAATCGCAGGCGCACAATTTCTCAGTTGTTGTGACCTGAGCATATTTTGCCTGCGTGTTGCCGGCGGTTTGTTGCGGGCGCAAGAAAATCGTAGGTCAACCTGAGGCTGGCTTTACAGCAGTGCAATTTTTGTGTTCCCTCTATTATCAATGTTGATAATTAATTTGACCCAACAAAATATGACTAGTTTTACAAGTTTTGTTGATGATAAATTGTAATTTTTATACTGTAATGGCCAGATGCTGAGGATCACTGGCCTAGGGTATACATGCTGGTGCTCTTAAAATATGTTGTAATTATTATTCTGGTGTCACTGATTAAAGACAATTTTTACTTTGAGTTTGCGTAAGCAGAGAATATTGTTTAAAATGATTCTGCCAAGCAAACATAACCTGGATACCAGTCAAAGATGGCACATGTGATGTGGCATCATGGCTGGTAATCTTATTCTGGTAAGCAAAACTTTGCTTAATTACTTTTTTTGTGTTTAAAAAGCAGTCAGTTGTTTAGAAAATCTGATATATATAGAGACTGAGCATACATATATTGTCACAATTAAGCCTTAGTCACAATACAGTACTGTTATCTGTAATGTCCGCAACTGGTACCAAATCCAAATACCATAATCTCTTTTCAAAACAATAAATTGTTCATTGTGGCCAGTTATAGATGTTACTTCACTGTACAGCAGACGGTTAAACTGGACCTTGCACTGTCATTGGGCGTTAATGTGGTTCTTACGTAACATAAAACAGCCCACTGCGTCTGGCTAACTTTCCAACACAAACAGTACTGTAGAAACTCTGTTGAAAAAGCTATTACAAGTACTTAACATTAAACGATGGGTTTAAATTGCATTAATTGCAGATGTATTTGAACAAGCCTGAAACAGTTGTGTACAAGTTCAGTAGTTGCGTTGTTTTCGGCGATACTTAGTAGACAACTATTTTTTTTAAAGCCTTACATGCGAAGCAAGGACCTAAGAACAAAAGAAGTCCATACAACACTCAGGGACTTGAAACGCTATGTTTTTTCTTTTACGTGTTGAAGAATATGTTTTTTATTGCTTCAGTGCACAGAACAAAGGAATTCCCTATAGTGTACGCAGCACAGAGCTATATGTAACGTTAGTGCTATGACTCGCGTGTGTTTTTGAAGCAGGAGTTACACAAAGACCATGGCATCAGCTGTCTTTGCTTTGGTGCCACTTTAAAAGTTTCATAACAGGTTTTTACAATGTAGAGGTACCCCTTGTAAAATGCAAATGGCCTTGCACCTCAAAGTAAGATGAAAATCCAGGCAAGTTAAAAATGACCTGCTTCTCTACATGTACTTCTGTAACAGAATCTCCGCTAAAGTGCATTGTATCAGAAATCAGCCCGTTTTACTGAAAAAATTTATCATCAATATTCAAAATACAACAAGTCACAGAGTTCATATTCCGTCAGATTTTTTTCTTCAAAAAGGTCTACAACAAGTTGAGGAACAAACTTTTGACTCCAAACATGTTGCAAAATAAATAAATATATAAGACATAATCGTTGCTTATGGTTCATCAAGCAAATAACTGAAAATAAAACAAACTTGGAGTGATACATATTCGACCACTCCAACTAACAGCTTTTTTTCTCGGCTCTCTTTTTATCAAATTTTACAGCCTGCTGTACTTTATTAGAAGGGGGGGGGGGGGCAGGTACTTCATGATAGGGGTTGTAAAAATAAAGATGGGAACGTTTACAGGGGACATGTACAAACTAGGTGTTTACATAGCTTGGATTGTTATTGCATATCAACACAGAAATTGTATTTTCTTTCGGTTCAGAGATTTGTATTGAAGTTGGTGTGTGCATTTATTGCATATTCATTGCCATTGCATGGTTAAGAGTTAAGGAACAAGACAAAGGAAGTCAGACATATAATGATTCTTGTACATGTACATGTAGTTCTTTTGAAATCTTCTTCCAATGGGAGACTTTAGCACGGTTCATTTTCACAGTTCTCATCAGTAGTGTGCATGCAACAACCTTTGCGCGCAATACTGAGCATGTGAGCGCACACTTAGAGCCGATTGTTATGTCTGCTGCGGTTAGCGTCTCAAAAGTCTCCAATTGGCTGCAGCTTAGCCTTCATTTGCCATTTTGAAACCCATAACACGTAAGGGGCCTCAACATGGCTGACCAGGTTATAGGCCAGAGCCTTGACAGGAAGCACAAACAGTAAGGCCGAGTCCGAAACGGCGACTTCGCTGGCAGATGCGCTCATCTAGCAGCAGCTGTAGCCAAAGTCACCGTTTTCGGACTCGGCCTAAGACCTTAAAAGTAATTAACTTTGGGAGTGTATACACTAGTTCTCCTACCATCAGCACACCAACTCTCCGTCCTGCATAGCTTCCAGAGTGTCCCGCACCATGTAGAAAGACGGCCTGGCGTTCAGGTCCAGACTGCAACACATCTGGATGAGTTCATACACACAGCGTGGCGTGTTCTCTGGACACTCCAGCCTCTGGCCCTGGTACGTCTTGAGGAACACCTCCTCGTGGGTCATGCTCTCGTACGGCTGCTTGGCAAAGCTGTAAATTTCCCACAGTAGTACGCCGAACGACCACACGTCCGAGTGGGTGGTGAATTTATAGTGCCACAGCGCCTCCGGCGCCGTCCACCGAATCGGTATTGTCTCGTCCTTGTGTCCAAGGAACTGGTCGCTGGAACCAAGATAGCGAGCGAGTCCAAAGTCTGAAATCTTCACCTCGTTGTTGTTCCCCACCAGGCAATTCCTGGTGGCGATGTCTCTGTGGACGAACCGCTTCTCCGTAAGGTACACCATACCGCAGGCGACCTGGAAGGCCAAATTGAGTTGCGTCCGCCCGGGTAGTCCTGCCGCTCCGCTCTTGTCGCTGTGGTAGTGCAGGAACTCTTGGAGGTCTCCCTTCCCCATGTACTCCAGAAGCAGACACAACGGCTTCCCTACGAAGCACACGCCGAAAAGCTTGATCACGTTGGCGTGATCGAATCTGGAGATGATTTCAGCTTCTCGGTTGAAGTACTCCTGGACGTCACGGTCAGCGTTCGTTTTTAACATCTTCACCGCGACTGTCGTAGACGCCTCGTCCCGAAGTAGCCTGGGTGCGATGGCCTTGAACACCCGGCCGAATGCCCCCTCTCCGATATCGACAATATAAATGATGCTATTACGGGGGTACTCCAAGTGTCTCAAGTGTGGATTGAAGCTCCTATTGAAGTCTTTCCCATACATGGGGTTCTCCGGCAATTTGCTGATGTCAAAATCGCCAGGGTATTTATACCTGGAGTAGCGGTTGTACTGCCGACGATAAACGGCGCACACCACAACGATAATTCCAAAGCACACGACTGCAAGACTAACTCCACAGATGATGAAAATTTCTTTGCTATTGCTGGGCTCCTTAAGGATGGGGTCGCCAATATGGTTATAGTCAGTTGGATAGGTCAAGTGAATGTACCTCCTACCAGTCGTAACTGAGGTTTCACTTTTAGGAAGGCTGGTGGTAGGCTTCTCTGGCAGCAAGGTAGTACTAGTCACATCAGCTGCAAATCAAGAAGAAGAAAAAAAAATGGTTCCAGAACACATTAGGCTTGAGAGTGCGAAAGAATTCTTGCTCGAAAGAATAATGACCTCGCTAAAAGGGGTTGTCATGCAAAAAAACAGGCCTGTGGCTACATGGATTTATGAACTCTCAACCCGACACTGCATGCATCAATGAAGTGCTCAACAACGGGTCAACTTAATGGGTGCACTCAAAATTTACTCAAATTTTGTTGACCTGGGCTATTTTTGTTGACCTGGGCAGACATTCTGCTTAGCAAATTTCTTGGCTAATCAACTACAGTAATCAAGAAATGACCGAGGTACTGGTCGCAGCAATGTTAACTGTTTGGTGTTGAGCCTGGTAACTTGTGCTAAGTAAATTTCTGTGCTTACAGTCTATATAAAATTTGGCTTAAAGACTCTGGACACTATTGGTAATTGTTAAAGACCAGTCTTCTCACTTGCTGTATCTCAAAATATGCACAAAACAACAAACCTGTGAAAATTTGAACTCAATTGGTCATCGAAGTTGCGAGATAATCATGAAAGAAAAAACACCCTTGTCAACCGAAGTTGTGTGCCTTCATATTCTTGATTTTGAGACCTCAAATTCTAAGTTTGAGGTCTCGAAATCAAATTCGTGGAAAATTACTTCTTTCTCGAAAACTACTTCACTTCAGAGGGAGCCGTTTCTCACAATGTTTTATACAATCAACCTCTCCCCATTACTTGTTACCAAGCAAGGTTTTATGCTGATAAATATTTTGAGTAATTACCAATAGTGTCCACTGCCTTTAAAGTAGTCTTACTCACCACAATTGGGGACTCCGCATGGCTGCCACTGGGGGTAGGGTCCCTCTGGAAAGCAGCCTGGTTCCTGTCTCATACCTCCTGGGTTTCGGCAAGAGTTACTGCTGTTAGCGAGCTCCGGAAACACTGACAAGTACATGTTTCTACTCTGTGGATACTAGACACATAGACAAATACAAAACATTTTGTAAGGCCGGGTTCATACTTCATGTAAATCAACAGTTGTAGGGAGGGTATGTATACCTTTGGCTTTTGGATCCCTTTGATTGTTTTAATCCTATGTAAGTGTAATGTAGATAATTATTTACAATAAAAATAACCCATGAAAACTTAATATAAAGACACTGGACCCTATTGGTAGTTGTCAAAGACCAGTATCTCAAAATATGCATAAAATAACAAACCTGTGAAAATTTCAGCTCAATTGGTCGTTGAAGTTGCGATAATAATAATCGAAGAAAAAACACCCTTGTCACAAGAAGTTGTGTGCTTTCAGATGCTTGATTTCGAGACCTCAAAATCTAATTTTGAGGTCTTGAAATCAAATTCAAATATTTTAGTGGAAAATTACTTCAAGGGTTTATGGTCCTAAACTTGATCTACAAAAGGTACCAAAACCCCTTTACAAAAGAAGAAGAACAAGGATTTTCAACGTACGCTGTGGGTCCATGGCAGACACTCTAGCCCTGTTTTAGTTACGCTGGTGTTGCCCTGGTAGAACTGCCCCTGGTTTTCATAGCAATCAGCTGGGGGGGAAAAAAGAAATGAAGAAAATAGTTGAAATTCGCTGTAAAAAAATTATTTATTTATTTGGTTGTTATTCCAAAGATTCTCCCCAAAAAATATGATATCTAAATGAGTCAAGATTCTTATGGGGAGAAAAAAAGAAGGAAGTTTTAGACGTGGGAGGAAAACCCCTGGGGAATATGTCAGGGGAAACCGATGCAATCATGTAGAGCCTGAAAACCCATTCAACATAGTGACCCCAATCTTCAGTCATGACACTTGAACAAGGCACTTAACCCTAATTGTTTTGTAATAAGTTGGGAAGGTAGTGCATTCTACTCTAACAGCCAGGGGGTCGCTTTCACAAAGAGTTAGGATTCGTCTTATCTCGAGTTAGGAGGAGTAAACTTAGGATTATTCTTAAGGTCTGCATGCTACAGTGCAGGGTTGGTACTCGTCCTAAGTCCTAAGATTAGTCTTAAGTTAGGAAGAGTTTTGTGAAATCGATGGCAGGCTCTTAGTGAATACCAATGCCTATACCCTTATGAACTGTGAGGCGGGTAAACCTTGTTTCAACCCAAGGAGTAAGTGGCAACATGGTCCTGGATTGGTTCGACAGCCCAAATCAGTTTAGTGTAGCCATCACCCTGAAAGGGCCATCCAGCCTTGTGATGTTAGCCGATATATCTCATTATAAAAACATGGGCAGCAATGTAACATTAGTCAGGCATGGACAATTTTATCGAGAACAAGGGCTGCCCTACATGATGCAGTAGGCTCTAATAGACCTTGGAGGCTATTTAATCACAATTGTTCAGATTTGTACAGGGACGAACAAATCAGAGAATCGGACTTAAGTAGGAAGAATATCATGCCTCAAAAGTAATCAATGAAACTGATCAACCACAGCTTTGTCTCCCAATAGACCGACCCATTAAGCTCCACCCCATTGCGTATTGACCAATCACAACACAACGAAGGTCCGACATGCGTGCGTGTATGCTTGGCGCGCGCGGCAGAGTTGTGCAGAAAGGCATTGGAGAGCCCCACGTGTTCTTGCTCACACGTGCGTCGTGGGCGGAGCCTAATGGATCGGTCTATTCTTTATGAGCCACATTGAAGCCAAGTACCTAAAGGCAAAAAGCTTCAAGCCCCAGAGTAGAAGCCATTAGGAATGGGTTAGGAATAGACCGAAATGCATACTTACTTGTTATCTGGTCTTTAGGCATAACTGAAATTGTAACAAAATAAACAAAACATTAATATCAACATGGTATCTTTTTAAACACACACTAGATACTACTTAACACGTACATCTGTACAAGGAATTTTTTACTAAAAAAAATAATAATAATAAAAAGATGATTATGATCTAATAATATTCATGGCTTCTTCTAAAGCCAATCAGAGCATATAGATCGTAATGTTGAGTTAACATATCACTGTTCTTTTCAGAACCACTACAGTGATTTTTCATAGTGTCAGCCAGACCTTACTAGATTGCATCTCCACCATGCTGAGTTTCAAACTCTACTCATGTTCATGGTGTTACAGCAAACCTTACTAGATTAATGTATACTTGGTTTGCGGTAACACCATGTGTGTATCTACTTGCCAGGTAGAGTTGTTCTTAGAGAACTGTCTTGCTTTATTCTACTGCCGCGGAGTAGATAATCGGAGGTTCGGGAAACTTCTCAGTTCTGAAAAGAACTGTCCTGCTTTTTAACTATTACCAGGGCGGATGGTATAGAAAATAGACTGGACTACTACTTAAGCTTATAGGATCATAATTAACTGTACTGCCACGGAGTCAGTTCTGAATTGGTCTCAACGTTTCGACTAGCTTGCTCTAGTTATCGTCAGGAGACTGAAGAGGTAAGAGAAGAGTGGGCTTATTTATAGGGGTTCAGTGGATCCACTGTAGGTCAATCAATGCTCTGATTGGTTACTAGATTACATCTCCATTTTGCAAAGGTTTGAATCCCACTCATGTACATACGGTGTTACTGCAAACCTTACTAGATCGTGTAATAGGTTTTTCACTATTTTCTTGTGACCCAGATGGCCGATCAATTTCAAACTTCTACAGGTTTGTCAGTTTATGTATATGGTGGATAACATAAAGTGCTTTCACTGCCAGCAACTGTTTTGATAGCAAAACACAATTTTGTAATGTTCCTTTAAAATTAAGTCCCCTTCAAAATGACATCAGTCTGAAATATCCCCAAAGGTCATATCGGACGTCTTACCGATGAGGTTTGCCTCACTGCACGACCCCGGTGACCTCTCTTTGCTTGGGAGATCTCGACACTGTGATTGGCCGAGCGCTTGACTAAAGCGCTTCAGGAAGAACTGGTTTCTACTCTGGTTGAGATCGACCCAGTCCTGGTGGCACAACTCGCTGCGCACAACTGCACAGTCCTCCCTATCAGATAATAGTAATAATAATAATAATAATAATAATAATAATAATAATAATAATAATAATAATAATAATAATAATAATAATAATAATAATAATAGTAATAATAACAGCGAGGATCCTGAGAAAGACCCTTGAGATCTAAGGCTACGGGACGTAGCCCGACTCAAGGAGTTACCGGCACAAAGGAAAATGTGATCTTTTTTTTTGCATGCTGTGATAAAATGAAATAATAATGGACATTTGTATATCTGTCAGAAAGACATTCCTAGCGTAGAAAAATAACTCCACTAATGAGGGTACTTAAAGCTACATATGACTGAATTGCTTACCTGCAGATGGGTTTGGGGAGAGGGTGTGCAGGCTTAGTGACGTCACAGTCCGGCAACATGTTGTGGCACATTAGCGACCTGAAGGCATTCCGGCAGCTTCCCTCCCTGACGATCGAGTCGATCTGACTCAGGATGTCGTGTAACAACGGCTCCTGCTTGTTGATGGGATTGTACAGATCTGCATCAATGAACACCTGACGTCCCTTTAAATAGTTCCCACACTGGTTACCATTGTAAGTGGCACAGTAACTGTAAAATGAGAAAGGGACTATGTTAGACTATTCTTGCATTGTGTTTCTTGAGCAAACCAAGCCGTACCTAAAAGGCATTGGACACTATTGGTAATTACTCAAAACGATTGTTAGCATAAAAACTTACTTGGTAATGAGGAATGGAGAGCTGTTGATAGTACAAAACATTGTGAAAAACGGCTCCCTCTGAAGTAACAAAGTTCTTGAGAAAGAGGTGATTTCTCACTCAAATATTAAAAGTCTTCAGGAATGAAGCATTTTTAAGGCATCTGAAAGCACACAAAATTGTGCAAAAGGGACGTTTTTTCTTTCATTTATCTCTTGCAACTTCGATGACCTTGATTAAAAATGTTCACAGGTTTGTTGTTTTGTGCATATGTTGGGATACACCAAGTGAGAATACTGGTGTTTGACAATTATCAAAGGTGTCCAGGGCCTTTAATTGCATTCTTGAGAAACACACATGTAAAGAAGAGCCATTGTTCAAGGTGCTTCGATCAATCATCAACTGCAGAGACAGCAGGGGTCCGTCGCGCCCGATCTCATGTGTCCACATCCTACAGCCTCACGCCACATGTGGTCGATTTCGCTAGGTGCTTCAATGAGAGTAGTAAACTGCCCATACATCCAGGGCCCAATTACATGGCTCTGCTTAGCTTACCTCTGAATAATGCGCTTACCAGCTGTGTGAAAGCAAAGAGTGCCTAGTTACATGGAGTACAAACAAGCACAAGCCAGAATTCCTTGCTAACTGAGGAAACAAGCTTGACGTAAGCGTGGAGTTCCCCGCTTCCAGAAGTGCCTGTTCTTTTCTTACGGTCAGCAGATCCATGAAACTGGGCCAAGCCAAGTGCTGGTTCCATGATTGCTTCGTAAAGCGCAGACGTTGCAAGGTGTGCTCATGCGAAAAGGCTCACCAAATAAAAAAAAAGATATTCAGGTCCAACCAAAACCACTCACTTACTTGGCCAAGCCAAGTGCATGTTAAATAGGCCTACAGTGATATAGTCCTTGTCTGTTCACCGAAAAGCGATGGTGCACTAACCCTTTTTTACAAGTTGGAGAACACTGGTTCCAGGATTGCTTCGTAAAGCGCAGACTGTTGCAAGGTGTGCACATGTGAAAAGACTCACCAAATCCCCAAAAAGACCACTTACTTGGGTATGTTGTTGACTCGGATAACAGCGGAGCGGCTCTTCTTGATTTCTTGTATTTTTTCGTCGTCCGATTTAGTCACGACATTCTCCACCACACAGGAGTAATTTGCAGAAGACGTGGCATTAAAAACGTAGTACTCCTTTTCCCAGAAAGAAGGGTTACGGGCACTTCTGTCAAAAATCTACACGTAAATAATAATAATAATAAAACCATTGATACTAATAGGAACATTAATAGTACGTTAGTGTCCATCACAAGTGATGCTCATGGCGCAAGGAAGGAAACATGTATATCTAGTGAAAAGCGGCAGTGAAGAGAGCCTCTCTGAGCTTATGAATAGATGACATGTAATGGGTCAGTTATTAACTACCACTTTTCATTTGCAGATTTTTTTTCATAAGAGAGACAAGGACAAAATGCGATCAACCCTCCACTCGACTCATCATTTTATACCATATCTGCATGGTTTGGCAAGTTCCATGAAAAAAGAATCATGTAAGTGATGCATCTACAGGGAATAATTGTATTGAGACAGTAATTTAGGGTTGAGCAAAGAACAATTAACTACAGGCTAGACTTCTCCCGATTAACATGAAGGCGCTATACTACTATCAAGTCAAATTTTCTTTGCCCAACTTTGTTCAAAACATGTTAAAGTTGGTAAAAGTCAAACAATATGCCCCTGATCAAATAATTTTATATTCTTGTTTTCAAGCCAAATAAAAAGTTTAGGGTCGCGGGGTCAAGTTAGGGTCGTTTGGGTAACCAGGAACAGAACATTTGTTTGAGACGGGGGGAGGGCCTGAAGACATCAATATCTTACCCTCATTCGGTTTCTTAACCAATAGAGTTTGGGCTTGGGATGCCCGGTGACACTGCACGTCAAGTTGACCCTTGTCCCGTAGGTTACATTATAGTCCTGAGGTTCCTCACGAATCATAGCTGGTACTACAGATCAACAAAAATACAAAATGGTTTTTAACTAAAAATTCAAACTTCGGTAAGTTTGGCCGTAGCAAGCTGAATTGGAACAAGATCTTCAGAATGTTTGAATTCTACATGGTGTTTATCTTGGTTATAAATGCCTGAATGTGCATTCTGAAAATTATGAGCGACATGTAAATTTGTGTTGACATTTTGCAAAGGGCACCACAGCAAAAGCCCAGGGCACTACAGCAGATGCTGTGGGTGCCATGGGTAAATTAAGACCCTTTCACATGAGAGCACAAGGTTTCCTTGCTAAATTGTAGCATGGTTGTAAAAAAAATTACAAAATGTTCCTCATGAGAAAGGACAACAATTGCTTCTATTGTCCAAGTTCTCTGGCAAAATATTGTCAAACATTGCTGCATTTTACAGCCATGCTAAAATTAAGTATGGGACCCCAGTTAAAGAGGTCTGTGGTCAATGACTCACCTTGGACATCAAGATAAGCCGGGGAGGAGTACACTGAACCGCCTGGATTCTCAGCCCAGCACCGGTACATCCCACGATCAGACACGCTCGCGTTGAACACCTTCAGGTTGAAGTTATTCTTGACGTTATAGCGTGACCCACTCAACGGCAGTGTGACACCGTCCTTCTCCCAACGGACCCTCAGAGGCTCGGCACCGGTAGGCTGGCACCGGAGCGTGACCCGCCCCTCGACGACGACGGACGAGTTCTCTGGAGGCCGCTGGATCACTGGAGGATCTGGAGGTTAAAAATATTCACTGATCATTTTACGATGCCATGTCAAAATTTAAGACCTTAAGACTGGCACATAGCAGTCACTCACACTTGAAAGTTACTCAAGAAAACTGAAAATGTACTTCTTAAACATGCATGTAATAATCCAACTAAGTCGGAACTCGGGCCTGTTTGCTTCGTTTTAGAACGGGCAAGGGCACCAATGCATTTTCTCCTTAGTAAAGGACACCCTATGAGGAAATTATAAATTTCTACTGGACATTTTAAGGGCACCAAGGCAATGACCAGGGGGCATGGAGGCAAATGCTTTCATTGCCCCTGTGAAGTATCAGGCCTGCCATGTCAAAATTTAAGACCTTAAGACTGCCATAAAGCACTCCCTCACACGTTGAGTTGTCAACCACCAGTTCTTCTCGGAACTAACACTACTCAAAAGATATTTACACATCGTGATACAAACGCAAACCTCACCTAATTATACTCCAACCATACAAAGTTTCAAATCCTACTTAAATGCATTCAGGAAGTTTTAAAAACATAAATAAATACAATTTACAGATAGAAAAAGATTCCAATCAAAACTTACAAAAAACCAGAGGAATACATGTATATCTAAATACAAAACAAAAGGGATTGCCCGAAAAGCAAACATATAGCCTATTCAATTCCAACACACACCTGTATACTGTTGTTGCGTTGTCCATTGGGGTTCTGGAGGTAGAACCTGAACTTTGGAGGGCTCCCTTGGCAGTTCTGTCAATCGGATAAAAAGGGGAACATTTAAATAGTTGAATATTTTGGAGTTTCCCCAAATTTGGGAAAGATCAAACCACATGTAAATGTACCATGGAAGTGAAATAATTGCAAAACTACATTTTGTATTCATTCTTTAACGGCAATGTTTTTTCTTTTATACTGGGCATTTTCAACTTAGAAAAAAGATGCAAACATTTCTAAAACAACCTTTAAGAATGCAGGCCCTGTATGGGGAAGGCATTTTTTCCCTATTAAAAGGTATTTCAAAAAAGTGAACACACACACAGAGTTTGTACTGAATGCATTTCAAGAGGCACCATTTCAAGAGGCAAAATAAAAAAAAAGGTCCTCAAAATGATTTTTACTTAAAATGCAGTGTTTTTTTTACCTTTTAAACAGCCCACTATGCAATCCGTCTTTATACTTTTTTTTTTAAATCAAGCCATTATTATGATTATTATTATATTTTTTTTATTATAATCTTTTTTTGGAAGGAGTTGGCGAACAATGTGCGCACATCAGGCACGCGTGTTTGCAAAGGAAGTTGAGGGCAGTTTTGTTTCACCTGTGACTTCCTTGAGTGAAGCTATCGTTGAGGTGTACTGCCTAGTCGCATCTTGTATAGTTGAAGACGTCTCTAGGCCTTCAGAGGTTGTTGCTGATGTAGGCACTGAAAAATAATGACAAAGAGATAACTCAGATGGCTTTAAATTTGCATTATCTGAATGTTTGACTTCCGTAAAAAAAAGTGAGAACACAGTAATGTTACAAATTAGAATCATCCATAAACAACTTTTTTAAAGGATGGTTTAAGCTTCAAGATGAGAAGTAATGATGAAAGCTTTTATTTGCTTTCTCATTAATCATAAATAGTTCATGTATAATGCATTAGAGAAAGGCGTTGACGAGTACCGGCATAGGTGTAGATGTAGAACAAGACTATCAAGGATCGTGGAATTTGTGGGACTCTAAGTATTGTTCAAAACAGTTTCAAATTACTTAACTTACAAAATGTCAAGTATAAAACCATCTGAAAGTTTTGAGACAAACAGTTAAATTATCCAAAGTAACTCAGTGGAAGACACATTTTCTGATGACATTTTTTAAACCTTTGGACTTCCCTGGACTACTCCTGGTCAAGATGTTTTATTGTCCAAAGATTTAAAAAATAAAATCGTAATGGTAACAAATCTTAATGCAAGTATCAAGCCGGTTTTCCCCAGTTTTTTTTCAAAACTCTGGGGTATTCTGGACATTATATTTTTGGAAGTTTTGCCGAGTAATTGTAACAAGGTCTTCGGAATTTTTCAACTTCTTGGTGTAAATCGGTGAAAAAGTCCTACTATGCAATCTGAAACATTCTATGGTGTTTTTCTTAATATTTTTGTGTGAATTTTGTTTTATTTAAATGAATAAAACATTTTGTTTTTTGGCATAGGGCCTATTGGCAAAAATGTACCATTATTGGCACATAAGTCATGTGGATTGAAATTTTCACATGTTAGTGTCAAGTTGTATAATTTATGGGACAACTTTCCGTATAGCCCACCACTTTTTTCACTAATTTTTACAAAAAGGGATATCTCATTGAGGTACATTAGATACTATATTATTTCATATCGAATGAAAAAGTGGTGGCGCCATACAGAAACTTTTCCAATTTATGTACGAACTGTACGTACATTTATATTGGATTAAAACAAACAACGGTTCCAGAAATAAAGATACTTCCCCTTTAAGCTAACAAGAATGATCACCAATCTGTTTTATTCAAATGTTATCAATTGACATTACAGTAATCACACTGAGAATGTCTTTTAAGATGTATACTATGTTTAAACACAGTGCCGAGTTTCAATTTTCCCCAAAAAGAGACACTCTCACAGTCTCAATATTCAATTTGAACATGTTGTTTTTTTGTTTTCAATGAAAATTGAAGACAGCAGAAGTATAAAGGCAGAGTCACACTGCAGCGATAATGAAAAAGATAACGATCACGACGCAAAGAGAACACTTTCTATTGGTTGAATTGCTCCACGCAGAATACGCACACGCTCTTTCAACCAATGGAATGCGTTCTTATTGCGTCGTTATCGTTCTCGTTATCGCTGCAGTGGGACTGGTCCTTAAAGACCTTCTTCTTGGCAAATAAAAGGACAGTGAAAGTTGTGAGTTGAGTGTTGAAAAAGGTGCAAAATTTTGCCTCCACTTTTGTATTCCACTCACATGATCACCCAAAATTAGTATGTTGTTCTTATTTTGGTCAAACAGGGCACATCCACACGAACAAGTGGAACCAAGATGATGATGCATCACTGGCTGTCTAGCTAGGCTACTGTACTTCTCCATCCAATAAAAACAATAAAAAAATCATAATGCAAAAAGGCCAGCCCACACAACAAACTAAACTACCTTTCATTTTCATTCATTTCAACAAAAACTCATGAATGAAAGTTAAGTATTCTCACCGTATGTTGGTGCAGAAGTTGCTAATGATATCAGATATAAGAGTACGAAGAGGCAGCAGTCTCGTCTGTATCGCCATGCCCAACGATGATCGGCACATGCACTGGGTCCGCTGCCCTGCAGCACAGCCTTGCTCAGCCCGGGCGTTGCCATTCTTTACACCGTGCAGACGGTCTGCAAAGCAGACCTCCTCACCTCCGACAAACAACACGACGAATACTCACTGACTTTCCGTCGAAATAAGTTTTAAAGTCATTCTCCAACCAAACACGAATCACCTCCTAGAGGAAGAACTCATATTCATCCTTGGAAACCGGTTATTTAACTTCAATGTACACATATTCCACAGTTTTAAGCCCGAAAATTATACTTTCTCCTAGTTAAAATTGGAAGGCACTTGGATCTTGTTCAATATGGCGACTTATTGTATGCTGGCTATTATGCATACGACGTAAACAGGTTGGGGTTAGTCGATTCGTAAAAAGGGGAGTTTTATTTTATTCTTGCAAAATAGTATTTTTTTTAGAGAGAACAAATTCAAATAAAACAATATTTTTAAATCATTATCTCAAATTATTGTAAATCGTTAAATATTATTGAACAAATTTGCAAGAAAAACGTAAATTTATTAATTAAATAAATCTAAACCTACCTTTAAAACTTTATTGGCTGATCCGAACCAAGCGGCAAAGCCACAAACATGGCCGTCGCCTATTCATAAACAAATAATGCGCAATTTCGACTATTTTGGGGTCTCAATACGCAGTAAACAACTTCTTTCGAATGCATTGTTGAATAACAGTGTCAATATGAACACATGCTATAATATCAAGGGACACAAACACACACTTACAGCTAAACAAAAAACATATGTACCCCTTTGTTAAAAAAAAAAAGAGTAATTTGTTGCAGATATATTTTGTAATTTTAATTTAAAAATACAAATTAAATCTCAAGGAACTGGTCACTGCCCGAATATGCAAATTTCCAGACATATGCCGCCACGAGTTTACCCTGATCAAATAAAATGACTCATTGAATTCGGCTGGTTTGGGTTCATGAATTTTAATGATTCTTTTGAGGAAAGTGGAACTGTGGAATGCGTGGTGGAACAAGTGGCAAACAGTAGAGCTTTGACAGAAGGATGTTAAATCGTAGTGTGGGGTCCTGTTCCGTGCATACACTATTATGCAGTTTCCGTGAAGGGGTACGTGATCAACAAAAATGATCAATATATTGGAATGGTTTGTTTGTGTCATGTCGCAAGTCAACATACCAATTAAAAAACTCTCTGGCTCTGCTCAATATTTCTTTGGTTTTTACGTTTTACTTTTATTTTATTTTATTTATTATGCAAGTCGCAGACACACAAGGCCAAAATGAATGAAAAAGGGCTATCGTTTTGTGATTGTATTATCAGAAGTGAGAACATTTATTTATTTATTACATCAAGGAGGTAGAAATCTCCATGATTACATCATGCATTATTATGATTATTATTATTACTATTATTATTATTATTATTATTATTATTATTATTATTATTATTATTATTATTATTATTTTTTTTTTTGGGGGGGGGGGGGCTAAAGGAGAATGTTTCAAAGGAGGGCGCTATCAGTAGTTTGTTCACAGTTTGCCGTACTTGAATTGTTGTGCACAGGGGCTACTTCTTACAACTTCAAATAAACAAACTTACACTGTAAACAACAAATAATATACATAATGTACTTACAAAGGTAACACATTTTTATTTCAACAATGTTCGACACTAAAAGTTTTAATTTTTTGTTTTTGGTATATTTTGTGTTTCATTAAATTACTATGGACAATCGCGTGTTGTTGTTTTAGCCCTCAAGTCACCAACCGACAAAGAGACTATGCGCACAAACGTCTGGACGCAAGACTAAACTCACTAGCGCACCATCCATTGAGTTGAGTGCCGAGTTGGTAAACCCCGTCGATTTGTGTACGCTTTGACCAGTGCAATGGCGAGTTCGGAGCTGACCCCCGCAAGCCAATTGGTGCACGAAGCATCACTCTGCGCCCTCTAGTTCTTAACTCTATGGCGTAGCCATACTGCGTCACGTGACATTACCTCTTGGATATTCATGACTTACAATATTTGCCTGGTGTCCTGACTTCTCACGTCCAACAAGAGGTGAATCATTAAAACATGGCGGCGCCCAAGAACATGTCACAATAAATGTCATTTTTGTTCACGTTTTTTTGGACAAATTTTCAAATCAAACACATCTGGACAAAGTCATCATTTAGTAAGCCCTAGTATGTGTTAATTCCACAGATGTAAGGAATAAAATGAGGTATGTTGGAGTAATATAGGACTTTTTTAAATGGGAGAAATTTGCAATCAAACTACCTCGCATTTTGTGACCTTTGAAAACTTAGCGTTTAAGACATGTATCGAAGGTGGGCTGTAATGGTGA
The DNA here is from genome assembly GCF_902459465.1 of Asterias rubens. Classification (NCBI taxonomy): domain Eukaryota; kingdom Metazoa; phylum Echinodermata; class Asteroidea; order Forcipulatida; family Asteriidae; genus Asterias; species Asterias rubens. Next base: position 14,339,338 of record NC_047073.1, read on the forward strand.
CAGTGATGAGATGAGACCGATGTTAAAAGCGGAGCCATTACAGCTCAACAAGGTGGGCTATGCCAGCAGCAGAGCAGAGCAGGCCAGAGGAAAACATTTGCATGAGTTGATTTGCAGACGACAAAAAGTTTTACATCGCTGTCAGTATCAATATCATTTGCGGTCCTACCAAACATGATTTTAACTTTAAGCCAAGATGGCGTCCGACCGTTTTCCGTGAAAGTTAAGTTTTTTTTCTGGTTAAAAATTCACACTTTTCGTGAAGTTTTTCCATTAAATTTATGTTTATATTACAGAACACACATAGTTCTAATATATCTATGGTTTATTTGCAATTTTTGAGGTATTTAAAACTTGTTGGCGGCGTGTTGGCGGCGCTCTGGACTTGTTGTCGGCGTTGTCGGCTTGATGTCGGCTTTTTTAGTAGGACCCATCATTTGACATTGTTCGATCATTGGGTTAATTGACATTTTACATTTTATTTAATGAATAATGTTTATTGTAACAAATAGGCCCCAAAATTCTTCTAACTAATCTAAGCCTCATCCATAAATAATACGATTCACACCAGTTATCACTGAACTGAATATCAGAAATGTAAAAAATTGTAACTGACTGAACAGTCATCACATTCACATCACTGACATTCATATCACTGTGACTGTCACACTCACACACGGCATGCACATCTGACATTCCACAGTAGTGATAGTTGCGATAACAAAACCCTCCTCCTGTCCTGATGGCCGCCAGGCAGGGGGGTTACGTTATCGCAACTACAGTAGTGACAGCCCCCCCCCCAATCCTCTGTCCACAATCCACAAACCTCCCCACTCACCAAGTCTGAGTCGTACTAATCTCAGAGTCCGAGTCCTCCCACCAAGTCTGAGTCTGACTGAGTCCATAGAAAATTTACTCGGTCCACAATCCACAGTCTTCTCCACCGAGTCCGAGTCTTCCCCTCCGTGTCCGAGTCCTCTACTTGTCCGAGTCCTCTACTCTGAGTCCGAGTTCAGTCCACAAAAAATGGACTCGGTCCACAATTGACAGACCTCCTTACTGAGTTCCAGTCCTCCCCAAGCGCAGAGTCGGAGTCCTCCCACCAAGTCTAAGTCTGACCGAGTCCACAACAAATTTACTCGGTCCACAGTGACAATCCACAGTCTTCCCCACCAGATCCAAGTCTTCCTCTTCGTGTCGGAGTCCTCTATTTTGAGTCCAAGTCATCTACTACGAATCCGGGTCTCAGTCAAAAAAAAATTGACCCGGTCCGAAATCCACAGACCCCCCCAACGAGTCACCCTCTAGCTCAGAGTCTGGGTCCTCCCACCAAGTCTGAGTCTGACTGAGTCCATAAAAATTTACTCGGTCCAAAATCGACAGACCTCCCCACTGAGATCCTGTCCTCTCCACAAAGTCCGAGTTCCCCTCTTGTCTGGGTCCTTCCACCAAGTCTGAATCTGACTGAGTCCACAAAAAATTCACTTGGTCCACAATCCACATTCTTCCCCACCGAGTCCGAGTCTTCCCCTCCAGATCCGAGTCATCTACTCCGAATCCGAGTGTCAGTCCACAAAAATTTGACTCGGTCCACAATCCACAGTCTTCCCCACCGAGTCCGAGTCTTCCCCTCCGTGTCCGAGTCCTCTACTTGTTCGAGTCCTCTACTCTGAGTCCGAGTTTAGTTCACAAAAAATGGACTCGGTCCACAATTGACAGACCTCCTCACTGAGTTCCAGTCCTCCCCAAGCGCAGAGTCGGAGTCCTACCAACAAGTCTGAGTCTGACTGAGTCCATACAAAATTTACTCGGTCTACAATCTACAGTCTTCCCCACTGAGACCGAGTCTTCCCCTCCGTGTCCGAGTCGTCTACTCTGAGTCCGAGTTCTCTACTCCGAGTTTGAGTCTCAGTCCACAAAAAATATACTCGGTCCACAATCCACAGACCTCCCCATCGAGTCGGAGTCCCCCTCTAGCTCAGAGTCCTGACAAGACTGATCAAGACTGACACTGACTGAGTCCCAAAAAAATGGACTCGGTCCACAATCCACAGTCTTCCCCACCGAGTCTTCCCCTCCGTGTCCGAGTTCTCAATTTCGAGTCCGAGTCTCAGTCCACAAAAAATATACTCGGTCCACAATCCACAGACCTCCCCATCGAATCAGAGTCCCCCTCTAGCTCAGAGTCCGGGTCCTCCCATCAAGACTGACACTGACTGAGTCCACACAAAATGGACTCGGTCCACAATCCACAGTCTTCCCCTCCGTGTCTTCCCCTCCGTGTCTTCCCCTCCGTGTCAGAGTCCTCTATTCCGAGTCTCAGTCCACAAAAAATGGACTTGATCCACAATCCACAGACCTCCCCACCGAGTTCCAGTCCTCCCCCACTGAGTCTGAGTCCTCCTTCAACGAGTCTGAGTCTTCCCATCTGTGTCCGAGTCCATGTCTGGCCCGTCTGAGTCCAAGTCCACAAAAAATGTACTCCAGATCGGCCTCGGGTCCTTCATCACTGATGTCAGTTCAGTATACCATATTCTCATGCATCTTGCTGTTTTCTTCTAGTACAACACAGGTACCTTGAAGTCAAATCACACCATGACTCTCTTTAATCTTGAAGACCTCCAACGACTAAGTGCCGATCCAGAGGCTTCCTTGGCACTACGGGAGGAGTCCAAACGCATCCAGTCATCACCCAACATAGTCTTCCTGCCGTGCCATCTGCAGTTTGTGCGTAGCATCAAGGGATGTTTCTACCTCGGCTTCATTATCTTCACATGGGCCTATAATAGTTACTTTATTCCTGAAATAGTGTTGCTCCCCCAGTATAGAGATGGAAGTATCAGCTGTTTTCCTGTTTTGTGTAAGTTTACCAGAATTTAACATACAGTATTTAGACAGTGTTGTAGCCATGGTTGGCTGTGCTGGGCAGGCCTGCCCAGAATCAACAAATTTGCCCAGCACTCTGAGCTAAATACACTGTGGGCTGTTACACTTTAGCAATGTTGGCCCCATATCTAAACATAAATAATTTTGTTGAACCACTTGCCCTTGGTTGACTAAATTGGATTTAGAGCCCACCACTTAAATTGGTCTATCTACAACTCTGTTTTGAGAAGACAATGAAGAAGGATGCGAGAAGTTGGGATGGCATATAAGGTGGGGGCACTGAGTTCAAAGTTTTTTTTCTTTGGCAACTTATTTCTATATTTTGAAGAGTGTTTTGAGGTTAGGTTTTTACCGCAAAAGTGCTTTAAAACACCAGTTTTCTCACCACTGTTGCAGGTTACTACATGGTATCAATTTGCACACTTGTGTCCCTGTTTAGGGCAGTCACCTCTGATCCAGGCCGTTTGCCCTTTGACCTCATGCCAACCCCAGCCGGTAAGAATAAAACAAAATGAAACCATATTAAGCACAGAAGTTTCACTATTTATATTTATTGAAGCATAAATTACATGATTGAAAATGTCCCAACATTAAACAACTACTGTGTGGGATCAGTGGTGTTTTGTACACCTGTGTTGGTTAAGACTTGTGGATAAGTCGTTAAATGTCTGTCGCGGTGATAGCGTTCCGACTCTCTCTGCGATTCCCGCTACACTGGGGGTATTCTCGCGAGACTGTTTGCCCCCCCGCAAGACTACCTACACGACTTCATTCTCCATGGGGCATTAGTAGTCGGCATCCAGCAGCTTCACGCGAGAGCAGTGATTTCGCAAGAGCAGTATTCGTTCGCGGAAACCTGAATCGTTACGCCACCATCACGGCTCAACTGTGTCATCGTGACAGACCATTAACGACTTAGTGTTGGCTTGATGTCTATGTTTGAGGAGAACCCTGCTAAGACAGTCCAAACTGCAGAAATTGAGCTGCATGTCTGTCATGAAGGTTTCATTTTTATTCATATAGCCATGGATTTAACTTGTTGGCTCTTTTTACATTGGTTTTAGATAAATTAAATTGGACGCACTGCCAACGTTGTCTCATCCAGCGACCCCTGAAGTCACATCACTGTAGAAAATGCCAGAGATGTGTACGACGGATGGACCATCATTGCTTTTGGTAATTGTTAGCATACAGTCTCCTGACAATAGCCAGGGGCATCGAGTCAATTAGTCTTTTTGAGGTGTGGTGGACGCTACAAGAGTGCACTGTTTGGATTGGGTGTATACAGACACATTTACCCAAACCAGTGAAGCACTGGTGTGTCCACCGTACCTCAAAATGGCTTATAATCAGGGGCATCATAGCAATGACCAGGGGCATTGAGGCATTGGCTATTAGGGTCATCAATGCAATGACCAGGGGCATGGGGCAATGACCAGGGGCATCATAGCAATGACCAGGGGCTTTAAGGCATTGGCTGAGGGTCATCAATGAAATGACCAGGGGCATCAAGGCAATGACCAGGGGTATCATAGAAATGACCTGGGGCATTAAGGCATTGGCTAAGGGGTACCAATGCAATGACCAGGGGCATCAAGGCAATGGTCAGGGATGAAGGCATTGACATTGGGCATCATGGCAATGACCAGGGGTATGGAGGCAATATACCAGGGGCATAGAGGCACTGATTTGGGGCGTTTCTGTTAAGACCTTGTACTGGCGTCAAACTCCCCAAACGTCAAAGTTTATTGTTCATGTATCTTTCAAAGTGGTGTTGGAGACAAATTTGGATACCCCATTTGTCAATGTAGAGGAGAATGTGGTTGATGTTTTCAGAAGTTTGGTAACCTAGCCCTACTGCCCAACTCGCTTTGTAACATGTACTTGTTCTTCATCCTCTCATCTTCCTCAATAGGATAAACAATTGCGTCGGTGAAGACAACCAGTGGATATTCCTCCTACTTGTGTTTTATGCATTACTGCTCAGTCTCTACACACTGGTCTTAGATACTCTACATTTCTACTACTTCCCAACGTGCATGTCTTGTGATTCAGTAAGTTCACTCTTCAATCGACCCCTTGTAATGGGTTCATAATGATTGCGACTTAAAGGAAAGAGACAATGACTACTTGACTTGTTTAGAACTCTTTGGGTCATCTTGTTCAGTCCAAGTAATGCTTTAAAATAGTACATGAGTGGCATTAATACATTATAAGTTGTCACTAGAGGGCGGTATATAAGATGAATGGTATACTCCAACAGCCATTGTTGGGGAGGTAAAATTTTGTAAAGACAAAGTCAACTAGACATGATTGCATTTGTGCACAAATGCAGAGCTGTTTCGTCAATAAAATTTTCAAATTTCTCAATTGAGTTTGAAATTTGTTGTGTATTCAAAGCAATTTGCCCAATGTGGCATAAATAAAAATTTGGATTATACCATGTTCAGATAGCAATTTCTGTGTTAAAGGTGCAAAAATGATAGGTGCCAATAATAAGCTGTTGCAACTGTTAAACCAAACGCGCATTTTACAATAAATGTATCAATGCGCTTAACATTAGTGCCCATTACTCAATCCTGTAATCTTGCTCAGCTCCCTGGGAAATATACAGCCCCGGGCTGCCGTGGCGCTCCAAAGGCTTTTCCAAACACACTCACTATCAACTGGCCTCAAATAATCAGACCATCTTCCCTCAAATCTCTGACAAGTCACAACTTACACCACCTTCAAAACTCATTTTAAATCTTTATGCTTGAATCATCTAAGTAACTCATTGTAGGCCCACTTCTGCTTTTCCCCAGTCATGGCGCCTTATAAATGACCACTATTTTTAATATTATGTCAAACAAACTTAAATTCTTGTTATTTGGTCCTCTATTCCTTGTAGCTATCTTTCTTATTTCGTCACCAAAGATATCTGATGTACCTGTCATGCATACTCGGCGTCACTCTAACATCTCTGGCAGGGAGCCAAGTTCTACAGCAAACAATAAATATCCTTTCGGTGAGTGTTGTTTGAAGCTATGTGTGGTGTGGATAAATAAGAGGAAATTATACATATATAAATAGTAAACTTGCGTGTAAAACAATTTCAAATACATATTTTGTGGGAGTGTTGGCTCTTAAAAGAGCTACAGCCGATTTCACGAAACGCTAGGACGAATACTATCTCGAGTTAGGGCGAGTACATCGTCCTCACTTAGAATTAATCTTAAGATCTGCATGCTACATCGCAGGGCTGGGACTCATCCTAAGTCCTAAGATTAGTCTGAAGTTAGGAAGAGTTTCGTGAAATCGACGTTTCAAACAGTTAACTCTGCCCGTCTTCAGGAGGATGCTGAGCTACTTAAGCTCAAGACCACCAGTAGCCCAGCATTCTCCTGAAGACGAGCAGAGTATACTGTTCGAAACGTCGAGACCACACCGGCTGTTTCAGAGCCAACACTCCCACAATAGAGATTTTCACATGGTTGTACCATAGAGCTAGGGTTGTACCAGCAAGTTTACTATCTATTTATAGTTTCCTCTTATCCTATAGGTGAAATTTTAAAATTTTCATTCATAAATATTCGAGACAGTTTATCCATTCTGGTTTGGTCGAGAGGAGAGGCCATGTTTAAACGTGTGATATAAACATGGTGAGGAGTGTTTAAAGGCAGGATACACTTTCGCTAATTGTCTAAGAAAGGTATTCTCAGTTGTCTAAGACAGGTATTCTCGGTGGTTTTAAGGCCGAGTTATAGTCGGTCGAGCGATGGTCGGGCGTCGGAAATCTTGACGCGCGATCATAAAAAGACACGGTTTTTAGGCCTCAGTCTTAGGATTGCGCGCAAGATTTCCGTCGCGCGACCATCGTTCGACCGACTATAAACCGGCCTTAATGGTGAGCAAAGGTTGTGGGTTAATATCCCCTGTGAGTAATATGTAAATCGCATGACTGGGGTAGGGGGTGAGTACTTAGTATTACACACAGTGGGTACTACACACATTGGTGTACATGTATTAGTAAAACACAAATAATATTCTCTATCTACATTAGTAGTTGGCCTATATTTTAATTGGTCAGGTTTTTAGCTTTTTGTTTCTATTGTTAGGCGCATTGAGGAATCTGTGATTCATAATGCGCTATAAATGCTGTTTATTATTATCTCCAATGCAAGTTTAACATTATTTTATGCAAATTTGTCAATTTTGTTTTTCTTCCCCAGAACCGATCTACGGTGGAATCCATCATACACGCACATAAACCCATGCATGAGAGGTGAGTTACTATTTACAAAACCAGCCAGGCCTTTGTTTTAATAGGGCGAATAATACTCATTCTATTTTAGGACTAGCCCTCAGTTTGTAATAACCCCTAAAGAGTCCTAGGACGAGTCCTAAGTTAGGACTATCTTTTTGAAATCAACACCAGGATCTATCCTGATACAGCAGTTTGATCTTCTTTTGAAAGAAGGCGAAATTACAGCCCTGGAAATACAAAGAGGCCTCCATTGCCCCTTGTCTTTGCCTTGGTGCCCTCTCAAGAATTTTTCATAGACTTCAAGATTTTTCAATGGAAGTGCCCTTTGCAAACTGATGAAATTCCAGGCCTGAAACTTGCCTGAAAGGCACTGGACACTATTGGTAATTGTCAAAGACCAGTATTCTCACTTGGTGTACCTATAAACATATGCCAAAAATAATAAACCTGTGAAAATTTGGGCTAAATTTATCATCCAATTTGTAAGAGAATGATGAAACAAAGTTTTAGGGTTTCAGGTTTCCTCAGCCAGCTTGCGAGCTACAGTGATTAAAGACACTGGACACTATTGGTAATTGTCAAAGACCAGTCTTCTTACTTGGTGTATCTCAACATAAAATAACAACCCTGTGAAAATTTCAGCTCAATTGGTTGTCGAAGTTGCAAGATAATAGTAATAGAAGAAACACCCTTGTCAAACGAAGTGTGCTTTCAGATGCTTGATTTTGAGACCTCGAATTCTAAATACGAGGTTTCAAAATCAAATTCGTGGAGAAATACTTCTTTCTCAAAAATTACATCACTTCAGAGGGAGCCGTTTCTTACAATGTTTTATACTATCAACCTCTCTCCATTACTCAGTACCAAGTAAAGTTTTATGCTTAAAATTATTTTGACTAATTACCAATAGTGTCCACTGCCTTTAAGTTCACATTTGAGGCATCCTTGCTTTCATTACCTGAGAAATATTGTATAATAATAAACATCAACTTATCTGTTTCTTTATATTCTTTCAGACCAACTGTCATGACTAGATCGGCCTATGATAGTTTCCGGGATGTCTGCGGACCAGGGAGGGTGCTCTGGTGGTTCAACCCATTCCGACGTCATACTGGAAAACCAAACGTCTATTACTACCAACAAACTGTTTGAGTACTGGGCACAGTTTCATAGAGCTGCTTAAAGCACAACAAGTAGCTAAGCATAACAAAATTATGCTTACCAGAATAAGGTAACCAGCAAAAATACCATGTCAGAACTACATTGTGTGACTGGCATCCTGCTCATCAGTGCTTAGTAGAAATTTATTCAAGGCAGTGTAACTACTCAAAATAATTATTATCATAAAACCTTTCTTGATTCTGAGTAATGGGAAGGGGTTGATGGTATAAAACATTGTGAGAAACAGCTCCCTCTGAAGTGACATAGTTTTCGAGAAAGAAGTAATTTTCCACGGATTTGATTTTGAGACCTCAGATTTAGAATTTGAGGTCTCGAAATCAAGCATCTGAAAGCACACAATTTCACTGAAATCTGAAAGCACACAGCTTTTAGGTAGGAAACTTGAGCGCTAGCTAGACCAGCATGCATCTCATTCAATTTAGTACAGTATTTGCGATAAGGTGTATGGCTTAATGCCTCCTATTGGTTATACTGCCCTCTGTTGACATAAACAAGAAATGTTTTCATGAGAGATGGCATCATTTCCTGATAAAGCGTTGAAATATTTTTTAGGAAGTTACATTTATTCTAAACATCTGTGTTGTCTTTGAACAAACAATTATCCACCAAAACTTTATGAAAACAAGCTCAATGCTTTTAAGCAATAGTGCCTCGCAGTTTTTTTCATAAACGGTTAAGCTTCAGGTTGGCGTAGTGGTATCTTTCCTCGCCTTCCACCTCTACGACCCCGGTTTCAGTCCCTGCCTGACTCTGTGGGTTTCCCCTGGAATAATTCTCTGGGATTCTCCTCCAACATCTAAAACTAAAATTTCCTTCCTTGTCTTCTCTCCGTGATTAAGTTCGCTTTTTTTTTTCCCAGTTCTTGGCTTCACAACCAGAATAAATGAAATACTTCCTCAAAGATTAATAAATACCTTCAAACACAAATACTTGCCACTCATTGCCAGTAGAATGTTGGTGCTTGGCTACCCACACCACGTTTCAATACAGCTGGCAAATTTAGTTTACCCTATCTTTATAAATTAATTTTGACAAAAGTAATAGTAAAGCCTGGTTCATACTTCCTGTGTATGCAAATGCTCAGCGTATTTTGTCGTCACATGGCTACTTGCGCAGCGAATGTTTCACAGGAGTTGATAATATTTATAGGTGTTTATATAGCGCCTTTAACAAAGATCGTAGCACTGAACAATTAAACAGGAACAATGCAGAAAAAACAAAACAAAGGATTAAAGGCAGTGGACACTATTGGTAATTACTTGAAATAATTATTAGCATAAAACCGAACTTGGTAACGAGTAATGGGGAGAGGTTGATGGTATAAAACATTGTGAGAAACGGCTCCCTCTATGAAGTGCCATAGTTTTCGAGAAAGAAGTAATTTTCCACGAATTTGATTTCGAGACCTCAGATTTAGAACTTGAGGTCTTGAAATCAAGCATATGAAAGCAAACAACTTAGTGTGACAAGGGTGTTTTTTCTTTCATTATTATCTCGCAAATTGGACGACCGATTGAGCTCAAATTTGCACAGGTTGGTTATTTTATGTATATGTTGAGATACACCAAGTGAGAAGACTGGTCTTTGACAATTACCAATTGTGTCCACTGCCTTCAATGACGAGGCTGACTGAAAAAGTAGGTTTTGAGGTTGAGTTAAGCACAAGTCGCGAATTTGTGACGCCAACATCGCATTTGCATTCGCAGGAAGTATGATCCAGGCTTTATGTTCACAAATCTCTGCTTGCTTTTCAATATTTTATGGGTAGTAAATAAACATAACTCAGTTTTTTTTTTCTTATATGAAATGTTCTGTGTACTTTATTTTGTCTCAAACAAGGAAGCTTAAAATATCTGCTTCAAAATATCCAAGAAAAAACATTGGTTTTTGTGCAATAAACCGTTAAAGGTAAAGTATTTGTTTGCTTATCATTTAAATAAATGGCAATAAAACTTACTTGGTAAGACGTACAGAACCCCAAAATTTGAATCTGAGAAACGTTACTGATAGTATCGTCTCTACGGATTATTCTTCCTACCTGGACATAATCGCTCCGGATTTCGGTGATATCTCAAGAACGCTACCACATTTTTAAAAAGAAATGTTCACAGGTTAGTTTTGTTGTATATCTATATTTTTTTATAGGATTAAAACATATATAGGATTTGAGGCATTGCATGGTGAGGTATCAATGTATATTTGGTTTGCGGTAACACCATGTGTGTATCTACTTGCCAGGTAGAGTTGTTCTTAGGGAACTGTCTTGCTTTATTCTACTGCCGTGGAGTAGATAATCGGAGGATCGGGAGACTTCTCAGTTCTGAAAAGAACTGTCCTTTTTTTTAACTGTTACCAGGACGGATGGTATAGAAATTAGACTGGACTACTACTTTAGCTTATAGGATCGTAATTAACTGTACTGCCGCGGAGTCAGTTCTGAAATTGGTCTCAACGTTTCGACTAGCTTGCTCTAGTCATCGTCAGGATCATCGATTATCTACTCCACGGCAGTAGAATAAAGCAAGACAGTTCCCTAAGAACAACTCTACCTGGCAAGTAGATACACACATGGTGTTACCGCAAACCAAATATACAAGGATTAAAACAATCAAACTGTTCCAAAAAATACATTTCCTTTTTAGAGCATGTGGACATCTGCAAACTAAAATACCTCTCATGATTGAATTGCTTTGTTTCCTACAAATTCAATTATTATGTTTGAATATTTGTCTGACATTGTTACAAAAGTCGCTATATATGTGTTCGTTTGCATTTATGGCTTTCCATAGTTTTCCAACTGTGACGGCTGTGGCGTTGCAATAGATAGGTATATCATACAAAACTCATAACAAAATTTGTTACAGAATTGGTAAGAAACAAAAATCGTGAAGATCACAGATTTACATAAAACTTACACGGTCTAATGATAATGATAGTAAAAAACATCCCTTGAAATATTTTTGTCTGAAATTTCATCTTTGATGAGAAATGAATAATCTAATTTCGCGTTTGGAGTTTATCGCTTAGTGAGCGTTTTATTCGTTTTTGTTTGGCATCGATGCAACGCAAAATTTGTAATCGGTTTTTCACTATTTTCTCGTGACCCAGATGGCCGATCGATCTCGAACTTCTACAGGTTTGTCAGTGCTAAACACTGCCAACAACTTTTTTGCTTGCAAAACCAACTTTGTAATGTCCCCCTTAACTCGATAAAATTAAGCAAGGGGTACGTAAAAAACCAGTGACACATTTTGTAAATCAAAATGAGAATAACACAAGTCACTGCTAGCTTCAGGGAAATGATTTCTTAGGGATAAACCCCGCCCCGCCCCATAAACTGATGACCAACCACAGCAGATTATTTGTGCAATCCAAAACTTCTGACAAATGTGTGGGCGGGGCAGTGCTTTGTTACGTGCGCAGTGGGCGGGTTTAATTATCCATTCGGGTACCATACAGGATGTGTTAATTTTACATCGGGGATAAAGACAGGGATAAAGAATATTTTTTGGTTTTTACAGTTCACAAATGTGTATTAAGCTTTGTGTTGTATACTCGATACTCTCCCTACCTAGCCCTACTGCCCAACTCGCTTTGTAACATGTACTTGTTCTTCATCCTCTCATCTTCCTCAATAGGATAAACAATTGCGTCGGTGAAGACAACCAGTGGATATTCCTCCTACTTGTGTTTTATGCATTACTGCTCAGTCTCTACACACTGGTCTTAGATACTCTACATTTCTACTACTTCCCAACGTGCATGTCTTGTGATTCAGTAAGTTCACTCTTCAATCGACCCCTTGTAATGGGTTCATAATGATTGCGACTTAAAGGAAAGAGACAATGACTACTTGACTTGTTTAGAACTCTTTGGGTCATCTTGTTCAGTCCAAGTAATGCTTTAAAATAGTACATGAGTGGCATTAATACATTATAAGTTGTCACTAGAGGGCGGTATATAAGATGAATGGTATACTCCAACAGCCATTGTTGGGGAGGTAAAATTTTGTAAAGACAAAGTCAACTAGACATGATTGCATTTGTGCACAAATGCAGAGCTGTTTCGTCAATAAAATTTTCAAATTTCTCAATTGAGTTTGAAATTTGTTGTGTATTCAAAGCAATTTGCCCAATGTGGCATAAATAAAAATTTGGATTATACCATGTTCAGATAGCAATTTCTGTGTTAAAGGTGCAAAAATGATAGGTGCCAATAATAAGCTGTTGCAACTGTTAAACCAAACGCGCATTTTACAATAAATGTATCAATGCGCTTTACATTAGTGCCAATTACTCAATCCTGTAATCTTTCTCAGCTCCCTGGGGAGTATACAGCCCCGGGCTGCCGTGGCGCTCCAAAGGCTTTTCCAAACACACTCACTATCAACTGGCCTCAAATAATCAGACCATCTTCCCTCAAATCTCTGACAAGTCACAACTTACACCACCTTCAAAACTCATTTTAAATCTTTATGCTTGAATCATCTAAGTAACTCATTGTAGGCCCACTTCTGCTTTTCCCCAGTCATGGCGCCTTATAAATGACCACTATTTTTAATATTATGTCAAACAAACTTAAATTCTTGTTATTTGGTCCTCTATTCCTTGTAGCTATCTTTCTTATTTCGTCACCAAAGATATCTGATGTACCTGTCATGCATACTCGGCGTCACTCTAACATCTCTGGCAGGGAGCCAAGTTCTACAGCAAACAATAAATATCCTTTCGGTGAGTGTTGTTTGAAGCTATGTGTGGTGTGGATAAATAAGAGGAAATTATACATATATAAATAGTAAACTTGCGTGTAAAACAATTTCAAATACATATTTTGTGGGAGTGTTGGCTCTTAAAAGAGCTACAGCCGATTTCACGAAACGCTAGGACGAATCCTATCTCGAGTTAGGGCGAGTACATCGTCCTCACTTAGAATTAATCTTAAGATCTGCATGCTACATCGCAGGGCTGGGACTCATCCTAAGTCCTAAGATTAGTCTGAAGTTAGGAAGAGTTTCGTGAAATCGACGTTTCAAACAGTTAACTCTGCCCGTCTTCAGGAGGATGCTGAGCTACTTAAGCTCAAGACCACCAGTAGCCCAGCATTCTCCTGAAGACGAGCAGAGTATACTGTTCGAAACGTCGAGACCACACCGGCTGTTTCAGAGCCAACACTCCCACAATAGAGATTTTCACATGGTTGTACCATAGAGCTAGGGTTGTACCAGCAAGTTTACTATCTATTTATAGTTTCCTCTTATCCTATAGGTGAAATTTTAAAATTTTCATTCATAAATATTCGAGACAGTTTATCCATTCTGGTTTGGTCGAGAGGAGAGGCCATGTTTAAACGTGTGATATAAACATGGTGAGGAGTGTTTAAAGGCAGGATACACTTTCGCTAATTGTCTAAGAAAGGTATTCTCAGTTGTCTAAGACAGGTATTCTCGGTGGTTTTAAGGCCGAGTTATAGTCGGTCGAGCGATGGTCGGGCGTCGGAAATCTTGACGCGCGATCATAAAAAGACACGGTTTTTAGGCCTCAGTCTTAGGATTGCGCGCAAGATTTCCGTCGCGCGACCATCGTTCGACCGACTATAAACCGGCCTTAATGGTGAGCAAAGGTTGTGGGTTAATATCCCCTGTGAGTAATATGCAAATCGCATGACTGGGGTAGGGGGTGAGTACTTAGTATTACACACAGTGGGTACTACACACATTGGTGTACATGTATTAGTAAAACACAAATAATATTCTCTATCTACATTAGTAGTTGGCCTATATTTTAATTGGTCAGGTTTTTAGCTTTTTGTTTCTATTGTTAGGCGCATTGAGGAATCTGTGATTCATAATGCGCTATAAATGCTGTTTATTATTATCTCCAATGCAAGTTTAACATTATTTTATGCAAATTTGTCAATTTTGTTTTTCTTCCCCAGAACCGATCTACGGTGGAATCCATCATACACGCACATAAACCCATGCATGAGAGGTGAGTTACTATTTACAAAACCAGCCAGGCCTTTGTTTTAATAGGGCGAATAATACTCATTCTATTTTAGGACTAGCCCTCAGTTTGTAATAACCCCTAAAGAGTCCTAGGACGAGTCCTAAGTTAGGACTATCTTTTTGAAATCAACACCAGGATCTATCCTGATACAGCAGTTTGATCTTCTTTTGAAAGAAGGCGAAATTACAGCCCTGGAAATACAAAGAGGCCTCCATTGCCCCTTGTCTTTGCCTTGGTGCCCTCTCAAGAATTTTTCATAGACTTCAAGATTTTTCAATGGAAGTGCCCTTTGCAAACTGATGAAATTCCAGGCCTGAAACTTGCCTGAAAGGCACTGGACACTATTGGTAATTGTCAAAGACCAGTATTCTCACTTGGTGTACCTATAAACATATGCCAAAAATAATAAACCTGTGAAAATTTGGGCTAAATTTATCATCCAATTTGTAAGAGAATGATGAAACAAAGTTTTAGGGTTTCAGGTTTCCTCAGCCAGCTTGCGAGCTACAGTGATTAAAGACACTGGACACTATTGGTAATTGTCAAAGACCAGTCTTCTTACTTGGTGTATCTCAACATAAAATAACAACCCTGTGAAAATTTCAGCTCAATTGGTTGTCGAAGTTGCAAGATAATAGTAATAGAAGAAACACCCTTGTCAAACGAAGTGTGCTTTCAGATGCTTGATTTTGAGACCTCGAATTCTAAATACGAGGTTTCAAAATCAAATTCGTGGAGAAATACTTCTTTCTCAAAAATTACATCACTTCAGAGGGAGCCGTTTCTTACAATGTTTTATACTATCAACCTCTCTCCATTACTCAGTACCAAGTAAGGTTTTATGCTTAAAATTATTTTGACTAATTACCAATAGTGTCCACTGCCTTTAAGTTCACATTTGAGGCATCCTTGCTTTCATTACCTGAGAAATATTGTATAATAATAAACATCAACTTATCTGTTTCTTTATATTCTTTCAGACCAACTGTCATGACTAGATCGGCCTATGATAGTTTCCGGGATGTCTGCGGACCAGGGAGGGTGCTCTGGTGGTTCAACCCATTCCGACGTCATACTGGAAAACCAAACGTCTATTACTACCAACAAACTGTTTGAGTACTGGGCACAGTTTCATAGAGCTGCTTAAAGCACAACAAGTAGCTAAGCATAACAAAATTATGCTTACCAGAATAAGGTAACCAGCAAAAATACCATGTCAGAACTACATTGTGTGACTGGCATCCTGCTCATCAGTGCTTAGTAGAAATTTATTCAAGGCAGTGTAACTACTCAAAATAATTATTATCATAAAACCTTTCTTGATTCTGAGTAATGGGAAGGGGTTGATGGTATAAAACATTGTGAGAAACAGCTCCCTCTGAAGTGACATAGTTTTCAAGAAAGAAGTAATTTTCCACGGATTTGATTTTGAGACCTCAGATTTAGAATTTGATGTCTCGAAATCAAGCATCTGAAAGCACACAATTTCACTGTAATCTGAAAGCACACAGCTTTTAGGTAGGAAACTTGAGCGCTAGCTAGACCAGCATGCATCTCATTCAATGTAGTACAGTATTTGCGATAAGGTGTATGGCTTAATGCCTCCTATTGGTTATACTGCCCTTTGTTGACATAAACAAGAAATGTTTTCATGAGAGATGGCATCATTTCCTGATAAAGCGTTGAAATATTTTTTAGGAAGTTACATTTATTCTAAACATCTGTGTTGTCTTTGAACAAACAATTATCCACCAAAACTTTATGAAAACAAGCTCAATGCTTTTAAGCAATAGTGCCTCGCAGTTTTTTTCATAAACGGTTAAGCTTCAGGTTGGCATAGTGGTATCTTTCCTCGCCTTCCACCTCTACGACCCCGGTTTCAGTCCCTACCTGACTCTGTGGGTTTCCCCTGGAATAATTCTCTGGGATTCTCCTCCCACATCTAAAACTAAAATTTCCTTCCTTGTCTTCTCTCCGTGATTAAGTTCGCTTTTTTTTTTTGCCAGTTCTTGGCTTCACAACCAGAATAAATGAAATACTTCCTCAAAGATTAAAAAATACCTTCAAACACAAATACTTGCCACTCATTGCCAGTAGAATGTTGGTGCGTGGCTACCCACACCACGTTTCAATACAGCTGGCAAATTTAGTTTACCCTATCTTTATAAATTAATTTTGACAAAAGTAATAGTAAAGCCTGGTTGATACTTCCTGTGTATGCAAATGCTCAGCGTATTTTGTCGTCACATGGCTACTTGCGCAGCGAATGTTTCACAGGAGTTGATAATAATATAATATTTATAGGTGTTTATATAGCGCCTTTAACAAAGATCGTAGCACTGAACAATTAAACAGGAACAATGCAGAAAAAACAAAACAAAGGATTAAAGGCAGTGGACACTATTGGTAATTACTCGAAATAATTATTAGCATAAAACCTAACTTGGTAACGAGTAATGGGGAGAGGTTGATGGTATAAAACATTGTGAGAAACGGCTCCCTCAATGAAGTGATGTAGTTTTCGAGAAAGATGTAATTTTCCACGAATTTGATTTCGAGACCTCAGATTTAGAACTTGAGGTCTCGAAATCAAGCATCAGAAAGCACACAACTTCGTGTGACAAGGGTGTTTTTTTTTTTCATTATTATCTCGCAAATTGGACGACCGATTGAGCTCAAATTTGCACAGGTTGGTTATTTTATGTATATGTTGAGATACACCAAGTGAGAAGACTGGTCTTTGACAATTACCAATTGTGTCCACTGCCTTCAATGACGAGGCTGACTGAAAAAGTAGGTTTTGAGGTTGAGTTAAGCACAAGTCGCGAATTTGTGACGCCAACATCGCATTTGCATTCGCAGGAAGTATGATCCAGGCTTTATGTTCACAAATCTCTGCTTGCTTTTCAATATTTTATGGGTAGTAAATAAACATAACTCAGTTTTTTTTTTCTTATATGAAATGTTCTGTGTACTTTATTTTGTCTCAAACAAGGAAGCTTAAAATATCTGCTTCAAAATATCCAAGAAAAAACATTGGTTTTTGTGCAATAAACCGTTAAAGGTAAAGTATTTGTTTGCTTATCATTTAAATAATTAATGGCAATAAAACTTACTTGGTAAGACGTACAGAACCCCAAAATTTGAATCTGAGAAACGTTACTGATAGTATCGTCTCCACGGATTATTCTTCCTACCTGGACATAATCGCTCCGGATTTCGGTGATATCTCAAGAACGCTTCCACATTTTTAAAAAGAAATGTTCACAGGTTAGTTTTGTTGTATATCTATATTTTTTTATAGGATTAAAACATATATAGGATTTGAGGCATTGCATGGTGAGGTATCAATGTATATTTGGTTTGCGGTAACACCATGTGTGTATCTACTTGCCAGGTAGAGTTGTTCTTAGGGAACTGTCTTGCTTTATTCTACTGCCGTGGAGTAGATAATCGGAGGATCGGGAGACTTCTCAGTTCTGAAAAGAACTGTCCTTTTTTTTAACTGTTACCAGGACGGATGGTATAGAAATTAGACTGGACTACTACTTTAGCTTATAGGATCGTAATTAACTGTACTGCCGCGGAGTCAGTTCTGAAATTGGTCTCAACGTTTCGACTAGCTTGCTCTAGTCATCGTCAGGATCATCGATTATCTACTCCACGGCAGTAGAATAAAGCAAGACAGTTCCCTAAGAACAACTCTACCTGGCAAGTAGATACACACATGGTGTTACCGCAAACCAAATATACAAGGATTAAAACAATCAAACTGTTCCAAAAAATACATTTCCTTTTTAGAGCATGTGGACATCTGCAAACTAAAATACCTCTCATGATTGAATTGCTTTGTTTCCTACAAATTCAATTATTATGTTTGAACATTTGTCTGACATTGTTACAAAAGTCGCTATATATGTGTTCGTTTGCATTTATGGCTTTCCATAGTTTTCCAACTGTGACGGCTGTGGCGTTGCAATAGATAGGTATATCATACAAAACTCATAACAAAATTTGTTACAGAATTGGTAAGAAACAAAAATCGTGAAGATCACAGATTTACATAAAACTTACACGGTCTAATGATAATGATAGTAAAAAACATCCCTTGAAATATTTTTGTCTGAAATTTCATCTTTGATGAGAAATGAATAATCTAATTTCGCGTTTGGAGTTTATCGCTTAGTGAGCGTTTTATTCGTTTTTGTTTGGCATCGATGCAACGCAAAATTTGTAATCGGTTTTTCACTATTTTTCTCGTGACCCAGATGGCCGATCGATCTCGAACTTCTACAGGTTTGTCAGTGCTAAACACTGCCAACAACTTTTTTGCTTGCAAAACCAACTTTGTAATGTCCCCCTTAACTCGATAAAATTAAGCAAGGGGTACGTAAAAAACCAGTGACACATTTTGTAAATCAAAATGAGAATAACACAAGTCACTGCTAGCTTCAGGGAAATGATTTCTTAGGGATAAACCCCGCCCCGCCCCATAAACTGATGACCAATCACAGCAGATTATTTGTGCAATCCAAAACTTCTGACAAATGTGTGGGCGGGGCAGTGCTTTGTTACGTGCGCAGTGGGCGGGTTTAATTATCCATTCGGGTACCATACAGGATGTGTTAATTTTACATCGGGGATAAAGACAGGGATAAAGAATATTTTTTGGTTTTTACAGTTCACAAATGTGTATTAAGCTTTGTGTTGTATACTCGATACTCTCCCGAGTTCGGGGGTGGGGGGGGGGGGCGGCACAATTACAATTTTGACCGTTTTCGGTGCGTTTTACTTTTAAGACTTGCCCGCTTGTTGCACCTTACGACTTACAGCAATCGGACGAGCGCCACCCTGTGGCCTGTAAAATCGATCTAACAATGGAGGTAGGAAAATAAACCCTATCAGTGTTTCCCTCCCTATTTGAATTATTGCGTTGTTGTCAGTCTGGTGCTGGTAAATTACTAAGCACGGTTTCAGACTCGAAATAAAGTCTAAAGGGCTCTATAATGGAGTCATAGTCTGCCGAACCGATGTCGTAATGTATCGAGGCTTTCGTGTCCGACGAAAAGCCTACTAAAAGGCACTGGACATCACTTGGTAGCCTAATTACTTAAAATAATTGTTAGCATAAAAACTTATTTGGTAACAAGCAATGGAGAGCTGTTGATAGTATAAAATATTGTGAGAAACAGCTTCCGTAGTAGTATCGTATAGTTTGACGAGAAAGAAGTAATTTGCCACTAAAAAAATATTGAATTTGATTTCAAGACCTCAGATTTAGAATTTGAGGTCTCGAAATCAAGCATCTGAAAGCACACAACTTCGTGTGACAAAGGGTGTTTGTTCTTCCATTGTTATCTCGCAACTTCGACGACCAATATTGAGTTAAAATTTTCACATGTTTGTTATATATTGTGCATGTTGAGATACACCAAGTGAGAATTACCAGAGGTGTCCAGTATCTTTAATATTAAAAGAAAAATAAGCAAAACAACTAGACGTTTTTTTAAGAGAATACAAATTTAGCGGATAAGAAAATAAACCGCATGTTTATAAAAGGCTACTATTACTATTGAAAAGTATAAAGTTTCTGAATCAAATTGAACTAAAAAGTTATATGATAACATGTTTAAGAGAGGATCCCTGAGGTCAGATTTCAAAGAGACATTATGACGGAAATGCTAAGTACATTTTTTACTTCCTCGCGCAGGGGAAAACCCCAAATCTATTGAAGTGCTATCAGTGACATACAGCCCTTTACCATAATGTCGCGAGTTAAATCTTAAAGATCAGTTTACTATGCTATTTGCACTTCATGTCAGAACAAGTAGACCTATATGACTAAAATTAACAATACAAACAAGGCCCCAGTTCTTAGTTCTTATATTTCACAGAACCTCCAAATATGTGTTTACATAAGTGCCCTGAGGTCATTTGGGCCAATAATACTCCTTTAATTAATCTTTCTCAGCCCCCTGGGGAGCAGCCATGAGCAAATTCAGAGAACTGATCGCGGCACATGCAACAGCCTGGCACGAAGATTGCTTTTGCAATTCGGTTGAATAATATAACCGGGGCTTATCAATAGCATTGGGGGGGGGGGGGGGCATGGAGGAGAGGGGCGGATGGGGCTCAACCCCCGCTAAAAACATATAGAGCCCCCGCTTCAAAGTTCGATACATCAAAGAACCGCAAATTAGTTCTTGCCCCCCCCTCCACCCCCTCCCCCCCCAAAAAAAAAAAAAAAAACCGCCAGTGCAACTTTTTACAAAACCAAACCCTTTAAAAGCGCCGATCTACCGTCATTTGGTTTATTGAACTGTTCGATTATTTTCATAATGTAGATGTAATACAATAAAACTAACATGTATAAACATTTCACTTCACTGTGGTAGCGTTTCCAAAATCCAAATCGAAGTATCCACGCTAGGACGAATAATCCCTAGAAAACTACGCAATAATTATGAAAAGCGTTACTGTCACGCTACTCAGATTCAAAAATTGGGACATTAAACAAACTGATAAACTTTCACAACCACATAACTTTGAAGTGAAATTTGTCTCAAAAAATGCTTTATAATACTCTATCGAAAGCTGTTGTGCTTCTATACCAACAGTTTTAAGGCACTGGACAGTGGACACCTTTGATAATATTATTGTCAAAGACCATTACTCTCACTTGGTGTAACCCAACATCCATAAAATAACAGATCTGTAAACATTTGAACTCAATTGGTCATCGATGTTTCAAGAGAATAATGAAGAAAAAACAATCCTTGTTGCACAAAATGTGTGTGCTTTCAGATGCCTAAAAAGGTAGATTTCAGAGGGATGCGTTTTTCACAATGTTTTCTACATCAACAGCACTCCATTGCTTGTTACCAAGTAAGTGTTTATGCTAAACAGTTATTTTGAGTAATTACCAAACGTGTCCAGTGCGATTGGGTGATTACCAAACAACCAAACATACACCTTTAAGTCACCACCACCAATCAGGTCTTCTATAAAACGCCTAGGTAACCGTAACCGCATATTAGACTTTGTCGGTAACACGTGACTCATTCGTTCCCCGACGGAAGCTGTGGTTAATTTCCCATGATGCAGCGCGTGAAAAAAGATGTCATGTGATATCAGGTTGCCCCTCCCAGATACTGAACAAAAATAGACCTTACTAATATTTATAATTGTTTACTGCTTATTCATTTCAATCAAGTTTGGTGTTGTGTGTATTTTATTTTCCATTTTTGTATGAATGGTAAGAACTACCTCCATTAGGCCACTGATCGAAACGTCGAGTTGAAACCAACAGTTCTTTTCAGAACCACGCAAACTCATAAATTTGAGATTATCATTACATGGTGTTACCGAAAACCTTACAATAAGGAGTGGGTGGGTTTTTAAAGACAGTGGACACTATTGGTAATAAATTGTCAAAGACTAGCCTTCACAGTTGGTGTATCTCAACTTATGTATAAAATAACAAACCTGTGAAAATTTGAGCTCAATCGGTCATCGAACTTGCGAGATGATAATGAAAGAAAAAAAAACCTCGTGTCACGAAGTTGTGTGCTTTCTTATGCTTGATTTCAAGACCTCAAATTGTTAACTTGAGTTCTCGAAATCAAATTCGTGAAAGATCACTTCTTTCTTGAAAACTACGTCACTTCAGAGGGAGCTGTTTCTCACAATGTTTTATATCATCAACCTCTCCCCATTACTCGTAATCAAGTAAGGTTTTATGATGATACTTATTTTGAGTAATTACCAATAGTGTCTACTGCCTTTAACCCTTTAGTCCCTGCACCGCCCGAGTTTGTTGAAATCCACAATTGTTTACCCTTTCGGTAATATTTGTATAAAAGTACAAGTTCTCATGGGAACAATAAATGCCTCTCGTTAAACGGCTATGGTAATTTTTATGGCGAATATTTTTGTGCACGGATAAAATGAACACAATAGCTTTTCAAGGCTTTTGTCTGGCTCAATGCTCATACTGATTAAATGCGAAGGCGTTAATTTACGACAATATCATAATAAATGATGAACAGTTTCCTGTTTACTAATGAGCGTTTTATTTTTCGTAAGAGCTAAATTATTTCATCATCATTAGCTTCGACAAGTCAACTGTGAAGGGAGAATTAATAACGATCTATAACAACTAGATATATTAACAAATGCGTAGACCTACTAATGACTATCGAGTTTTCTTTTGATGTTCCTTTTTTTCTACAAACACAAGCTAGCGAGGTTTCCTCGTACCGCATACAGTGTATTGCTATATGCGGCTGGGCGGTACAGTGGCTAAATGGTTAACAGGTCTTATGTTTGGTTCCCTATTTTGTAGCATGGACGTGGAATTGAAGCTACCAAACCAAACTTTAATTTAGGGAAGGTTCGATCCTGCTGTACCATCCAGGCTCCTATGATTCCCATGCGTCTATGATAAAGGGCTGCGAATTTCAGCTAGGTACGGCAGTGTGTCCCTGGATGGTGGCAGTTGATTTGGGTCGACTACCAAAATCAGTTAGACTAAGTATAATGGCCGTCCGGCCTCGTGATGTTAGGCGTTATCTCATTACAAAATTAATAAACTATTTAAAGAGAGAGAGAGAGCCGTCAATTTTATCCCTTGCGCCAACATCACAACGCATGCGCACTGCCACCGATCGCCATTTTGATAGTCATCAAGTAAAAATACTGTAAAAGCTTAAAACGCAGCAAAAATAAATAAGTTTCAAAAACACATTTCATGAACGGTTGCTTTGTTTCCTCAAACACCATTCTTTAACATGTAACATTGTTACAAGCAGGGCCCAATTTCATGGCTCTGCTTACCGTAAGCACAGAATCGGCGCTTACGGAAGCAGGGAATTCTGTGCTTACGGCAAGCGTATTTCACGGGTTAGCGGCGATTTTGGTCTTCTGCGCGTGCGTACTTCACGTTACTAGGCATTCTACGCTTATAAGGCTAGCGCAGAAATTCGGCGCTTGCACGTAAGCGGAGAATCGCGATCGTAAGCGCAGAATTCGGCGGTAAGCAGAGCCATGAAATTGGGCCCTGTTTTTGCTTTGCACTATGGCTTTCCATAGTGTTGTCCAAACTCGGTTGGCAAAAACTTTAGCTGTGACGTTACTAGAAAGATTGAACCCTTGGCCTTGGGCTCATCATTATTTTAGGAAATGTGCACTTTCAATATGGGTGTTAAGCCGGAGCCAAGCCGGAGCCAAGCCGGAGCCAAGCCGGAACCAAACCAGTCTCACTGCATGCATAATTTGTCGTCAAAAAACTAAAAGTGCACGTGACCCTTAATAAGGGGCAGCCTATCTCTGCATCGAAGCCCAGTGGTTTAAATTGAATCGACTAAGTGGATTCGACATCTAATTCCGGTTTAGTCTCAATTATTCCCCGGTGCGCAATAGAGATGTAGGCCCCCACCCGTGAACTTGAACCACTCCCACTTTGGTTTCTCATCGGTCTTCCCATAGGACCTTTTCGAATCCACGGCTTCGGCGTATTCGGCTATGGCTCCGTCCTCTCGTCTGAAGTCCTGGGGTCTATTTCACAAAGAGTAAGGACTATAGTCCTAACTTCGGACTAGTCCTAAAGAGATATCAAAAACGTACAGCTAGTCCTAAGTTAGGACTAGTAGATCTTCCTAACTAGTGATAAGACTAGTCCTAACTCTTTGTGAAATCCACCCCAGGACACTATACGCATCCAAGAACTGCGCAATATTGTCACAAAAGCAGGCCAAGCTATCCTGAGCCGAATCTGAAGCCGAAGCCGTGGTTTCGAAAAGTGCCATAATCTGTGAAATTTGTCTATTCGGGAAAATGTGAAATCTCGTTCGCTCAGCCATCCATGTGGCCGTGGCAGCCATATTTAATCTGTCTTCCTAAATACAAGTGTTTGAGTCTTTATAGTGCACGCACGTGGCGATCAAGGCGCTTGAATAAAAAGAATCACATCTTAGGATACCAATCTCCGGCGCACTCGGTTGCAGCCACTGCTCAAAACACCGGGCAAACCTTTTCTCTTGTATACAGCGGAGATGGGGTGAACACGTTATATTAGATGTACTAGCCTTGGTCTTTGGTCTAACATCGCACAATATAATATGGACGATTTCACATAACCTGCCCACTCTAGTCAATATGACTTAACATTGGCAGTTACTGCTACGGTTAGAAGTTCCGCGTCACCATTGAAGTTCAGGACGTCATTAGCAACACACTTAGCAACAGCCGTAGCCGTAGCCGCGATTTCGGATACAGCCTTAACTTTGGACATCATCGACGGCCCTATCAGATAAAAGACGAAATCATGGCAATGGCACCAGACTAACACTAATGCTACGCCCTCAGCTGTATAACACACGGGGTACGCGACCACCGCAACTTCAAGTCGTGGGTGGAATGATTAATGCGTTGTTAGCAATCAAATAATTGACAACAATTACATGACTGGGGGCACATCTGCGCTTACTTCCGGGTCTGTCGTAACGTTGAGTCCCCCAAGGAAATGGCCATTACTAAGTAGTCTTTTATTTTTCTTAAGGGGCGGCTAATCGGTAATCTGGATCTGTCAATATTGGACGCAACCACATTTTATTAGACAAGGACCTCACTGGCAAAGTTCCCAAAGTTTCTTCTTTAGTCACCTGCTGTGTGTTGTGCAATATACCAGCAAAAATTATTATGAAATTTGTTTTAGAATTCATGGTGATTAATCGGCAGCCTTGTCACACAAATTATTTTGAGGAAGACTCTTCGCCAATAAGCGGAAGAGGTTTGTCGGTTGGGTCGAGCCATATAAAATATAAAAAATAATAAAAGGTATTTATATTGCGCTTTTTTAAAACATGATTAAAGCGTATAACAAAGAAAAGGGTAAATTAAAACTTGCAAGAAACAAGACAGTCATTAATCTACTATTTAGGAAAGAGATAAGTTTTAAGTTTTTTTCTTCTTAAAAGTCACAACACAAGAAGATTTACGGACATTAATTGGGAGATTGTTTCAAAGTTCAGCAGCAGAGTGTGAGAAGGCGTGTTTTCCATAATAAGTGTAATCTAGATCAATGAGTGCTACGCTGAGTTTTATGTAACTCTTTTTGGAAATGTTGCCGTCTTTTTTTGCCGTTATCTGTAACTTGAGCACTGGTGTTCCGTAACGTTTCTGCATCAAGTTGCCAAAGTTCTATAAGTAAATTATAGTCCATAATTATTCACTCTGGATGTCAGGCTACGACGACACATCTTTAAAGACACTTGCCACGCGGTTGGTATTGTCAAACCGAGATGCATGAACTAACACAATCTTGCAAGAGAATATTATCAAAGAAAAACACACTTGTTGTACAATTGAGGACTTTTGGATGCCTAAAAGTGAGAAATTACCTCTTTCTCAACGTTACTTCAGGGGGAGCCGTTTCTCACAATGTTTTACAATTGCTCTTTTGAGTAATTTCCAATATTGTCCAGTGCCTTTAAAGGGAATGCATATGTTTAATAGGTAATCACCCATAATAGGAATGGCAATAAAAATAGAAGTACAACAGCTTCCGTAAGAAAAGCAATTTGAGAATCATTTCACTTCAAAGTAAATTGGTTATGGAAAAAAATAATGCCTGAAACTTTTAAATTGAGAAGCGTTACTGACAGAACCGTTTCTCAGATTGTGTATTCCACTTACGGATTATTCTTGCTCATTCCTGCTCAAATCTGCTAGCAGAAAACTGTTAAGCAATCTGCTTAAAGGCACCGGATTTTGGTAATTACTCAAATTATTGCCATAAAACCTTACTTGGTCGTATAACGAGTAACGGGGGAGAGGTTGATAGTATAAAACATTGTAAGAAACGGCTCCCTCTGAAGTCACGTAATTCTTGAAAAAGAAGTTTCCCACGAATTTGATTTTGAGACCTCATAACTAGATTTTGAGATCTCGAAATCAAGCATCACTCTGAAAGCACACAATTTCGTGTCACAAGGGTATTTTTTCTTTCATTATTATCTTGCAACTTCGACGATTAATTGAGCTCAAATTTTCACAGGTTTGTTATTTTATGCATATAAACCAAGTGAGAAGACTGGTCTTTGCCAATTACCAATAGTGCCAGTGTCTTTAAGCAGCTCTATTAAACTGGGCCCTGGAAAATGGACATTACCAACGGCCTGCAATGTTTCCGCTGGGTCTCAGCACTATATCTATGGGTCTAGGGGCCTACCCATTCGGCTATAAGAATTATACGGCTTATAATGGTTTCAAAAAGGCCTGGACCCAATTACAAAAAACCTCTTCAGCATTAATACTGCGTGTCAGATGTCTTTGTTTACCATAGACCGTTTTCGAAACCAAGGCTTTCAGTTTGGACCCCGGCTTTGCGCGTTTTAAAAAGAACAGCCGCAAGCCAGAGCCACAAGAATTTGTTTTCAAATATTGGCTATTCTGAGTTGCAACATGAAAGAAACAAGATGGCGATGCACACTGTGAAGCAAGATTGATTGCAGTACCCCACAGTATAAGTTAAGAGGAAGTATTGCCAAGCGAACAAATTAGGTTTTCCTGGAGACGTATAATAAACTCAGCACAATGTTTCACCATGGGGACAGTTTCACTGAAAGGGGTGGGCAGAAGTTCGCTCTGATCTCAAGGTCATGTCACATCAAAGTCCCATTGGATTGGAGGGTGGGGAAACGGTAGTTAACGGAACGTGTCACTCTATGGGCGAAGCTGTGCAGTGACTGACGTCACAAACTGACGGGGTCGCTGACCTCATGGCAGGCTGTGTAGCTCTCACAGGCAGTGTAGGCACACTGCGAATAAATATGAACTTCTTGTCTCGTTTTGGGATAGTGATTAATTAACCAAGATGAATTCAAAGGAGGCTACTCAGTGCATTACCGTTTTCCTCACTGTTTAGAAACTTATTGTTTATTTATATTATTTTATTGAAACCAATAAGTTTAATGTAATGTATGACTAATCATCTCGGAAAAGATGGATGCCATCATATTAAAGGCACTGGCACTAGTGGTTACTCAAAATATTTGTTATCATAAAAACTTACAAGCAAACAAGCAATGGAGAGATGTTGATAGTCTGTAAAACACTATTATGAGAAACGGCTCACTCTGATGTATCACGTAGGTTTTTGATAAAAAGGTAATTTATCACGCAATGACTTATGACTGGGGCATCTGAAAGCACACAATGTGTAACAATAGTGTTCTTTCATTATTATCTCGCAACTTTTATGACCAAGAGTCCACATTTTCACATATTTGTTAGTTTGTGCATAATTATGTTGGGATATCAAGTGATGATAATACTTGTCTTTGACAACATAAAGACTTTACACTCTCGACAGAAATTGAAAACCACCATTGTATGAAGGATATTTCATTATAATATGCACTTTCGGCATGATATGAAAAGCTGCACGTGTTTTAGACGAGCCCTGTATATTCACGATATCTTTACCAAGAGAAAGAGAACTGTTTATCAAGAGCCATTTTTTTTAAATTTTTGCAATATTGTGTAAACATTACACCCAACACCACCAACAACACACCAAACTAAAACATCTCCAAACCCTAAAACAATTCAAACGACATATAGTTAGAAATCAATTTGAAATCGCATACAAATCTTCATTGAAAGAACTCTTGACCGCGCAACAAAAACCAATTACTTTTTTAGTCTAGCTACGCCTATCTACCTCCATTGATCGACGCAAAGTTTTACCATTTTGATCATCATTAATTACTACATTGCAAAGAAAAATATGTATCTTAGCATTTTCAATCGACAACAATCAACATTTTTCTTTTGAAATAAGTACGAGTAATTTCTTAACCATAATCAAATATGATGCAATATCACAACCAAACCATAATCATAACATCATTAGGAAGGCAGAGCGTCCTAGGAGTAGGTCAACGCACTCTGTGTAAGCTTGTTGAAATTTTAGGAGAACATTTACATTGCAGTCAAACTTTTGATCATTTAAAGCAAATTACTTAATATTTTGTGGTATTTGCACTCTTTTCATGACTTAGGGGAAGTATAAATTTGTAACTGACAATATAAAATAGAGTTAATTGGTCTTAAAGTAAGAAAAAAAGAATGTAAACAAATTGATCGTTTACTAAATTCTTTCTACTGCGCGGGAATTTACATTATGCAGTGACACTCTGCATTCTTCTCTGTTATTGGTCAGCCGAAATCCCGCTCGAGATTGTTATTTAAATTTCCACTCAGCCCAAGAGTCAATCAAAATGGTTTTATCAGGAAACGCCCACTTTTCTGTGCGGGGTTTCGTTTACCTAATTTACATAATGTATCACCAAGAAAAGAAACACAACAAAGGCATTGCGAAACAACACTGGACAATTTCTACTACGCCATAAAACTCTGCTGTGTGTTATGTTTACATACAAAGGTGAAGCTATTCGTTTGGTGACGCATACTTATATCGCATGACTACTGCATGCATGGCATAATATATACACGCGTGAATTTCCCACATTGAGCATTTACAGTTTGTAAACACAACACAAACCAAAGCAAATCCGCATGGATCCAAGCCAAAATCTGCCGATGGCTTTCTACTTCAGTGGTTAGTGTCGTTTACTGAAGCAATCGAGAAGGATCAGCCGTGCCAGAAATCTCTCTGGCTTGTGTTTTTAGAGTCAATTCGTGACATGAGTGCCTGGCGTTTGAGATCTGAAATGTCGGTGGTAAGTTTCTTGCATTCATTCATTTGGCATGTAACGGTCCCTCAGACCTCGTGATGATGTAAACACGCAGTTCTGTTTTTGTTGTGTGTGTGTTTTTTTTTCACATCACAAGCCTCGCCGTATTGTGTTTATGTTTTGTGCCCATGTGATTTATTGGTCATGACCAAGTAATGATTGTTGATAGCCTAGCTAGGGTTATAGTCTTCATATTTCTAGATAAAATGTGACTAAAATGTCAAATTCTGAGCACGTTTGCCGGCTCTATAGTGTATGGAAATTGTTTGGTCAATCACGCAATGGCGATTTGCATATTACTGTTTGACCTATTGCTATTTTTTACCTACCGTACCTAGGATGCTTGGTTTATTATGGTGGCATTTTCGTAGTGTGTGCCTCAAAGATCACAGTTGATTGTCCAGATAAATGAATGGTAAAGTTTAAAGCGTCGATCTGTGTTTCTATACTGCAATTGTCAAGGGCAATGACATGTCGGGGATTGTCACTGACATTGAATTATTATTATTGTTACCAAAATCATAATAATAATTTTATGTTATTTGTTGATTATACACTAACATTTTATTATAATGTCAATGATTTGAAAACTTGAAACTTATTGTTGTTTGTATTGTTATGTGATATAAATTTGTATATGTGATATAAATTTGTTATAAATGACCATAACAAATTCTAAAGAAAGGCTTAATAGTTAATTTAAATGTACTAGGCCTATACTTAGAATAGATTGCTTGTAAAAAGTCACATAAAATTTGGTAGTTTCATTGCAATAATTGTAGCCCTCACTCTCTAGTCCTGCCACAACTTTTGAGGAAGATGGAAAGTTAGGTGCTTACGGAGGACTGTGTCAGTGTCAGTAGGATACATTGTAGCTTAGGTGAATTTGTTTTTAGTAAGTTATACAGATGTTATAAAATAATAACTTGCATTCCTTGGATGAGGCACACAGCAACGGATAATCTTGTTAGATTAGACCATAACAAATATTTTCAGATGAAAGTATTTTAAACATCCTCCACTTTTAGTTTAGATGAGTGACTACAATTATCTGATGTTCAGCTAGGTACATGAGTGGCATTGATCTTCTCAGATTTCATGTACTTCCTAAGTCAAAACAATTTACTCAAACCGCATCCGACAGTTAGGCCTATTTAAGATTTTTTTTGTCCCTCATGTAGTTCGTGTACAGACATGTTTTGTGTATGTTTCGCAACTTGGCTGTGGCCTACAATATTTCATCAGCTATCCACTTTTGGTCAGGCCTTTCCAAATCCCCTCCCAATTCTCCTGATGACAACTTGGCAGAATTACCATCGAGTCAAACCTAGGGCCTTTTCACTGGTCCGTGAAACAGAAATCTATACTTAGCCTATAAACTGCAACGCTGAACTAACCAGTCCGACCACCTTGAATGAATTTTGGCTGGCCCTCTGGTGTGTTAAATAGCATTTGGCCAGCGGACAAATGTTAAGGACGAACCAACCCAGGCCTGATATTTCACGGAGGCAATGAAGGTAATTTGTTGCCTTGGTGCCCTTGAAATGCTCTGAAGTAGAAATTAACAGTTTCCTCATTTAAGGTGCCCTTTACCAAGGAGAAAATGCCTTGGTGCCTTTGCCCTTTTTACAATCTGTGGTCTAATTTTGACTTTGCATTAGGCAACTTTTGAGGGATTTGCTGCCCTAAGATGATAATTTTATGTCCACTTTTTTCCCCGACCCTCAGGATGAGTTTCACCCCTTCATTGAGGCAGTGTTGCCTTACGTCAAATCGTTCTCCTACATCTGGTTCAATCTGCAAGCACGAAAGCGCAAATACTTCAAGAAGCACGAGAAGCGCATGACCGCCCTCGAAGAGCGTCAATCCAAAGAGGAGCTTGCTAATGACAAGCCCGAAGTCAAGAAGAAGTGGGCCTCGCGACTTCTCGCCAAACTCCGCAAGGACATTCGGCCGGAGTACCGCGAGGACTTTGTGCTCAGTGTGACTGGGAAGAAACCGCCCATGTGTATACTGAGCAATCCCGATCAGAAGGGAAAGATACGGCGTATAGACTGTCTCCGACAGGCCGATAAGGTGTGGAGGTTGGACTTAGTGATGGTTGTGCTTTTTAAAGCCATACCATTGGAGAGTACGGACGGGGAGAGGTTATTGAAGTCCATAAACTGTTCGAATCCCATGCTGTGTGTGCAGCCACACCACATCAGCGTGAGCGTCAGGGAGTTGGATTTGTTCCTTGCGAATTTCATTGTACAATCACCTGGTGAGTATACATCAAACACATCTTGGGAGGATTTCACAAAGAGTTAAGACTAGTCTTAAGTTAGGACAAGGAACCTGTCCTAACTTAGGACTAACCCAAAGTTTTGAAGTCCTAAGTCCTAAGTTCTGGTTGTGAAATCGACTCCAGGGCTTTTTTTTCCTGGTTCTGCTTATCGCGGCATTTCTTGCTTAATACGGGTATCAATCCCTGCTTACAGACTCA
This sequence comes from Asterias rubens, assembly GCF_902459465.1. Taxonomy (NCBI): domain Eukaryota; kingdom Metazoa; phylum Echinodermata; class Asteroidea; order Forcipulatida; family Asteriidae; genus Asterias; species Asterias rubens. The sequence continues at coordinate 14,370,901 of NC_047073.1, forward strand.
GTGCAAAGGTTTGCTCTGCAAGTGTCTTGTGAAGAATGCTCGAGTGAAATAGGCCCTAGGCTTTTTTTTAAAGCAATGTACTCTAAGCAACCTCTGACAGCAACCTTACAGACCGTCAGGTCTGTAAGCTTTTTTTTTTGAAAGGGCAAGGGCAACAATGCATTTTCTCCTTGGTAAAGGGTACCACCCTATGAGGAAATTTCTACTGAGCATTTCGCATTTCAATGGCACCAAGGCAATGACCAGGGGGCATGGAGGCAATCGCCTTTGTTGCCTCCGTGAAGTATCAGGCCTGCATCAACCTCGTTCCCAGGTGTTTATGATCTTGCCGTGCCATTTTTTCCTTGCTTGATCAAAACTCCTGGAAGTGTGGCTATGAATAAAGATCCAAATTTGATTTTTTAGTTTGGTCCTGTGGTTGATGCATTTGTTTTAAGAGATTTCGCAGAGTTTTTAGGGGTGAAACGTCTGACCGTTTGCTGTTTAGGATGACCATGTAAAAACACGATTCATTTGAAATGTATTGCAGCAAAATTAATTTTGACATATGCGCTTTCTAAGCGCCTGAAAAGCGTCTTACTGTACACAAGCGCTCAAAAAGTTTTAAAATGAGCACGGGCGCAGAGCAGTCACTTCCAAGCCAATCGGCGTTCATTGTAATTTTTTCCTTCCAGGGGTTAGTGACCTGTGCCTAATTTCATTGAGCTACTTTAAAGTATACACTTTTTTAAAAACAATTTTCTGCTAAGCGAAACTCAGCAGGAAACCAGTCAAAGATTGCGCATGTGGGATTGTGACATGTACTTTGGGTGGTAACCTTATTGTTGTGCTAAGAAACTTTGTTGTGCTTTTAAAGAACCTTGTTGTGGTTTTAAAAGAAGCCCTATAAAATTGTGCTCAGTCATAAAGCTGTTTTAAAAGCTGTCAATACAGCTTGACAAAGTTATTTGCTTTTAAAGCAAAAATTGGCTCTTGTAACCTGTTTCTGCTAAGCAATGTTCTTTGCTTAGCAAGTTTTTGTGCTTCAGGCTAATTTAAATAAGGCCCTGGCCTGAATGAAATTTATGTCAATATTATTTGTGACCAATTTGCATTAAATAAGGCGCTATACAAAGAACAGAGCGCCTAACATTAACAAAGGGAGGGCAACGCAAGAACAAAAACAAAACCAGACCAACGGCAGGCTAATAGAGAAACAAAAAGAGGAGCAAACTAGGATGGTTCTGGAAATAAAAATGTCTTGAGGAGGCGTTTAAACATTCATTTCAAACGGTATGTGTGCAGAGAAACACGTAGAATGTGCCTTTTTGTAGGCTAATGTTTTGTGTAGATTGTAGGCATGATTGTATGGTTGGTGCATCCACATGGAAAATTACACAACTTACTATGAAGTCATGTCAAGGCTACGTGTGCATACACATGTAGGGACTGCTTCATGATACTGCACGGAGGCATCAAAGGCCTCCACACTCCAAGCCCCCTGGTCAGTGCCTTAGAAATTTACAGGGGGCCCTTTACGAAGGAGAAATGCTTTGGTGCCCTTGCCCTTCCAAAAACGAAGCATGTTCAGGCCTTGGTCAGTGCGGTAATTGTTTATGGACTTTCAGTTCTACCCGACGATGGGATCAAGCAGGGAGTTCTGTCTCCTTGAACAGAGACTAGAGACTGTGATTGTTGCTGCACGTTTTTGATCCCTTGGTGATCTGTAGTGAATGACGTAGGCTAATAAAGATTCCTCCTGGATGGCAATCTTTATGCCTGCTATAATGTGTAGTCTTGTGTCAAGAAGTTGGTTTCTGCCTGCTATAATGTGTAGTCTTGTGTCAAGAAGTTGGTTTCAGGTAATTCTTGTTTATCACATGGATGGGCACTCTATTGAATCTATTGAAGGGAAAACAAATCTTTATTAAAATCAAATATTGAGAGTTCTTCTTGTGTTGATTTTGAAGATTCTTGTACGCATAGAGTGTGAAAATCAGGCTTCATCATCTAAACCAATGTAAGACTGTGTCCCCCAATGTTGCAATGTGTACAAAAATGTTAAACAATAGGCCTATTAGGAAATTTTGAACTTTGATAATTCTGAATGGCCTCTCACAGGATCAGAATTAATTGAATTGAATTGAAATGGTTTATTGATAAAAACATCACTACAGCCACAGGCTAAATTAAGGCGCTTTTTACAGTTATAAAGGATATTTACAAATACATGTACATGTATGTTTATATAGTATATAAAAAAGACAAGAAATACAATATGCATACAACAGAAAACAGAAATCCAGTATACCATGTATACACTGCAAAAACTGGGGTATTCAAAAAGTACAAACTTTCAAAAACACCGGACATTTTACATTACAATGTAGCTAGCTGTTCTGTGTACAGCTTTTTAAAACAACGTTAGTTATATTTTCAATGACAGGCAATTTTAGTGTGAGAATGTTGCGTCCTTGTGGGACCCCCCCCCCCAATATAACAATGGGTCTTTTGTTTTAGATTGTAATCATGCTGCATTTCAGCCTTGAGTGTTTAACAAGATAAATTCAAACGAAATTGTGACTTCCTTGTTTTACTGTATGAAGACAGGGATGTGTGTAGACTTGTGGACAAGTCGTTAAATCGGCCCCACGCGCTGAGATAGTGCTCCCCCGCCAACATTGTCTCGCGCGAACTCACTGCTCTCGCGCGAACTGATGGCTCCCCGATTTCGACTCCTCATTAACGACTTGTACAAGTTGTCAGCAGTTTGTGCACAGCCTATGGGCACTTCAGCCGAAATCGTACGGACGCATCTGATTGGTCGATGTCGTTAAATCAATGAATATTCAACATGTATATGCTATCATACAGTACACCCTGTAGTGGATGGGTTCGGGAAGTCACATGTATGAATGAACGATCAACAAACCTGTCAGCGTGTATTTATTATGCCTACACTAGACGTCGTATGTGTATGGTTGTACTTTTATCGGGAACTTTGACGTGCATATTAAATAAATAACTTTGTCTTTACTTGGTCTGACTTGGTTGATAAACTTGAAGAACAACATATAGAAGCAGCTGTTAAGAAGCCAGTTTTCTCAAGGCATGCAACATGCAAGAGATCCGCTCACGTCGACGACAGGTCGCAAGGAATAAGAAGAAGAAGAAGCCGCCATTTATATGCATGCCAACACACACACACTGCACACAGCGTGTATTGATGAAAGGCAATGACACTTTTGTAAACAAATGATTTGCACCGGCCGAATATTCGATGTAATCATTAGCCTTGCTCAAGGCAGTGGTGATGGTTGGTGCATACTGTGTTGGCATCATGAAATCAAAACAGGTGAGCTTGCTGTTAAGTTTCTTAATTTATACTAATAAATTTGCGTTGACAAATAATATTGCAAAAATCTACCTCCATGGAGTTACCGGTAACTTGGTTTGGGGCTTCTTACTTAAAAGAACAAGTTTTGTTTTGAAGTAAAACTAAACAAAACATGTGTTATTATTCATATAACTCACTGGTTCCACCATGGAGGTAGTTTCTACCTCCATGGTTCCACAAAAAGCACTGTCAGTGGCAGTTGCATCGACACACACAGGTTATTAAAATTGAGCCCCTACTTCTAGTTCTTCACTAGGTTACTTATTTTGCATTGTTGTTGGAACTTTGTATCTAGAGAGTAGAGGCTCAAGCAATGCAAAAAGTACAAAATTCACTGTTTTTGTTTTTGTTGGTTTTTATAATTAAACATAATTGTTGTTTTTTTAAGAAACAATAACGAAACATAATAACAAAATGTTTAAAAAATTTAAACACTAAAACTTAAATAAGATTTGAAATAACATGAGAGTCTTTATTTGTGATGGTGTTGCCTCGAACTCACTTTAGCCCGTAAGTATTAGGTAGGTTTTATTAGCTGCATGTTATGCCAGCAAACACGTGAACGTGAAGGTCAAAACATTGTGTTGTTAGGTGACGTCACCAGTTTGGGCTTAATTCATGCTCACGTAAGACGTCTGCACAGAGAGGTACCTGACGTGAAAAATGGTATCTTCATGTGTGATTTTAACGACACAATTTTCTGACATTTACGTTAACTTATTTGCTTGCAATAAGTATTAGCCTATCATACTACGGATAGTATTACACAATCAACATAAGTTCAGGTCAACATTGTGTGTTTCTTTCTTTTCTCCACAGGGTCATATGGCAGCCTGACAGTGCAAGGGAAACACTCCTCGTTTAGGAAGGAAGTTCATTCCACCCCTACCCCTTAGCTGCTGTAAAAACTGTGAAAGTTTGATCTCCTGCCTTACTGCGAGTCATGGGAAAAGTTAGCCGAGATGGATCTGCATTGGAGTGAAGATTTGTACGCAAAAACTGATACAACTCAAGACACTCATTAAATTACTCTGGTGCCTGATTTATAAAGAAATTTTCATACATATAAAATAATCTTAATTGCAATCCTCTGTTTAATTGGTAACCAATGAAGCGATCTTAGAAGGAGCATGGCATCACGACGGCGATTTAACCTAAATATAACACGAGCAGCCCAGTTCTGCAAACTGTGAAGTCTCTTTTAAAATATGCATGTGGGATTTCTGTAAGCAGCCCAATACAACAATCTAACCGAGAAAGAACATGGCTGTGAATCACATGATGTTATGCATCGTCAGATTCATACTTCCTAATCTGTGACACATGAAATCGAACAGACTTGCAAAGCTGGAGCCGATTTCACGAAACGTTAGGGTTTCATGTTACGGTGCAAGGCTGGGACTCAACTCAAGTCGTAAGATTAACACAAGTTGGAAAGAGTTTGGTGAAATCGAAAGCAGGTCTATTTGATCAGTCATAGACAATTCTATCAAAATATGCACCAAAGTTCTTGACTGATGTGGATGGTGCATTCTGAATGGTTCCAAATGTAAGGATGACATTTATACTGTGCAATTACCAAAAATTATTTTGCTCATTTTAGTTAAAATTTATTCTTTCCAATCCAAATACTTAAATATCCAAAGCACAGACTTAGAGGGTTTGAAAATGTATAAAGGCTCGGCGGTTGTGCAACATAGGTAGAAAACCCATTTAAAATGTTCATTCAAGTTAGTTTTCCCCTATCCACCACTGTTTACATTTCTTTACGGTCTTCTACCGGTGTCCACCCGAAGGTCCATTAGTCCGAAGGTTCGATTGTCCGAACGCACAAATTTCCCATAACAGGGGGTTCATTAGTCCCAAAATGAAGTAGGTTTCATTAACCCATACATTTGATACGATAGTCCGAAGGTTCATTGATCCGAAGGTTCACTGGTCAAAATAAGGTCCGATAGTCCAAATCGACGATCAAACCTTATTGTCAATTTGGACTATCGAACCTTCAGACTATTGAACCTTCGGACCATCGAGCTGTAACCCTTCTAGCACTCGCCTAGTTTGTAAATTGTTTAAAGTGTTTTGTAATAAACAGGTTTTGCAAAATCCGTGGTCAACTACTCACTATGTTTATATAGCAACCTGGAGGTGCAAGGGAAACACTCCACATTTTCTTTATTTGCAGTTTCTACCATCAATATCCATTAGTCTGAAGGTATTTTAATTGTTTATTGCTCAATTTAATTTATTTATTTCAACCACAGGTTTGCATTTGTTGATCGATTTATCAATAAATTTGTTTCTTGTTTTTTGTTTGAGGCAAACTACAATTTGAGTCACTGTTCCTTTTTTGCATTTCACGGTGTCTTTACCCTATTTGAGCCTTATATCAATTGTTATGATTGCTTGGAAGTGAGAAGTATTTTTCGTGGTTACACTTACAGTTGCTTAAAAAAAATAAAAGTACAGCTGCTATATGAAACCTTGTCTTGCAATATCTTGGGCAAGTAGAGTGTATGTCGATGATTAGCTATAATACTTTTAAAATACATCGACATCTGAAAAGAGTTACTGAAAATTTTCCGGAATCCCTCCGATCCGCACACGACTGCCCTGTGAAACTTGTACACAAGACTCACATATCAAACTTCCACATGTCGACCATGGTTTTCAAAATCGCTTTTTAGATGAAAACTTAAAATAAAAAAACATTTGTCAGTAAACAAATAATGATTTTTGGGACTGGTAGTAATACAAACTATATTTTATGTTGCAACTTGTCCAGGTGTCATATTTAAAACACATTTTGATTGGTAATTTGACGTAACGTACTGTCCAGGGACTTATAGCAAGTTTAATTTATACACAGTCTGAGCAGAACACATCGGGTTAAAGGACTGCATTGGACCATTACCATTGACCGTGGGCATTATTTATTTGCATGAGGCAGCTCACGGATATTAAACAGATAAATAGTAATGCATTTGAAGATGACTTTGTAAAGTTAGGCTCTTTTCAACTAATAAAGCAGTTAAATCAAAATAAAAAAGATTCACGGATGCCCTCCGGTTCAAGCTTTACAATATTAGAAACTATTACTACCCTCTTATAAAAATGAACTCGTCTGCACGATTGTCTCCGCGGCAACAGTGAAGGTATACCGCGTTCATACTTGAATACATGAATACGTACCGCTGACAACTTGTACAAGTCGTTAATGAGGAGTCGAAATCGGGGAGCCATCAGTTCGCGCGAGAGCAGTGAGTTCGCGCGAGACAATGTTGGCGGGGGAGCACTATCTCAGCGCGTGGGGCCGATTTAACGACTTGTCCACAAGTCTAGGATGTGTGTTTGTGACTTTAAAGACACTGGGTAGTTGTAAAAGACCAGTCATCTCACTTGGTGTATGTGTATCTCAACATATGCACAAAATAACAAACATGTGAAAATTTGAACTAAATTTGTTGTCAAAGTTGTAAGATAATAATGAAAGAAAAAAACACCCTTGTCACACGAGGTTGTGTGCTTTCAGATGCTTGATTTCGGGACCTCGAATTCTAAATCTGAGGTCTCGAAATCAAATTGTGGAAAATTACTTCTTTCTTGAAAACTACATTACTTCAGAGGGAGCAGTTTCTCAAAATATTTTGTACTATCAACAGCTCTCCATTGCTTGTTACCAAGTCAGTTTTTGTGTGAATAATTACTTTGAGTAATTACAAATAGTGTCCACTGCCTTTAAGTGCGTACAGTGTATTGTGCATTAGGCCTACAGTATGGTTTCTGTAAGGTTTAACTTACTTGCAATAGGCCCCCTAGTACAGAGCGTTGTCAAGTTGATCAAACCAGGCCTGGAATTACATGTATGCAACAGATAGCCTTCGCTGCCCTGGTCTTGGCTTTGGTGCCCCTTCAAAAAGAATCCATTAGCCATTACGATTTTCCGCGAGAGAAGTGCCCTTCTGCAAATTAAAGTTGCCTTGCCCTCTCAAAATTTCTAAGGAGAAAAAAACCCAGTTGTGCTTTCCATTGTCTTCGGTCAACAATACTGTATGAAAGTAGCGGACCTCCAAGACTGAGTCCCTGAGAATATCAGGGATGTGACTTTTCCATTTTTAACCGGAAATCGGTTTCTGTTTGATATATTTTTAAAATAATGTTTAGCTTTCACAATTTGCGGTCACATTCATATTTGTTTTTTGTAAAGCCTATCACACTCCTGGAAAATGGGTAATCATGAAAGCATTAATCTAAAATATCTCCGTTGTTAGAGACACTATTCTGTTCTTCAGTGCGGTTTTTATCCAAAAAGGATCAAAGTTTGTAGGCCCTAAACATTGATAATTCCAAATGCCAACCCCCTCCCCTACATGTAAGTAATTGGAAAAAATGGTCATGGCTTCAGCATGTGGAGGATTCCTGATATGGAATGTATAGATTGGTATCCACCAACAGGAAACTGTACACAGCGTTTTTGATTACTTGGGGATCTCCCTTCTCAACTACCCTGTTCGTGAAATCTTATCCAGTGTGTAGGCCTACGGTATTGAGTACATTGCCATGGGCGTTGTGTATCCATGCAGGTTAGGCCTAATACTTCATTCAGCCTGGGCCCAAATACATGGCTCTGGCTTGATCGTCATCGTCGTGTGAACAAGTTTTGATGCATGTCCATAGCAACAAAAACTAAAAAAGTGGCTCTGACAACTCTTCTGCCAAGTAAAAATATGCAGGATATAGTCTAAGATGGTTTGACATTGTCTGTAGCTGGCAACTTAAAGTTTCTGGAAAGCATACTGTTTTATTAGTTTACATTTCTAAGCTAAAAAACTGAAGAAAATGGGCCCTTGGTATGTTTGTCCCATAAAAAAACCTTGATATACATGTACCAGCAGTCAAAAATATTGCTAAGCATATTTTTTTGTGGTTAGTCAGTTTTGAAATCATTGGCCAAATTGTGAGAAAAATTATATTTACTTGTTGATACATTTCTGCCAAGCACAAACGACAACTATATATGGTCTAGTGATTTTGTGTGTTTAACGCTTTCTGTTTTTATCAAAAGTAATCAAATGATAACCCATCTTTCCCTCCTCCTTTTGCAGAACGAGCACTGAGTGATTCAGGAGACAGCATGTCAGTCAAAAGCGGCAGTGAGCCAGATTGGCACAACCCATGTAAGTGTATGAATAATCCCTATAGAAAAAATGCACAAAAAAAGACAACATTTTTTCTGACCAAAAAAAAAAAAAAAAAAAATCCCAGGTATGAAGCTTAGTGTATGAATTGATTATCCCTGAAAGAGAAAAACTGCGCTAAAATAGTCACAAAATTGTCTCTGTTTGATTAACACAAATTTAAAAAAAAAATTTGTCAATTTAAAATAGAGTGCGCCAAACATACTGTTGAGAGAGCCATTTTCCCCAAAAGTGGTCCGCTGTGAAAAAAAACCCCTGCTTTTAGCCACCGGGCTACATTTATTGTCTGGTGGTAAGACATCCGCTCCACCAGTTCAAAGGTTGTTGGTTCGAATACCACCCGAGTGATTTACCTGTGGATTTTTTTCCACAGAAGTCGTGGAAGTACTGAGAATACAGTGCTTTAAAAACACATTCGGTGTCAGGTTAAAACCAAATGATAAACAAAACCAAGACTTTATTGTAATTTATGCGTGAACATGTTTGAATTGGTGTACGGGTAAAAAAAAATGACGAAAAAAAAACCAAGACTTCAATGTTACCCTCTGCATGAAAACTTTGAACCCCCCCCCCCCCTGCTCAGTTTCCCCCTCAAGATCTGTTTAGGCAAGAAGCCTTGTGACAGCTCAATGTCAAATTGTGGTTCCCCACTCAGCAGTGGTTTTTTACCATTCTCATCCTGACTTCCTTAATCCAAACAAGAAGGAATTGGATGGCCTAATTTCCAGTTTTCTGAGAAGTGGAAGTGGAGATTACCTATGCTGAGTTGGTCTCTGGGGGCATGGGTTAGGGTTTGACGTGGCCTTGCATGTGTCATTCACTCTCCATTTTTTTATTTTTTTTTATTTATTTATTTATTTAGCCAATCACAGATTAAAGACGGTATTGTTTTTGTGATTACACCAGCAGATAAAAAGTTGATTATTTTGTTTTACATCTGGAAAAGAAAGATTTTTTTTACTGGAGTTTGTATTTTCATTCCAGATTTGTTAATTGCCATCAGTTTGTTTAACTTTGTAGGGCACAAATAAATTAACCTCGATGCCTTCTGGCTGGTCATTGTCTCCATGCCCCTGGTCATTGCCTCCATGCCCCTGGTCATTGCCTCTATGCCCCTGGTCATTGCCTCCATGCCCCTGGTCATTGCCTCCATGCCCCTGGTCATTGCCTCCATGCCCCTGGTCATTGCCTCTATGCCCCTGGTCATTGCCTCCATGCCCCTGGTCATTGCCTCCATGCCCCTGGTCATTGCCTCCCCTGCCCCTGGTCATTGCCTCCATGCCCCTGGTCATTGCCTCCATGCCCCTGGTCATTGCCTCCATGCCCCTGGTCATTGCCTCCATGCTCCTGGTCATTGCCTCCATGCCCCTGGTCATTGCCTCCATGCCCCTGGTCATTGCCTCCATGCTCCTGGTCATTGCCTCCATGCCCCTGGTCATTGCCTCCATGCCCCTGGTCATTGCCTCCATGCCCCTGGTCATTCCCTCCATGCCCCTGGTCATTGCCTTGATGCCCCTGCCTAGATGGCCCTGGGGTGGATTTCACAAAAAGTAAAGAACAGTCTTATCTCAAGTTACTTGTCCTAACTTAGGACTAGCCTCAGGTTTGTTTTTCTGCTAGGACTAGTACTAAGTTAGGAATTGTGAAATTGACCCCTCTGGTCATTGGTTTGATGCCCTTTTATCATTTCCCTTGATTAGCGTTTGCGTCTAATATTTACCATGCCCCTGATTCATTGATATCATTGATCAATGCCTGGATGCCCGTGGACAATGTCTTGATGTCACTGGTCTCCATGCCCCTGGTCAATATTGGCCTTGACGACCCTGGTCATTGTATTGATGCCCCATGTCATTGTCATGCCGTCCCATGGTCACTGCATACACCCCTCTGATGTCATTGCCTTGATGTCCTTGGTCCCTGCCTTGTGACCTGTAATTGCTTTTATGCCTCTGGTCTTTGCCCTGGCCATTGTCATGATGCCCCCTCCTATTCATTTGCTTGATGTGCCCCTTGAAATGTTCTAATATCTTTCTTGACCTTGCCCTTTCAAGAATGAGCTGTCAAGATTGAATCAAGTGACCTTCAATGGATGATTGTATGCAAAACTACAACTTTTTGCATTGTACCCCTTCAGTTTCATTCATTCATCCTATTGGAGAGCAATCAGTGCATAGAGCAAGGACCAGATGCTCCTATGTATTAAACAGCATTGATTTATTACACGTAGTTGTAGGCTAACCCTTTGTAAAGCCTGTACACAGCACACAGTGTGTACCAAGCTTGTCCTATCATAAAGTAAGGAAGGACTCTATGGTCCTATTCAGTGCTTTCTGAGAAAAAGTACCAAAGAGTTGACAAAATGATGTAACCAGACCTTGAAGATACTGGACACTTTGTCAAATACCAGTCTTCTTACTTGGTGTATCTCAACATAATTTTATGCACAAAATAACAAATCTGTGATAATTTAAACTCAACTGGTCGACGAAGTTGCGAGTAGAAGAAAAAACACCCTTGTCACACGACGTTGTGTGCTTTCAGATGCCTGATTTCCGGACCTCAAAGCTCTAATTCTGAGGTCTCGAAATCAAATTTGTGGAAAATTTCCTCTCTCTCTCTAAATTTTTTAGTAAGAAATTACCTCTTAAAAACCTACATTACTTCAGAGGGAGCCGCTTCTCACAATGTTTTATGCTATCAACATCTCCCAATTACTCGTTACCAAGTAAGGTTTTATGCTAATAATTATTTTGAGTAATTACCAATAGTGTCCACTGCCTTTAAAAGAGATTACATCATGTGTTATGTTAGCAACCTGCAAATTTTGATCTGGCAGTTTCCTCTTTTTAAATTTTTTTTTAGCAGGGACCAAGTTGCATGTTAGACAACACACTCAAGTTTTGAAATAATTGCAGAATATTTAATTATGTCCACCCAGGAAAATTAATCCCCCAAAAGTTGATGTAGGCTTCTAACCAAAAGTTTGTAGTCCATTAGTTTTAAAAGTGATTACCAAAACTTATTTCTTCCCTTTAAAAGTTGCAAACAGTTTAACCTTGAGCTGTTTCAGCTATCCATGGTGTGTGGAAGGAACACAGTGACTTCAGGATCTCACTAGAACCCAAGGGACTTAATTGTGGTTTTGCTTCAAGGCAGGGCTCCTAGGGGTTAGTTTTTTTTTATTACTACATTTTTTTTCTTCTTCTTGGTGGTTTTGGGGAGTAATTGTTGTACATCCTTAACTAGCATGGTGAGAGGAATTTACATTTCCTGTGTAGTGAGTCACCTCTCTTCGGAGTATCATGCTCATTTGTAAACAATTGGGGCCATCAGAGGGGGATTCTGATTAGACATTTCCCAATGAATTTGTCAAAAGATTATAAAAATGTGTAACAGTAATTTTTTTTTAAATTTTAAATCTTAAAGTCACCTGGAAATATAATTTTTTTCTTCTTCAAACATTAGAGTACATGTTTCTGAACAATAAAATAATTTTTTGAGTAATTGTTCTTCACGATTTAAATGTTTAAAACAATAAATAAAGTTGTGTGGGGGTGACTCCGCCTATTTTGACGTCAATCGAGGCAGGCTTTGCCTCGATCGAACATCAAACACACGTACGTGCAAGTACATTCAAGTCCTAGTCGTGAGTTTGTACGTTTCAAAAAAGTTTTTTTCTTGCATTTTTCCGGCAATGTCGACCAGGTGTATTGCTGCTGGATGCAGGGTCAGTTTGGGTCAGTTTGCAAGTCTTTTCCAGCGCTGTACAGCAGTCGCTTCGAGCCGTCGTGCTCTGAGAATCCGGAATACACTACACATTTTGACATGAAGAGAAAAGTTCTTTTCTAAAACATGACGCCATCCCATAAATTTGTCCAGCTAGTGGGGAAGTCGAAGAAGGTACCTGAAAGACGTACCGAACCTAAAGGAGCATTTGCCTAACGTGAAAAACATCAGGTATTGTTTCAACTTTGAGGGCATGTTTTAGCTTGCGCCAAGCGTCACTATCTTGTGTTGTCACTGCATGCGATTCATCGCGCCTCGATTGACGTCACGAACAGCGCCCTCTCGGGTCGGGCTTATTTTCAAATTTGTATATAACACGGAAACTAATTGTTTAAACCTTAGTTAATTTTTGATTCATATTCCACTCATCAAAACACATATTTTAGTGACAAAAGCTTTATTTTGACAAAATACCACTTCCAGGTGACTTTAAATTATGCACAAATGATGACAAGTTGGCCAGGGGCTGTCAAGGTTTAAATTTTATAAAAACTGTCATTTTGGGGGTTTGTAACCAGACCCCTGTCAAGGATAAAAATAATTTTGTGTAAATTTTATAAAAATATTTTAAATCTTTAGATTTTTACGCAATGATTATGATGGGTAGGGGCTGTCAAAGTTATATAAAAATATAAAAACTGTCATCTTGAGATGTGTACAACCAGACCCTTGCCAATGATACAAATATTATATAATTAATAATTGTGGCTGCATTGACCTTTTGCCTGCACAAAATAAATTACATTGTATACAGAAAAAATAATTGTTTTAAAGTGTTTGTCCGAAAGCATACTGGTCATGGTTATGAAGTCATACCAAAACCATTTTTCCGCGAAATAATTTCTACTTAGAACTGAAGTCCTAGTTTGAGAAAACATGCCAGAAACAATGTAATTGTATTTTACAACCAATTTACACCTTCCAGGTGTACACTGTTTGCCACAGCTGTACATTGTTAGCGCTACTGTATGTACGTCACCATAGTAACAGGACCTGAGGTCAGAAACAATGGCTCTGTTGAATTCTCCATTGTGAAGATGCAACCACCACAAGCTGGTGTTGATAGAAATCAAAATTGAAAGTGAAAGTTCCCAGAAAACATTGTTTATGAGGTTAGGCCCCACCAACCTCACACCCCCCCCCCTTCCCCCACACACACCTTACAAAGCCATCATAATAAACTTGCTCCCCTGGGAGGATTCTGGTGAATGAATTAAAGGGGTTTTACAAAACTGATTTCAATGTAACTTACAATTGTTATTAGTCGCTGTTAATGCTTCTGTGCCCAGCTATATGATACCTTTAGGACTGTTGTGGTACATTTGTAATATTATTTTGCAGTTTTCGCCAACAGAGGGCTTACGTTATCATTCTATTACTTTGTTGTGAAAGCTACCCGCTAGCGTTCGGTGGTTCTTGCATTTATTGTAGCATGTAAAATGTATAAGACAACAAAGCCAATTCATTGGGACTTGGAACAATGCGTGCGTGTGTACTCGTGTGCGCGTATTGTTATAAGAAAAGAGAAAAAAAAACATGAAGTGATATCTTTAGGAGAAATTTAAAACATTTGTAAATGAAAAGATTTTTTTAGTAACAGAAACAAGGTTTTTTTGATTCATTTTAAAGATTTATATAGGTTTGATCTCTCCACATTTTGGTTAATGTCATCTAATAATACAATGACCGCCTGTTGATGTACTAACAGTGTATGAGACCTTGCAGCTCTTTTGTGAGGAGTCGTGTTTTGTTTTAAACGCAGGCATGGAATTGTACACGCAGGGCTTGGAGGCCATGGTTGCCCGTGGTCTTGGCCTTGGTGCCTCTTCAAAAGTTTCCAATTGACTTCAAGATTTTCCAATGGAAGTGCCTTATGCAAAATCTTGGCCTTGCCCTATCAGAGATGAAATATGCCTTATTATAATGTGTTTACACTTGAACTTAGTTTTGATGAATTTGGGGTTCTGCACCATAATTTTTGATAGCTTTATTTACAGGAAATTGAAGTTTCAGTTTTACTGATGAATTTTTATTTTTTTTCTAGAAAGGGAGATTGGTAGCAAGGGTCAATGAACTCGATGTTTATGACTTAGGTTAGGTTTCTTGGAAACCATCCTAAGACTGTCCTGTTAAAGACTGAGTCATGCATGGTTTACATTATTGGAGTTTGGGATTTGACAATCGGAGCAACATTCACAGGCTTGGAATTACGAGGAGGCGATGGCCTCTAATGCCCCCTGGTCTTGGCCTTTACATATATTTTAAGTTAAAATTCTACAATTGAAGTACAAATGTTATTTGTTATTGTTACTAAACCATAGGATGGGCTTGATGAAAGTTAACTTAAAGGAACACGTCGCCTTGGATCGGTCGAGTTGGTCTTTGAAAAGCGTTTGTTACCGTTTGTTATCAAATGCACATGATTAGAAAGATATTTTTAAAACAGAATATCATGATCCGAGTATCACTCGAAATTGCGTGGTTTTCCTTTTACCTCGTCGACAAACACGGTCGGCTATCATAAATGGCAGACCGTGTTAGTTTGCAAAGTAAAAACCACGCAATTTCGAGGCAAATGTGTGTGGATCATTGTATTCTACTTTTAAAACATCTTTCTGACCATGCATTTTATAACAAACGGTAACAAACGCTTTTCAAAGACCAACTCGACCGATGCAAGGCAATGTGTTCCTTTAAGATCTTATTTGGGAGAGTAAGTACTTCAGTATCCGTGGATTCCAATTAAACTTCTTTTATTTTGTTTAATTTATTTTAATTAAAATATTTCTCCTAGTAACAATAGTGACGGCCCCTGAAGAGCCAAACAGTTTTTCAACGAGTGGTGTCTTCACAGCCAATGAGTTAAGAAGAATTACTCAAGGTAAGAGTCTTCTGAGTCAGGAAAATATGAAGAGTCTTCTGAGTCAAGAAGATCAAAATCTCCAGAGACTAATTTCTTAAAGCCTGTTGGCAAAAAAACTCACTAAAGTATTGTTTAGCGGAATCGGGTTACCAGCCAAAATTACATTAGGTTTGCATTGTTGTGGCTGGTGCTTGACCCATATTTTGCTAGCAAAAGAAATTTGTTTCTGCTTAACAGCATGGGCCCAATTTCATAGAGCCGGTTAATGGCCTATGGGCAAGTTTTTGTTTCATAGTGCTGATATAGGCCTATAACCATAAAAACACAAAATGGCATGCTAACCTTCTGTGAGAAAAATGAATGACGCACAATACAAATCAATAGTGAATTTACAAGATGGTCATGATTTTTATTATTATTATTATTATTATTATTATTACAAGATGGTCACCTTATTTTCTGTGAATTACGCTTCTACATTTACTTTAGCAAATTTCTTTCTGCAATTTTTTGTTGAATAAAAATGCTCTTTTCTGAAGATTTCACCTTCAAGTTTTAAAATCAATTCCTTTAAATTCAGCAGATTCCAAAGGTTAAGGCATTTGTAGCGATAACATCAGGAAAGTTTTGAGTGAAACGAGCAAACTTTTCTTCCCGTGTTTTCAGGGTCAATTTCTGATGGGTCGTCTAGCACCCTGTCTCTCAACGAGCTTGAGAGTCCAACATACTACCACTACGCCACCGATGTCACACAGCCTCTCGCAACGCGCAGACACATCCAGCCGAACCATCCAATCACGAAGAGAATCAAGCGTAATTCTAGCACCATGTCGTCCGCAGATGATGACGGTGACAGTGTGGGTGAAGATACAGAGAATCTTCATTTCTACGGGCGATCGCCGGCGTCGTTGAGCAGCCAGTCTGGCAGTTGGCATAGCGACATTGATCCTGGTATGTAGCAATTTAGTGAAGACGAAGTCTGTTTTTAAAGGGTTTTGATGCCTTTTGTAGATCAAATTTTTTGGAATTGTTTTTGATGCATTTAAAAAGTTGCGTAGAAAACACCTGGATCCAATTTTATAGAGCTGCTTTTAAAAGCAAATAAAGTAGTTAAACATAACAAAACTATGCTTACCTGAACAAGGTTACCAGCCAAACTACTATGTCACATGTACATTTTGCGACTGGTATCCTGCTCATTTCTGCTCAGCAGACAGTTGTCAACCAATATTTCTGCTTAAGCAGCCCTATGAAATTTGGCCCAGAAAGGTTATTGCTCAATCTAGCTAAGATGCCAATCTTCAATCAAGCCATGAAAATAGAGGAAAATCATTTTTCTATTTTACCAGGTACAAGTCCAGTTGTCCCATCCAGCATGTCGCACGCCGTTCACAAGCCAAAGATTTCAGAAGCGGCTAGCAGCTTCACCACACAATCGTCACCAGGAACGAGGCCAAGAGTCCTCAAAGTTGAACCAAAGATTGAAGGGGAGGGAGGGCTCTCCTCTTGCTCCATGAGCCAAGGGTTGCCGCAGACGGTCGAATACAAGGGTAGGATTTCAACTTTCTTCACCTTTTTTTAATAGCCCTATGCCGGCTTGATACTTCCTGAAGGGCCTCTGTTGCCCCTTGTCATTGCCTTGGTGCCCTTGAAATGCTCCAGTAGAAATTTACAATTTTTCTCATAGGGTGCCCTCTGCCAAAGAGAAAATGCCTTGGTGCCCTTGCCCTTTCAAAAATGAAGCATACAGCCCTGTCTATGTTTTGCCCTTTTGTTAATAAATAAAATTGGAATAAGGGTAGGATTTCCACTTTCATCACCTTTTTGTTTTAAATATCCATATGTATTGGGATGTTGTTGATAAATAAAATATCACTTTCCACGCTCGGTGAGTGTGTAAGCCAAACCTGGGGCCAGTTTCACACTAGAGCTACGATCTTAACTGCAAATCAATCATAGTTACAAGTGGAGTGTGATGTCACTATAAAAATCACTGTGGTAAAACTGACAACTTGCATTGCAATGAATTGTAATGCTTTGTGAAATCGACCTTAGGCCTAATTTCATAAAAATCGTACGCACCAAAAATTACTAAGCGCATACTAAAACTTGCTTAGAAGAAACTGCTAACTGGCAAAAAATTCATTCAAATTCAATTGGTGCCACTGGTTCCTTACTCAAAAACAAATTCGCTAAGCAGTTTTTTCTGCTTAAAAAAACAGCTTTATGAAATTGGCTCCTGGGTCTGATTCATGGCTAGCAAGCTTTCATGGTTGTGCTCACAGTTCATTTTTTTTTCAATGGCCTATCACATTCCTGTATGTTCAATGAAGTTGAACAAAAAACTCATAAACGTGTAGAGTCAAAACTTTATTCTGACCAACTAATTAAAACGTGCCAGGCTTGACTGTATCCTCCTTGCATCAACTTCCGAAGCTGTCAAAAATAAATTCCGAGGGACCTGGAGAATTATTATTTGTCGGGAGGGGAGTTCAATAATTGTTTTTCTTTGCCAGGGCAGTTTCACAAAGTCCTTTTCCCTGTCCCTGTACAACAAGGAACAAGGAATGAGGAACTGTTACAAAAATCACGGATCTTTGAAAAAAATATATTTAAGTTGTAGTGGGATGGATCGATGTGCCAGCTGTTGGGAGTCCAAGGCCAAAATTCTCTCTTAGGGTAAAGAATTACACCCTTAAGTTTACCCCAAACAGGAAGTGCTACACTTCAGGCTGTCTTTATGACCTTATGAAGTTTCTACATCCTCATTCCTGGTTGAGGATATTTGGAAGGCTTTTTAAAGGGTTAAAAAACATCTGGGTTTTTAAAAGTTTTTTTTTTAGAAGAACAAATGTCCTCCCATTCCATAATGAAAGTAAACCAAAACAACTAAGAACGGTAGATGGTGAAGTCCAAGTAAAACCATGGAGGAACTAAGTGGTGTGCATAGAGTTGTGTATAAGAACTAGAGGGCGCACTGGTGATGCTTCTTGCACAAACGCGACGGGACCGCAAGGAGACATTGGAGTTTGTGTTTATTGAACGCTGACGCGATGCTGTTTTGTCATTTTACAAAATGGCCGCACAAACACACGCTAAAGCAATGCCTGTTTGTTCAACTTAGAAAATGGCCGCCTGCGCGCATACGGGGCGCGTATATTATATAGGCCAGTGCGCCCTCTAGTTCTTATATATAACTCTATGGTGCTGTGCCTACTCTTATGGGAAACCTGTTTGTGTTGGTTCAGAAATTCTGTGCACATATGATCCCTTAAAGGAACACGTTGCCTTGGATCGGTCGAGTTGGTCTTTGAATAGCGTTTGTAACCGTTTGTTATAAAATGCATATGATTAGAAAGATATTTTAGAAGTAGAATATAATGATCCACACAAGTATCACTCGAAATTCGGAGTTTTCCTTTTACCTTGTCGACAAACCCGGTCGGCCATTTGCCGAGCCAAACGTGTGGATAATTGTATTCTACTTTTTAAACATCTTTCTAACCATATGCATTTTATAACAAACGGTTACAAACGCTTTTCAAAGACCAACTCGACGTGTTCCTTTAAGTCTTTTTTTGATTGCTACAGTCTAGTGTAAAGGGGGGCCATTAAATTTTTTCTTTGAAAGGGTAAGGCCATGTTGCAAAGAGCACTTAAATCTTAAAGTCTATCATGGGAAACTTTTGAAGGGGCACCAAGGCCAAGACCAGGGGCATTGGAGGCCGTGGCTTGCATGTAATTCCAGGCCTGACCCTTGATCACGCATCAGAATAAAATAAAGACAACAACAAAAATAACAAAACAACTGTACAACATGGAAGTAGGCGATATGTAAATAGTATTAAAATTCTTACGATTACTTTAAGAAATATGTATCTTTTAGACAATTTACAAAGTACAATTTTGACAAGTTATTGCACATGTGCAATACCTAGTTCGAGATGGTGAAGAAAAACCCTCTATCCTTTCGAATTACGGGTCACAAGTGAGACAGTGGTCAGCATTTTAAACGGAAGCATTTCTCTGGAGGATTGGCACTGATGATATTTCTATTCCTCAGTGAGCTTCTATGTTGAATCTTATCCAATTTTTACTTCACGATTATTGCCAAACTTTTTTAAAACTTTAAAGAGAAATACAGTTTACAACAAGCTTGTTTCATAAACCTTTACAAAATAGCTGATATTTAAACGCTGAATTTGTAGCAACTTTATCTATCACTTAGTTTGAGAAATATATCCTTTGGGACTTTCTTTATGTAACTTTGAAAGTGTCAAATTTATTTAATAATTAAGAACCTATAGAAAGTTTCCGTTGAGGTCTTTGCACTTTTTTTTTTTTTTGAAGGCAGCCCCCCCCCCCCAAGTTTTAAAACTTTTTGGAAAACACACTCCTCTCAAGTTTTCATACTGTTACATTTAATCTAAACGCCCTACATGTACCATTCAAGTGGCAATTAGTTTCATTTTGTGGTGCTTAAAAAACTGAATGATCAGAAAATGGTTTGCTGCATTTAAAGTTTGAAGCATTCAGGAACAAGGAATTACTTTTGTGACGTCCGTACCAGCTGTTCTTTTCCCTTGTTGCCCTTGATAAAAATTGTAGATGGCCTCGAATAGGATCTGAGACAAGGATCTGACAATCTGTAGGCTTTCTTTTTTAAAGGTGTCCGGATTTCTTGTAAGGGGGAAGTAGAAATATTTTCTTGGCAGGGTCGAGCGAAAAAGTGTGAATGAAATAACAAGGAAACCTTTCTTTTTGTGGTTATCTTCATCACTATGAAAACAGTCCTTGGTTAATGTAAACGGAGGGCTATAGAGCGGAAAATTCCACTGTTCATTTGTCGATAAGAATTCTGGTAAATTTAATGTTTGCAGATTTCATTTCAGTGGAAGTGTCTATTGTTAAGTAGGGTGTCATGGCCAAGTGGTTTAGAGCATTGAGTTCAAGTGCTGGTGGTTAAAGGCAGTGGACACTATTGGTAATCACTCAAAATAATTATAAGCATAAAACCTTACTGGGTGACGAGTAATGGGGAGAGGTTGAGGGTATAAAACATTGTGAGAAACGGCTTCCTCTGAAGTGACGTAGTTTTCGAGAAAGAAGTAATTTTCCAAGAATTCGAAATCAAACATCTGAAAGCACAACTTCGTGTGACAAGGGTGTTTTTTCTTTCATCTCGCAACATCGACGACCGATTACGCTAACATTTTCACAGGTTTGTTATTTTATGCATATGTTTAGATACACCAAGTGAGAAGACTGGTCTTTGACAATTACCAATAGTGTCCAGTGCCTTGAAATCCCTCACCACTAATGAACACTCTCTTTACTTCTCTTTGATATAGGTCAAATTCAAGGCACGATGGCGTCTTTCACTTACCCCTCAAACACCCAAGCTCCATACTACACCAACCAGCTGAGGTTACACCCCCAGCACATTGACTCCACCATGTCCACCCCTCTTTCAGACTTCGTTCAGCTTGTGTGTCACCAAGACTCTTACCAGCAGCAAGTGGTAAGTATTTAGACAGATCCCTCAGAGTTTAAAAATTCGGCGTACAGACTAAGGCCATTTCTGAAACGCCGACTTTGGCTACAGCTACGGCTAGGTCGAGCAAGTCTGGCTATTCTTCAACATACGCACTGATCTAACCGTAGCTGTAGCCGAAGTCGCCGTTTTGGACACGGCCTGAAACTTCCTCCACTTCAGAGAATGTCAGGCCATCTCCACATTTGTGGCCACGTCTATGCATGGCTAGATTTCCTCATCATCATGGGTTGAAGTATAGTTCATCCTTAGCAAAACCCTTAGTTGAACAGTCATCTAGCCGCCAGTTTGGATGAGCCTTGAACCTCTTCTTAGCTCTATAGACGGTATTGAATAACCCCTTTTTTGCTTTGAAGTTCGCCATCTTGTAGGGCTAACCGTATGCATCAATGAAGCATGCAGCACGCAACACTGTTTGATTTCTACGGCACATGCACGCACAGACGCCATTTTGTAGGTCAGATATTTGAACAGTGACACACATTCAATACGGTCTATAACCAACCCCAACTCATCAACTTAAAACTGCATACATTCTTTGATTCTGTTGGACTGAGGACTGATAGTTGAATTTGATAATTTTGTTTTTCCACCTGGTCAACTGAAGATCCTGTCTCCCAACTTTATCCTGAGTCCTATCTTAACTCCCAACCCCTTGCCCAACTCCCAACCCCTTGCCCAACTCCCAACCCCTTGCCCAACTCCCAACCTCTAGCCCAACTCTAAAGCCCAGCTCAACTCTTAACCTGTAGCCTTACTCCCACCCCCAGCTCCTAGCCCAACTCCCAACCCCTAGCTCATTTCCCAACTCCTAACTCCGTCTTATTATGTGTACACACATTAAAAACACAATTTTATGTTTGCGTTATTCTCCGTAGGCCAAGAGCAACACAGTTGGCAACACAGGCAGTCCCACCAAAATAGCCGGGTTCATCCCCACGGCTATGCTTCCACCACCCCCTCCTCCGCCAATGGCCCGGCCCGTTGCCATAGCAACGTCCATTGGCCAAACCGGTGCTTTGTCCGGAGTGACATCACAAACAAGTGTTCCAAACACTACATCCAGTTCACAAGGTGAGTTTAAAGAAGACCACATCTTCGTTTTTGAAGTGATTGTAGGCCTAGTGGGTGTGTTTGATAAACGATTTTCAAATCCAGTTTCATTTGAGATCGCGCCATCCTTTGAGATCAAGCCTTTATTTGAGACCAAATAAAGGTTACGACCTTATCCAAATTGGCCCATAGTCTACGGCTTTGACTATTGCTAAGGACGCCTTTGTATTTCAATGCAAGATGATGTGGACATCTAGCCTTGGCCAAAGCTGTAGCCACCAATTCGGACGTAGCCTATAAGCCTTCCCTTGAGATAAAGCCTTCATTTAAGAGAACCTTTTGTGTAAGAAAAAAAAAAAGTTCCTAAAAAGTTTATCACCCCCAAAGTAAATGTTTTGCTGTTTTTTTTCTTAATGATGGAGTGGGTGGGGCTGTGGAGAGGGAACACTTTTACAGTATTCCTCAACAAAGGTTATAGTGCAAAGAAAAACAAGGTCTTTCACATTTTCGAGGCAAATTTGTGCAAGTGTAAAGAAGAAGACAAAAAGTGAATGAAAGTTAGTTTTTTGTTTTTAAATAATGAAGTGGGGGACCACTTTTACAGTTATGTAATCCACGGTAAGTTTGCAAAGAAGAAAAAGGTCTTTCACATGCCCAGAGGCAAACTTGTGTAGAAGAAGAACAACAAGTTTGGAAAAGTTTATTGCTTTCAAAGAGCCAATTGCCATAAAGGAAACTGCGTAAAGTTAACAGCGTAATCACCGAACAATACTCTATCAGCTGATAGTGGTTTACAGGGCAACAAGGTGGTTAGGCTGTCACGTGACTTGGCATGCTTGGCAGCGAGCACATGAGGGTTTCTTGAATGTCACGGCCAATTTAGAACGGGCGATGATTCATGCTCCCAGTTAGCCCAATTGGTCTCCATGGTTACAGAGAACAAAACACTGCCAGCTGGGAAATGGCGATGGGGCTAGGAGCGTTGATATGTTGGTGGCTACAGTCCAAGAATGTACACATTAGAGAAGGGGGTGCAGAGGTGACGTAAAAATTAGATAAAGTTGTCACAAAGGAGCCAGTAATGCTGTACTCAACATGACATAAGTTCTCAAAAGTCGTTGAAAAGTCGTTGAAAAGTCCAGATAGATTGGGTTCACAACCCCACAATCCAAAATTGCATCCTAAGTTGTCATTTGTGAGTTCAATTCATAGAGTTATACATAAGAACTAGCGGGCGCACTGGTCTATATACGCGACCCGGCATGCGCGAAGGCTGCCATTTTCTAAGTTGACAAAACAGGCATCGCGCAGCGTGTCTTTGTGCGGCCATTTTGTAAATTGACAAAACAGCATCGCGTAGCGTTCAATATAACACAAACTCCAACATGTACTTCATATTCAACGCGCGTACAGAATGGCATGCGCATGTCTCCTTGCGGTCCCGTCGCAATTGTGCAAGAAGCATCACCAGTGTGCCCTCTAGTTCTTATATTATAACTCTATGGTCCAAATGGAACTTGTAGAACAAGTTGACATCAGGTACCAACCGCATCTCTGGCAGAAGCCACCATTTCTCAGATTCAAAATTTTGCATACGTGAAAACCGATCCAAACCATTTTACTTTGGAAGGGAATCCTTTCGCAAAATAGTCCATAATATCAACAGCTGCAGTTCTTCTCACCAACGAAAGTTTTTATGGTCATTAAATTTTTGGAGCTCTTACCAATCTATGATCCTATCTTTAAATGTTTAATCCCTAAGATTAAGGACTGTGGTGCCATGCCCCTTTCTTCTTGCCAAGTTTTTATGTACAGCATCCTAACAATTGGCAGAGCTAGGTAGTTGCCATTTGCCAGGGCTCAAATTTTACACTGGACCACCGGCCCGAGGCCAGTGATTTCAGAGTTGGGCCAGTAAAAATTCAAGACAGGACAAGTTTCTACCTTCCGCCCAGGGCCCAGTTTCATAAAGCCTGTAAGCACAAAAATTTGCTTAGCATTGCTTAGCATGAAATTTCTTCCTTGATAAAAACATGATTACCAACCAAATTTCCACGTGATATTCAGGATAAGCAAATGAATACACGCAACAAGCAGTATGCAACAAATGAAATTTTGGTTGGTAATCTTGTTTTTTTTTCAAGCAAGAAATTTTCGTGCTTACAGGCTTATGAAATTGGGCCTAGGTAATAGTTAAAAAGCGGGACAGTTCTTTTCAGAGCTGAGAAGTTTCCCCCAAAATCCCATACTACTCTGCGGCAGTAGAATATAAAGCAAGACAGTTCTCTGAAGAACAAACTCTACCTGGCTAGTAGATACACACATGGTGTTACTGCAAACCAAATATAAAGCAAGACAGTTCTCTGAAGAACAAATTCTACCTGGCTAGTAGATACACACATGGTGTTACCGCAAACCAAATATAAAGCAAGACAGTTCTCTAAGAACAAACTCTACCTGGCAAGTAGATACACACATGGTGTTACCGCAAACCAAATATATATTGATACCTCACCATGCAATGCCTCAAGCCCTATCTAGGACAAGTATTTACAATTCAACATCTTTGTCTCAAATGAATGATGTTCAAATGTTGAGTTTGAGTCTCACAAATCTCTTTCAACACTGCTGAATACCACCCATAAAACAGAAGAGATATTAGTCGTCTCTTAGCGTTTGTTCAGATACAACAGATACAGTTAAGATGATAAAACTGCGTTTCTCATTTTGGTTCTGCTTTTTTTTTCATTTTGGTTCTAGTCTTGTAAATAAAACCCCTGGTCAGTTGTAAAAAGATTCTGAGATACAAAAGTCACCCCACTGTCCAGAGCACTGGATTCTGAACTTTTGTTTGTGGCTATTGAGATGAGAAAATAAAATTAGCTGTTGCAAACAACTTACCAACCAAATGGACCGATGGTATAAATGCAAAAAATAGGTAATAGGCTGACGTTTCGACCCTAGCAGAGTCTTTCTCGAAGGCTAAATGACAACACAACAAACATGAACAGGTAACTAAGTGAAACATAATATCATTATGTTTCGCTTAGTTTCATTATGTTTCATTATGTTTCACTTAGTTACCTGTTCATGTTTGTTGTGTTGTCGTTTAGCCTTCGAGAAAGACTCTGCTAGGGTCGAAACGTCAGCCTATTACCTTTTTTTTTGGCTATTGAGATGTAAGGTACCCAAAGAACACAGTTGTAACCTCCCATTTCTGACGTACATTGCACGTACATGTATATGCGAACGGTTAAATACAGTAATAGAATCAAAACCAAAGTTATGCAACTTTACGACTTGACACGTCAGATGAATCAATTTTACAATTTGCACGTAATTATCAATATCCGCCTGTCTAACTTACAAAAGATGGCCATCGATCATTCTCAGAGGGCATGTGTACTTAGTCTAGAAGAAACTTGTTTGCGCGTGTCGAGAATTTGACAGTAGTTTGTTGTTGGACATGCGTGACATTTTATGAAATTGGTGGGGGGGGGGGTGGGTGTTAGGCCTTGAACTTCAATTTTGAAAGGGCACAAGAATTTTCTTCCTGTAAGGGGCACTACTTATGGGGAAAATGTAAGTTTATACTAGGTATCGCAAAGTGACCCACAACAAAAGCACATGGCACCACGTCAATTGCGATGTGTTAATAGGGTACCTATTGATTTAACCAACTGCTGCTCAACCAGTTGATGTATTTGTCAAAATGTACTTTTTAACCCTGTGTTAAAAAAAACAAAAAAAACAATGATGTATCACTTGTTCCAGAAAATGATCATGCATCTTAACTAAACCTTCCTAGTCATCAGAAAAATATGTAAAAACTCATCTGATTTATAGTTGGTTTGACTATCAATCAACTCGCAACAGCAACGTTCTTCTGAATACTGATGCTGGAACGTTACAAAATTGCAAGTCATTGCAAGAGAAGCACACACAGACATTACCTTTCTGTGTTTAGAAAGAAAGATGGCTTGGCTTGATGCTTAACTGGGGCAACGAGGGCAGTTGCCGCTGTTGTCCCCTGTCATTACCATAGTGCCCCTGGTCATTGCCTCCGTTTTATTTGAACAATGTCTGGTACAATGACTAAAATTCATCAGACTATAGAGATAGTTGTCACATAATTCGGGCAAGATTTAAAGTAGTTTTCAAACGACGAACACTCATACCAAATTCTGAATAAATGTGAATTGCACGATGGTACTAGGGTTTGCTCATGTGGAGGTTGCTATACAAAAGCTTGCTTCAAACCATTTTACAGCAATAGTGTTTAGTTTTGAGGAATTCAAATTTCAGCAGTGGAGACTCAGCAAGTCATTGTACCAGACATTATCCAAATGAAATTTGCAAAATGGCTGATTTTCAAGACCTTTAAGAACGGATTTGTATTTTGTATTCTTCATGTTATGTAAAGAGCTGCATGTTGAACAGTTGCATGGGCATTCTGACTTGCATGGTTGGCTGCACAAGCAAAATAGTCATGTCATCGTCCTCGACATTTAGCAACTAGATGTACTAATACAAATAATTTTGTTTTTGTTTTTGGCTGTGACACAAGGCATGCAATTGCAACTTCCAAGCTGATCTGCTAATTTCTTTCTTGTTTTTTTTGTTCCAATAAAAACTGAAACAAACTACATTTTTTGTGTCCATGGTAGATTTGACTTTTTTGGTAATTAAACAAGTTATGGGCGATTCAGAGCACTAATTCATAAACTAATCTGCTGGTAAAATACTATTGCAATTTCACAGCCCGAGTTTTTGCCAATCGTCGTTGGAAAAACTATGGGAATCAGGTAAAACACAATAAAAGTAGTGTATTATTTTGGATAGCGCATTTTCCATACATGTATATCCACAAGCAAGTGTTTTACTAATATTCTGGCAGTCTATGACAACCAGCTCAAATTGCTGATCACAGTGGAAAGGTTTATGTGGGAAAGCACTTACCTGACCTGTCTGCTGCCACCAAGTGGAATCTCTTAAGGTCTTTAATTAATGGCCGCACTTATGCTAAATGTTGCTGAAATCCATGCATGTATTATGTACTATGTAAAGGTACTGGACACTGAGTATTTACTCAAAATAAGTGTGAGCATAAAAGCTTCATCATCATGATGTTGATGATGATAAAAGCTTACTTGGTAACGAGCAATAGAGAGCTGTTGAGTATTATACATTGTGAGAAACGGCTCCCTCTCAAGGTAATATCGTTTTCAAATATTTATTATGCATCTAAAAACACAAATTTGTACAACAAGGCTGTTTTTTGTTCATTATTCTTGTTCAACTTTGATGACCAATCGAGTCAAAATTTTTGCAGATTTGTTATTTTATGAATAAGTCAGGATACACCAAATGAGAATAATTTATACTGGTCTTTGACAATTACCAAATGTGTCCATTGCCTTAAGAGGTATTTAAAGAGAATGGTTCATGCGCATGGCATATTAATCAATCATCAAGATTCTGCTGGATTTATTTTCACATCCCATTTAACAATAGACAACCAAGTATTTTGCTCATCACAAATGCAATTTACTTCAGCCATTTTGTTTCTGTACACTCATGATTTTGTTGTTGATAAAAACATAAATGAAGTTCTTGTACGTAGTTCTTGAACTTCTTGAAACACATCTTCGTTCGTTTCCCCCCTGCTTCCCCCCAGTCTCAACGTCATCTTCAGTGCCGCTGTCGTCGTCCACGTCGAGTACGATCCAGTGCTCCCCTTGTCCGACCACGCCCCCAGCGAGTAGGAGCATCATGACGAGCCCCTTCACTGTCCTAGGTGCCAGCCGGTCAGACAATGGCTTCGTGCATGCCCATCAACCACAGGTGTGTCACTGGGTGATTTTTATTTTCCCTTCCAAAACTTGAGAAATTGGTTGGAATAATCCGGCCGAAGACCCGAGTTTTACTATTTCTAATCCAAACCGATTTAGTATCCCCAAAATCATTTCGTGTTTGTCGAATGATCCACCTTGCAAAGTTTTGAATCTTGCAAATTTTACCGTTCCAAATCAGAATTTAATCGTCTCACTGAATACTTAAACATTTTTGTTGTCTTTCGCTAAATATGATCTTGCTTTGTTAACAGTGCTTTACCTTTGCTTTTCAAAGTAATACGGCTTGCTGATTTAACAGTGCATCCTATCTTGAAAACGTCTTTTGCATTGAGCATTTTCTTGAAGTAATGAGCATGATGTATAGTGAGGCTGGCCGACAAGAAGCCAATTTTTTTTTTTTTTTAACACTGACCCGTGAGATTTCAGAGTAGGGTTGTCTTAATTAGTTGGCTTCTTTTGGCTCAACTTTGGTGGCTGGTGAAATGCAATGAGAAAGCTGTAGCCATAGTTCCAAAGACTGGTACCCTATGTTTGATAACTCTACACCTATGTCTATAACCTGAAGATAAAGAGTACCTGACCATAGTAGTCAAAGGCAAGTAAGGACGTATCTGAAATTGCGACTTTGGCTAAAGCCATGGCTAGATCTGTGCATCTGCCTATTCTTCAACACTGGCAGACGTCCTTCTCTAGCTGTAGCTGTAGCCGAAGTCGCCATTTTGGACATTGCTCAATTCTGCCCAAAGTAAGTAGTATCTTGTAGAATCTCAATATATTTTTTTACCAATAATTGTATATTTTTGCCTCTTTTTCAGGTGCTTTCCTATCCGAATATCAGTCCAATCAATATCAGTCCTACAACGATTGGATTTCTTACCTCCCCGGTTGCCACTCCCAGGTCTACGCCTCGATCGACGCCCATCCCACGCTGGACGACGCCTCTGATTTCACTAGATGAGAATACAGATTACACCATGCTGTCTGGTAAGAACATTTTTCGGTAACTCTGTATTTAATTCAAAGGATTTGAGGCATTGCACGGTGAGGTATTAATATTGGTTAGCACCACGTGTGTATCTACTTGCCAGGTAGAGTTTGTTCTTTATTTTATCCTACTTTCGCGGAGCAGAATTTTCAGATTTTTCGGGTAACTTCTCAGTTCTGAAAAGAACTGTCCTGCGTCAGCGTGTTAGCTTTGCGGCTGTACAGGGGATCTTGCTCCTTACACTAGATTTTCGTGTGGATTTTCTCTGGGTCCACCTGATGCATTTTTGTGTGCTTTATTGTATATCTTTTAATATAGTTTTTACTTCATTTGCATCTTTTTGAGACAGGTTTATAGGATATTGCTATTTTACTAACTTGGTATTCATAAATATAAGTTGTTCTCTCTATTGTTCCCTTTTCTAAAGAAATTTCTTTCCTCTTGGGTTCAATTTAATTGAAGAATACCTTGTGGGAAAGCATTGTTCCATTGTTTATAACGACCCCTCTTCTCAATGGCCCTAATGTGTCACCTTAATACTCAATCTATTTTAATCTATTTTTGTTATTATTATTTTTTTTAATTGTTTTTGTAAATTTGTGGGAAAAAAATAAAATAGGCTGAAACCATTCAAAATTACAAAGTTAAGTAAATAGAAATTAACAATAAAGTGGTATAAAAGCATGCTTCAAATCTATCTAATCTACGGTAATGTGCATTCTTTCATTTTAAAAACTATTCCATGCAAATTACTGTAACCAACTTTAGGCTTACAGTACAATATAGTCTGGTACCATATATTCAGTTCATGGCATATCAGTATTCATTATTGCTAGTGCCTACTGGGATCCCAACCAATGCTATCCCTTTAAAAAAGCAAAGCCTATTGAATCCCGATGTTGCTGTTTCTGAGAAAACGCTCCTGGCCACTCAGCGTCAAGGCCATGCTTTTTATTGTGGTTAACCCTGCCCGTCATTGCCCCTTTCCTTGACAAATTATAACAGCAGCTGGGGGCCCAAATAGCAGCACATGATTCAGCAAGTAGCTTTATAAACAAGACCCTCGTAGTTATGAAACCACCTTGGAACGGCATTAAGAGAAAATGAGAATCGTGTAACGTGTCCGATTCCCCTTGTGGATTTAGGGAGTTAAGTTGCTGGCGGTGCGCCAGGCAAATTTGTTTGACACTGAACCGGATTTCCTGTATGGATGTCATGTGACCTAATCGAGGTGGAAAATTGGAAAGGGTACTTTTTTTATTGAGGGGGTAGGGGGTGATGTAGGGGGAAATTGTAAAGGGGGGAGGTTCGCTCAGTGGATTAATTGCTTGCTAAGGACGCCTTTTTAAAAAAGCTTTCGATAAGGGGGTGTGATTGGTTTAAAGAGATGCTTGCAGGCCTGTAAGATTTGTTTTTGAAAGGGCATCAATGCATTTTCTCCCAAGTAAAGGGCACCCTATGAATAAATTGTGAATTTCTAGAGCATTTCAAGGGCATTGGGCAGGGGGTATCAAGGCAATTGTCTTTGTTGCCTCAGTGAAGTATCAAACCTTGGGTTATACTTGTTGTGCTGTTATTAAAGCAGTTTGTGACACTCTGTATTGGGAAATGGACATTTCTACTACAACATTTTAAAGGGCATCAAGGCAATGACCAGGGGCATGGAGGCAATGACAATGGGCATCAATGCATTGACCACAGGCCCAATTATGGTGTTACTTAAACAGAAAAATTTGCCTAAAAGCACTGGACACGTTTGGTAATTGTCAAACACCAGTATTTTTCCTTGGTGCATCCTAACATATGCATAAAATAACAAATCTGTGAAACTTTTGACTCAATTGTTTAATCGAAGTTGCAAGAGAATAATGAAAGAAGAAAAACCCTTGTTGCACAAACTTGTGTGTTTTTAAATTTTGAGTAAGAAATACTATCAACAGCTCCCCTTTGCTTGTTACAAAGTAATTTTTATGCCAACAATTATTATGAGTAATTACCAATAGTGTTCAGGGCCTTAAAACAAATTCTGCTTATAAATAGCAATACTAGGAAAACATTCAAAGACAGTTTACATGCACATGTGATACTTTTGGCAGGTAACCTTATTCTGATTGCCATCATAATTTTGTCCTTAGCTATTTTTGGTGCTTAAAGACACTGGACAATATTGGTAATTGTCAAAGACTACTCTTCACATATGCATAAAATAACAAACCTGTGAACATTTGAACTCAATTGGTCGTCGAAGTTGCAAGATAACTATGAAGAAAAAACAACATCCTTGTCACACATAGTTGTGTGCTCTCACATGCCTGATTTCGAGACCTCAAATTCTAAACTTGATGTCTCGAAGTCAAATCCGTGGAAAATAACTACTTTCTTAAAAACTACGTTACTTCAGAGGGAGTCGTTTCTCACAATGTTTTATACTATCAATCTCTCCCCATTACACGTTACCAAGTGAGGTTTTATGCTAATAATTTTTTTGAGTAATTACCAATAGTGTCCACTGCTTGGTGGTGATTGTCTCCATTCCTTCTGTGAAGTTTCAGGGCTAGAATTTCATCATTCTATCTATATGGTGTAGTACATTCCTCTTGTAGTAGAGTATAGTCGTACTGTGAAAGGTGCAAAGTGCACGACCAGGAACACGACATCCCCTATTTACAAGTGGGAAAAGTGCAAGTAAAAAAACGACACCCATCTGCCCTAACGTAGGGTCAGTGGACTCGGCCTGTTCCTAAACTGCTCCTTGGTTTGGGCAGTCACAGCTGATGCTGGCAGGTTGTTCCACAGGCAGATATGGCGCTTGGAAAGAAAGAATACTGAAATGCTGAGATTTGGGAGTGTTGAATCTGGAACTGGACGGGGTGACCTCTGGTTTGTGTGCTACTTACCGCGCAATGTTGCGCTTACCATGTTTACAATCACACATACTTAACTATAACAGGGTGTTGTAAGCGTAGAATTCCTGGGGTAAGCACTGCTTGTCCAGGCCTGCAATGGTTTCATACTTTCTAAATGGGTGCCTTTAACTGTTTGTTTTTAGTACGTGTTGTGTAGATTGTATTACCTTGACAAGTTCACAGGGTCAACTTTTTTTTACCAAAAAACTCCCCCCCCCCCCCCAATGTGGGTGAAATGAAACCAGGATTTCAAGCAGAGTAATTGAGGTTGTGGCCTTTGTTGCCCTTGACACAATTTCATGGAGCAGCTAAAACCACAACTATTACTAGCAACCAAACAATACATCTTTCAGCTGATCAGGGCCCAATGTCATGGCTCTGCAAACTATCAGAAGAGTAGCAATGATAAAGAAAGCATCTTGCCCAAGGACACAAGTGTCATGACTGGGGATTCGTACCCACACCGATATGACTTAACCACCTGAACTTGAGTTTGATGCTTTAAAACCACTTGAGATTGTTATTATTATTATTAATGGATTATTTTATTCAACACCATTTAATAAAGGACACTGGCAGTAAAAAAAAAACCGGAATTGCACAAAAAACAGAAGGAGTAATCATAGTTCAAGATTTTGGAAGTAATACTAGTTGAGGTTGTCATATTGCTGCCAGACCATGCCAGGGAAAACCCCTTCTCCAAACGATACGTGGGGTTGATTTCAAAAAGATAGTCTTAACGAAGGCCTAGGTCTGGGACTCTATAGGAGTTGTTAAAATAACTCGTCCTTACTCGAAATAAGACTAGTCTTAACTCTTTGTGAAATCAAACCCTGAGTTGTTCCACATGCATTGCACAACACGCTGTTTTATGAGCAGGATTGAAAGATGTTTGTGAGACTCAAATTCAACATCCCACCTGAGTAACATGCCTGTGAAATTGTTTTCACAGGACTCGGGAAAGCACTGAGTACATAAACAGTGCTAACACACATCGGTGTATGTGTAAAATCCAAAATTCTTTATCCCCGATGCAAATTTAACATGCCTTATAACTCAACATTTGAACATAATTTTTCTGGAATAAAAAAAGAAATACACTAGAAAAAAAGAAACACAATTTTAAACCAATATTTAACCCATTTTACAAAATTGTACTTGAGGTTAGAAAAATGAAACGGTATTTATATTAAAAAACGACCAGTAATAATTTACAAGATGAAATGAATTCTAGATAGTGAAAACAGTGCAAAATCCTTCATATCCGGCCAGCAAACGTTTTCCACAATTAATTGATCATGAAATTGCAAGCTATCTGGAACGTGCTGTGTCAGATGGCATTAAGGAACCCTGTAGGTTGATTAAGTTTCCCTGATTGAATGATTCCATCAAATCCCCGAAGAGTCACGCAACAGGACTAGATCATCTACTTCCTGTTTGAGGATCACACAGATGCGGAAGTCGAGAAAACGCTGTACGGCCGGCCCCCCGTTTTTTTCGTGAACGGGGGTGTGTACATATTGCCTTTGTGGCATCCTGTTTGGGGATCACTATTGTCGGATGCGGAAGTCGAAAAATGCTACACAGCCCCCTGTTTTTTTTAAATGTTTTTTTTTTTTTCCGTGAACGAGGGTCCGACATATGCCTTTTTTTTTGCCTTTGTGGCATCCTGTTTGGGGATCATACGGAAGTCAAAAAAATGCTGCCCAACCCCCTCCTTTTGTTTAGTCGGGACATTTTTTCATGAACGGGGGTTGTAATGTACACACCGAATATGCCTTATGTAGCATCCTGTTTGGGGATCATACGGAAGTAAACAAAAACCCTGCTTAGCCCCCTGGTTTTTTTTAATCGGGTCGTTTTTTTTGTGAACGGGGGTGTGCACATGTGGCATCCACAAGGTTGTCATTATAAAGGCCACTTATTTACAGGTTGTAAATTCCCACCTGTTGAATTTCTCAAGATGTCTTTATCCAACGAGTAATACTGTTAATATTTGTATTGTTTAATTCTTCTAGTTAAGGAAATCTACATTTAGTTTCCCCTTTTTCTTTAAAGGCATGTGGATATGTTTGGTAATTTGTCACCCTTGTTGCGCAAATTTGTGTGCTTTCAGATGCCTAATAAAAGGCTTCAGGCGTGGTGGAGTCTTTAATATTTGAGTGAGAAATAAGCTCTTTCTGAAAAACTACAATGTACGTTACTTCAGAGGGAGCCGTTTCTCACAATGTTTTATACTATCAACCTCTCCCCATTACTCTTTACCAAGTAAGGTTTTGTCCTAGTAATTATTTTGAGTAATTATCTATAGTGTCCACTACCTTTCATATTTGAGTGAGAAATAAGCTCTTTCTGAAAAACTACAATGTACGTTACTTCAGAGGGAGATGTTTCTCATAAGGTTTTATTCTGTCAACATCTCTCCATTGCTTGTATGAGTATTGTGCTGTCACAAGTGTTTGTGCTGTCACTTCATATTTCTAAATAACTATTTGTAGTTTTTGTGTGTATTTGTAGTATACTGCTAATGCTTTTAATCATTTTTAATTTCTTATTTTTTTTGTAAACTGTACATTTCGGCTTTTAGCTGCTGTATTGCAGTAGTTTTAATAAACCATTAAAATAATAATATTAATAATAATAAAGTGTTTTCTGTTTATGAAGCTATGATCTGTTGATGTTTGTAATCACTAATCAAGTTCTTTTGTTGCGTCCTTTCCCTAGGTTTAATTGCGGCTGCAACGAACGACGAGGCCTTGTTAGGTTATAATGGTAAGTTGTATTTCACCCCCACTCACTTTTGAAAGTTGCATAAGAAATTCAAGATAATTTGTACCGTCCCAATATAATTGTTTTCATATTATTGTTGTAAAGCGTTTTGGTACCCTTTCGGTGCAGAAATCTTCTTTTGAAGATTTTTAGTATTGTTATGATATTATTATTATACAAATTAAAAAATTCAGTACTTGTGTCTTTAAATAATGACCAAGCTTCTCTACTTTGGGGTGTCATGGCTGAGCGAATAAGAGAACCGAACGCAAGCTCTGGTGTTTCTGATCAGCGTAGTGTGGGTTCGAGTCTCAGTCGTGACACTTGTGTCCCTGAGCAAGACACTTTACTCCACCCCGGGGAACCTGTGAGGGCAGAGATGGTTCTTGTGATTGATTTAGCCGAGTGGCGTATATTTGTTGCACAGGCTGTATCATCTTCCCAGGGAGCGTAGATGGTTTAAGGAATGAATTAAATGGCACCGTGACCAGGGGTAATGATGTTGGCAGCGCTTTGAGAACCCCTTAATTGAAACCAATTATCATTGCTATTAAAATCTTATTTATTTATGTTTACTCTTACGAAAAGATAGGTTTTCTTTACTCCGTAATACATGTAACTGTCGTTATTCTTTTATGAGAGTATGGAAATAAATGTATTCTTGAATTGAATTAAAACCTGCTATTTTCTCGCCTTTTTTTAATCTGTACAGAGAGATTTGTTCCAGTGAATTTGACAGCGGAACCAATGGAAACAGCTGGTAACACGGTGACACCAACAGAAACTAAATAGTTCTGAACAGTTTTATAAAAGAGGACAGACCAATTGATTTTGGGTTATCACTTTCTCAGTGTTCAGGAGTGACCAGTGTGGAGCTGCTTAGCAAGAGGAGATGTTGGCTTGTATTGACTTATCGGACATTTGGGAGGTCTTCAGGAACGCTCTTTGTATCACTAGCAAGGTCCACAGAGAGATGGTTGTGGCGACAGGGATTGATAGACGTTGCTTCTCTTTGTGAAAACAGGCCTATTTTACAAATTTGCTAAGCAACGGCAAATGTTTGCCAAGCTGAAGTTGATGACATCCAAAATTATCTGGTTAATTATTAATATTATTTTTTTAACGGAAAAATCTTATATTTCTGCTTAGCGAAAATTTGATATGCAGAAGGCTGCTTAGCAGTTTTGTCATGCCTGGCCTTGGTTGTATACTACAACTGGTGGTGAGTTTGTTTGGATTGTTGAGCATCTTAAAGTGGAACGGTTTTGGTTTGCTTCAAGTTTGGAGTTCAACACAAACTAAATTTTCGGTTTGGACATCAACTTTAACCCCTTGACACCGAGAAAGATTATGAGCAGAGAGTAGGGATTTTAAAGACGTCTTCAAGGCGACACTTTTTTTCTTAATGTTTGGTCTTCCCCATGCTGTGAGCTTTTTATTCAGGAGAAAATTTGTATCATAACAATTTGCATCCCGTTGAGATTTTATTTATAATAGAATTATCGTATTCTGTATAGTCCACTTTGTTGTTGAGTTTGCTTCTAAAGCCGTCTTATTTAAGTTTTTTTTTTTATTTATTTTATTTCAAAGATTTATTGGAGAGTATTTTAAAGAGTTTCATTTGGGTTTTGTCCTTCATCTCAGTATTGATGGCCTGCATTGTTTTATTTTTGTTTTATTTTTGTGTTATTTAAACTCTCTCAGAATTAATTGCTACAAAGGGATGATACAACAGTGGTAGTAATTAATTCTTAATTTGAAGTGCATTTCATGAAAAACTGCCACTGCTAGTGTCACCAGTCCAAAACAAAGAATCCTTTTGTATAATATTT
The DNA here is from genome assembly GCF_902459465.1 of Asterias rubens. Classification (NCBI taxonomy): domain Eukaryota; kingdom Metazoa; phylum Echinodermata; class Asteroidea; order Forcipulatida; family Asteriidae; genus Asterias; species Asterias rubens. Next base: position 14,407,081 of record NC_047073.1, read on the forward strand.
GTCTTGGGTGGATTTTACAAAGAGTTAGGACTAGCCTTAAGTTTTTAATATCTCCTGGGAATAGTCTTAAGTTAGGACTAGTCCTTACTCTTTGTGAAACAACCCCCAGGCTATTGGTCCTCGAGAAAAAAATAGAAATATCATGAAATGGAAAAAACAATCCACAAGAAGACAAACAAAATTAAGTTCTTTTTTTTTTTTTTTTTTTTTGGAAAAAAATACTCTTCTTGAACATTTTGAAAGTGAATAATTTGCTGTGAATTTCATCTTGATGGAGCCAATGTTGTATCATCCAACTTTGTTCATGTTCGATGAAAACTCCTTATTCTGCTCTGGGACATTAAGTATTTTCCTTCGACACCCCCCCCCCCCCCCCCCCCCCCCCCCCGCCCTAAATTTCACAACCATGCTAAAATTAAGCAAGGGACCCTCGCTAAATTGCTGTTGAGTTAAAAGGGCTGTACTGCATGTCCAATGATTCAGTCATGCAACAAAATCATTTTGTTTTTGCCATATCTTGCCAGAGATGTTTTTGTTACCATAATTTCATTTCAGAGAGAGGACTAGATCCAGTCAAATTGATTTGATCAATAGATTACAAGATATTTTCACTACCCCAGAAAAATCCATATTATTGTGTTGAATGATTTTAATGGATTCAGTACTGCGAAATTTACTGCATAGACAAATCAGGCTTTCAAAAATAAGAATTCAAGGCCTTCATTTAAGCAGAGCCTATGAATTGAGACTTTATTCTTTGTATATATTTTTTGTTTTAGATTTATTTATTTTATAACATTTTTTTCCTTTGAACAATTAACCTTGAAATTGTTAATCTTTCCAACTACTCATGATGTTTTATAAAAATTAATAATTTATTCAGAAATTAAATTTTTGGGATACATTCAGACATTTTCCGGGCGATAAAGAAATTCCCCAGTTGTAATGGACTAATTTATGAATGACATTGGCATTTAAACTAATCCTTAGAAACCCAAACTGAGAGATCGACCTACTTCCTTATGAAGGTCATTGCAGTAGGGTGTGGTTGAAAAGAATTTAAAACCCACAAAGTTTGAATCACTTCCCAATTTTAAAGACCTTAGGCAGCATTTTAGTCTAATTCAAAAATTATTCTATACTTAAGTCACTCTTTCCAGTTTCCAATTCTGCTTTGGCCCAGTCTTGTTTTCTAATTAACGATGGAGCCCATTTAGGCTGGAGCAAAGGCCAAAAGCAAGTGTCGGGGTACATTTAGCACAAGAAGGGTATACCTTTGGTAGTTATTTAAAAAATAAACAAACTAAAAAAAAATACTCGCGAAGATGCCCTGCAGCTGTTTGATATTGTATAACACTTTGAGAAATATTTCCCTTGAATTGAATGTGATTTTAAAGAGAGGAATTCAAAAACTTTGCAATCTCGGAGAAACATTTTTTTGCGTGAAATGTTTCTAAGATTTTGTATTCCAGTTACGGATTGTTCTTCCTAGACATTACCGCTCCAGATTTTCAGAAATATCTCAAAAACTTCAAATGTTTTAAGATGTAACTTTTTGAGAAACAATTCTTTTGAAAGGAATATGGTTTTACAGAGAGGGATTCTGAAACATTTCAATCTGAGAAATGTTTCTGCGGGAAATGTTTCTTTCTTAGGTGTTGTATTTCAATTATGGATTATTCTTCCTGCCTGGAAATTACCGCTCCGGATTTACTATATCACTTTTTGTGTGAAGTTTTCACAGATTTGTTTATAGTATATCTCCATTTATATAAGATTCAACCAATCGAGCCGTTCAAAAAACCAAAGGTATATTTTGTCTTTAAAGACAGTGGACACTATTGGTAATTGTCAAAGACTAGTCTTCTCACTTGGTGTATCTCAACATATACAAAAAAATAACCAACCTGTGAAAATTTGAGCTCATTCGGTCGTCGAAGTTGCGAGATAATAGTGAAAGAAAAAACACCCTTGTCAAACGAAGTTGTGTGCTTTCAGATGCTTGATTTCGAGACATCAAATTCTAAACTTGAGGTCTCGAAATCAAATTCGTGGAAAATTAATTCTTTCTCGAAAACTATGTAACTTCAGAGGGAACCGTTTCTCACAAAGGTTTATACCATCAACCTCTCCCCCATTACTCGTTACCAAGTAAGGTTTTATGCTAATAATTATTTTGAGTAGTATACCAATAGTGTCCACTGCCTTTGAACCATAGGACCCGACTCCCCTTAAAAAAACTTATGTATATATATTACATGTACGTATGTATTAAGCATTATTATTCACTACTTTGCATGATGTTGTTATAACCGCATCCAGAACCAAATAATAGCTTTTTGAATCCATGAATGATATGTTGACTGGTGTGAAATATATATCGGAGTCTGAAGACTTCTTGCCCAAATTTTGCCGGAAAGTCATTTTAATTTATGCGCATGTCTACTTTACTTGCCAGGCATATCTATCTAGTATAACCAATAATATTGGTCAAAATCTGGCGTATATTCACAAGCATGAAAGACTTTGTAAAACATTCATGTACATAATGTGTAATTTTTATAGTAATTATTTGTAATAAGACCAAGGTTGGGACTGGATGCGCCCTTGAATTATCAGGCTGGGCAAAGAGTCCTTGTATAAAACACTTCCTACGTTGTGCGTTGTGATTCAGATTTAGAGTTCAATAGAGAGTTTCGTTTTCGATGACGGATAGTTCTGTGACGGTTGGTAGTTTTCAGCCAACGATATCATTTTCAGCGCAATGCAGATTCATCCCAAGTATTGTCGTAGAAAATGAGAGACGACCGTCCTCGAAGCAGACGCATGGCACATGACGCCAAATGTCATCCTTACCATTGTAGAACCATCCGTCGTCCAAAACGAAAGCTACTTAATGTCTGTTTGTAAAACGGCGAAACTTTTCTGGAAAATTTTTCTTAATGTATTGAAGATCTTCCGATAATTGACTGTCTTTGTTTGACTTCATTTGACGGCTATCTAGCCTTTGCCTCCATTATTTGTACGTAGAGGGCGCTATTTTTGTAAATAAGATTTGTCGTGGAGAAAGGCATTAATACAGGATGTCTATGCACAGAGTTTTTGTGGCTCAGAGTGTGGAGCGAAGTTCTCTTATTTCTTGTATCTACACCGAGTGTGCCAGAGAATCATCTACAAGTTGGTACAATTGTAAAAAAAGGACCACTAAATATCAAAACTGGCCATTGATCTTTGAAAAACAATACGTAATTGGTTCAAATACAAGATCATGCAGTCAACAGGAATCTTTGATGACAATACACTGGGCATCCACATAAAGAAAAACAACTGGTTGAAAATTAAAAGGAACAGTTCGCGTCTGTAATTATAGTTTTAGAAATGTGACACATGGAATCTACAGTGAGTTTATACTAGTCTTGCCCCATTTTTGGTCTGTTTAGAATTGGTATTCCTTACTGCTATTGCACGCAGGGAACAAGATCAATCCTATGACAGGTTTAACCAAAATCAAAGTAAGTTCAATGAACATCACTTGAACCTTTTTGTAAGAACAGCTGCTTGTTAAAAAAAAAAATCAAGTTTGCAGTCGAACCATCTCGACTGAAGTTTATAATGTTCCTGCTGTCTGTTTTATAGGTATTGCAGATGGGATTTTTAATATTAGAGTATTTACTTTCCAAACCCAAGAGAAGCTTACAATGATTTTAATAATCACTTTTCACTGCAAAGATGCCCTGCTCATGATATTCATCTTGTTATTTTGAATGAATCAGTGCAGTGATTTCAAGTCGTTTCGTTGTGGTGCAAGATATCCTCGTGAGATTGAAGTGTTTTTAATTAGTGATATTATTAATCAGTATTTCACAACCGTCCATTGGAAAGAGAAACACTTAAAAAAGCGCAAGTGAATTGTTATTAAGACTACTGAAATTTCAAGAGAGAGAAGAAAACAAAATCGTATTGGAATGCTTTTGAAATATTTGTATTGACGATACTGATGTATATACATGAAGAAATTATTTAAGTACATGTAGTTGTTTACCTAATCAGGCACGTAATTTTCTGCTGATATTAGTCCTGTATACATTTGGTAAAGCTGAAAGTAAGTCTCGAGAAAACTTCTCTACAATGCAACAAAATCTCCAAAGCACTAATCATTTGTTGTATAAAGAGAAGAAACCTAATTCAGTATCCCACTTCTGACACCGCCAGTAAACACTATTTTTCTGTATTCCATTTCTGCAACCAAATCTATTTGAGATAAAGGTCTTGTGGCTCAGTATCAAAGAGCCGCTCAGCAAAGGAAAATGCTTAAAAGATATACAAGTCAAGCACAGGAGGTGCAGGAAACTAGTCACATTTTAAATACATAGCTTGATGGCTGGTAACCAGTTTCTGTAGAGCACATTAATGTCAGTACTCGGACAAACATAACTCAGACCGTTGGCTAAATGCAGATATATCTCTGTATTCCAGAGTAAAAGTTTTTAAAAATTGCAACATTGCAGCGATGTTTTGTCACCAGCTTGTGTATATGCTTTTGACAAATTTCATATTTTCCAGACTAATTAAACAAACTCTGACTTCTTTTTATACGGTTCTCAGTATTTTGACAAGTTATGTCTTCCAAGTGGAAAATGTGTGTAAAGGAACGAAAACCAAATCTTCCAGAAATATCAGGCTTTGAAGGATTTCTGCGCAAAAGTATTTTTTGATTTTTTTTTTAATGGCGAAAAAAAAAAAGACACTTGCAAAGGTACAACTTCCTATCTATCACAATCACTTTTATTATTGTATTAAACTGTAGGCTATAATGTTCATTCGTTAATGTATATTCATGTTAACAGCCTTGTGAACGCTGACAACTGTCTGTCTAAACTGTTATTTCTCGACTGTCGATGGAAAATTATCTACTGCAAAATATATGTTATATAACTTCTCTATAACCAATGTATATGTGTACTCGGTGTTGGTTAAATTTGATATGTAGTGCTGGTATGTAGAGGGATTTTAAAACCTGAGCAATTATTGATAAAAAATTTGATGTCTGAAACAGTTAGGAGCGAGGTGCACTGAAAGTCCCAAGATCAACTGTTGCAGTTGCGTGGAATGACTCTGGAGGGTCTGGCTTTAGACGTTGATCTCGTCACTGAACCTAATGTAAATGTCATGCAAGGTTTGCCTGTCTGAAACAAACATTTGTGACTTGGTTATTTTCTCTTACCAGAATTCAAGCTCCACGTATATGTGGGGAACCACAGTGTGTTTTAATAACTTTGTCTTCCTGGACGTTTTGTAGGGAAAAGTTGGATATATTTGACAGGAACAATTCCGGCTATTGTTGGTTAAACCATCTTTGCTACACATGGGCTGTGCAGGAAAAGTTGCTTCACCTTAAAAACAACTGTTTATTTCAGATCAGACGGTCAGTTGCTTTATTGCGGAGGGACGTAAAAATGGAATTACATGTTAAGTTCATAAACTAACTGCATCACACGACAAAACTATGCAAGTTTTGTACTTGGAGATATATTTTTTTGACAAAAAGGTTTTGTGGAATGACAAAATGTCCAAATAAAAAAAAAGATTGACGTTGCAGCCATCTTGCTTTTTCATTTGAACTAAGTCTGGTGCCTTTCTGTAAACCATAAGCATTAGAAGCACTTACAAACAAGGAATATGACAAAGATGGCGGATTTGGCTTGTTAATGGTCTGGTATTGTATTGTTCTATGATGTAGGGTCCAAAGCTTGCAAGTTGTCCTTGTTATTCGAAGCTTGACATTGCTTTTGTCTTTCCAATGTAGCGTTATCACTTTAGAAATGAAACTAGCTAAATGTTTTGTATTCAGAATTGATTATTAAAATCTCCAAATCTCCAAATATTTCATTAAAAAAAAAAAAATGGTAGAGCAAAAAAGATTCGGGAAAAAAACCTGTTTTACATTAATTCTGGTTGGGTTGAACAGCACAACATGAACACATTTTCAGAGTGAAATAGTAAACCGGAAACAAATTCTCTATATCCCTCTTCTGACACCGATTTTATTTTAAAAAAATGGACAGAGATAACGAAAATACCAATCACTCCACTTGAATTTACTCATACAATATCTGTATTCTTCTCCGTCGTGTATGTATTGTTTACAGAAAATATTGAAAGAAAAAAATATCCACACAAAAATTAATATCCTGTTGAAATATACAACGGAAGTTTTGTTGAGAATTCAATCGTTGTAATGCCTGAAATTAATTAATTGTCTAAAATTATGATTCCTAAGATCCTTATTTAAACCCCACGTTATGTATTAAACTGTGGGACTTTTTTCTTCGTAAATAAAGTATTATTTATATCTACAGTAATGTGAATTCATTTTTGTATTTTACATTATCTTATGAATTTTATGTTTATAATTCTTTACATTTTGTTTGTTTTTTAGGGTACTTATATGTGTACCCGATTGGTGAAGTTTATTTTGGCTCTAATTACTTTAGCTACATATATTTTACAAAAAAAATGTATTTTACGTTTATACAACTGTCAATAACTAAGAAACAAGGTTTTATCAGTGAACAAAGGTTGTGGTATTCATGCAGCTGTTTTTGCGATTTTTCAACAATGAAATGTTCTATTTACCTTAAAAGCTCAAGTTTAGTGTGCTGTGATTGTAAAACTGCTTTCAATTAAGGAAATGAATAAGGCACCCATCCAAATCAACCCTAGCTCAATATAGTTCGTGAGATAACCTGTATAGTGATGCAGTAATAGTGTATTATCCGTGGAATACAGCTGTTATGATCCAAGATGCACCTATTACATGTATTTGTCGCAGGTTTAAGCCAATGAAATTGAAACAATGCAAAGGCTGTACAAATGTTAATCATCTCTAAACTTTAAGGAGAGGAAAACCTATTCCAAGTTTCAAATTCACTTCATCTTGGAAAATCATCGGTCAATTGAACTCTGACTGTACAACTTCTGGTCAGACGTCTTGAATTGTGCATTTAAAATAACTTTTCGATGCGCTGTATATATAGTGCCCTGGTCAATAACAGTCCCGTAATTCCAGGGCTGCCATAGCGCTCCAAAGGCTTTTTCAAACACAATATCGACCTCTACCCTCACAGGTACCCATTTATACCCCTGGGCAAAGAGAAGCAGTTACAGTGAAGTGTCACGTTCATGGACACACTAACATGCAACTTTCTAGCTGCCAAAAAAAAAAGAGGAAACGTCCGATCACACCTCACTTTTGTACAGTGTTTTTAGTTTTCTATGGCACTGTTTTAAAAAGAAGAAAAAAAAAACGACTGAAAAGTTGCATGCCTGGACACAAGTAACAAAAAACTGGTATTTGAATCCTATTCCCCAATGATTGAACCACCAGAGCTCTAGATCGCACAGCCATGACTTGCTATGATAAGGAATAACTAAAAATCAGTTTGTAGGGGTTTGTTATTCAAAATTCTGTTCTGTGAACTACATGTAAACCTCATCTTCAGAAAAACCTTGTTGCTGGGTTGTTAAAAAACTCTGTACGCTAAATTGTTCCTTACTTCTATTAAACGGCAGGAAAGTCAATGGATTGCCAATGTATTTTTGTTTGTTTTTATTTTGATGGGAAAAGTTGCAATCTGTTGTTGTCTTTTTTTTTCTTGGTTTTTTGTTCCTTCGCTTATTCGATAATCTAGATAATTTATATATTCTGTAGCTGTAACAATTATTGCATAAATACAATTTACTGTATATCTTTAAAAAAAAAAATTGATGAAAATTGTGTATATTATTTCTGCAGTTGTATTTGCTTTATGCTCATATTATGTACAAAAGAAAACCCTGTATATTTCTTATGAAGATTGACGCTGTGTTTTTGGTACAGCCAGTTTTGTATAGAACATGTACATAGGACGGAAAGGAACTTTTTGTATGGTCTAGTTTATAATATTTATGTCTTTTTTTCTTGTTTCCACGGAAAAGATGGCATTTGTGCCTATACTTGAGTTGAAAGGAAGCTGTAGGTGAAAAAAATTCTATTAAAAAAAAAGAGAGATTTTCTACAGGGTGAAACATTGTGCCATGTGTGATTTTGTGCATTACCAGTGACTTCCCAGAATTTATATTTTACAAAGGGTTTTGGCCATGTAACCGAAAGGCCTATTGTCTTCGTCCAGATTTTTTGGGTTCGAGTCCCCGTCTTGACACTTATGTCCTTAAGCAAGACACTTAACCATTACTGTTCCTTCTGCAAATGCTGCCATCAGAAAATGCGGTTGGTTCCTGCTGTCACCTCTGTAACAGAGGATGGATTTGACGTTCTTGTGAAAATAGCATGACAGTCAGTTGCTGTTTTCTCAGCGAGTAGACGCTGCATTCAGCTGAAACTTTCATATGTGACTTATTTTTTTTTAATTTTTATTTTTATTTTTACAATTTTGCCTATAAATTAAAATCAGTTCGACATAAACAAATCTATTACCCAGTTTGTATGAGACCAACATAACTTATTAATCACACAGAATAGCTGAAGCTAATCATATTCTAGTTAACATAAACTCAAATATATATTACATTTTTGTGTTAGAATCTTGTTGAGTCTCACTTTTAGGACGTGCCTTGTAGCTGCGCTGGAAAGTAGGCGCTCATGAGTGGGGGCGCCGAGGAGGCCAGGGCACTGGGTGCAACAGGGGTGCTGCTTAATTGAAGGGGTACAGGTCCCTGTCTCCGAGCACTCTCTGCTCCCCCTCCTGGGTTAATTGGCGGGTGTTGTGGGCGTTGGAGGTACTTGGGATCTAGTGCTGGTTCACTGCGATAGGGGCAACAAAAATAAAACAATTATTATTACTATTATTTATTTTGACCTCAACAAGGACAGGTACATCACAAAGCACAGTAGAAGTGAAACGATAGCACAAAGAACCAATCAAAATATTAACAAACACATTAATTATTCAAGCAAAAAGCACACAACAATTATACAAAAACAACTAACAGAACGCGATCAGGAGGGCAACAACATGAGCAAAAAAAACCCAAAACTTAATTAAATGTTAAATGTCGGTCCACACTTCACATCTCGTTTGAATAATCCTCGAGCAAACAAAGTTCTAGGTCAAAAAGCTTCTTTTTTTTAGTGTGCATGGGCCAATGGTTCGGAAAAAATCTTCCTACTGCCATTAGGGAATCTGTTACTTAACCTTCGATTCGTGAAGTTCTAAAGACTCAAATTTTTCTGTTTAATTGCTTTTTTGTGTACTATGATCTTGATGGAATAGTGCCTTATAAATTGCAATTGTTTATCTATATGTCGTCAATGGTTTTGCAGTACAAACCTGTGTCTTGAAGCACTAGTAGGTACAGTCATAGAGGAAGTGTTGTACCCTCTGTGGGCGGAGTCTGGTATATGGGGGATGGTACTGACTGTGCTCGTTAGATGAGGGCTCGGCATTGGCCATTGTCTGGTGGAAGGAACTGCTGGTTGTACCTGACGAATCAGAAATATAGAATTACGTGTGTGTTATCTTTAAAATCAATTCAATGATTATTCCATTTATTTGAAATTTGCTTTGACGCAAGATTGTGGGTCCGAAAAGCTAACCTCTGATTTCACAATGACTATAGAATACGTATTGTCGTCTAGTTACACAATTTCTTGATTTGTGCAATTCATAATCATAGACATTAAACTATGTCTATGATTGGTTGTTGCTAGCTTGGCCTTTATTTCCCAATCTGTGAATTTGCTGAGTTCTTATGAAGCAAACAAACAAACAAACAGCCCAACAAACAAACAAACAAACAACTTACCCCTGAAGGCCTGTAGGCCACAGTAGAAGTTGGAACCTCAAATAAACCATGTCGTTTTGTCAATTGGGCCTCGTTGACTTGCTTGTTCAACCAGTTGATAACTGAAAAGCAAAAATGTGTACAGACGTAATTCACTTGCGCCGTCATCAGAATAATCTAGGTTGTGGTGGGAGTCTATTTCCCAGTGCGTTGTAGTGCCCATTTTAGGCCACACTGCATTGACATGTTCACCATAATTTTGAGTGTTTTAAAGGTACGGTCATAGATTTTTTTTTGTCAACCTTTTAATTTTAACTTTATTTTTATGTAAAAGCAGTTACATAAAAAGCCAAATCAGGTAGACCTATTAGTAGTACACTACTGTTTCGAGTTGAAAAGTAAGGTTCCTAGGTGTGTACCATGTATGCACAGAAAGAATGCCTATTTAAAGGCAAAATTATAAAGAAAGATACATCTTAAAGTCACATGTGAAAGTTTCAGCTGAATGCAGCGTCAACTTGCTGAGAAAAAAAAAAAAAATTGTCAAGAACTCGAATCCATCCATGTATAGCGAGAAGACAGCTGGAAACAACCGCATTGTCTGGCCGCAGCATTTGATGAAAATAAACTGACTTGGGGTTAAATGAAGACAAATTGACGAGAGCTGAACTTGCACCAACGACCTCCAAATTGTGTGCCAGTGATCCACCAACTTAGCTATCTATTCCTAGTGTTGGTGGTTTTCCCTATATTGTCAACATCTTTGTTTGGGTGGCAGTCAGAAGCCATACAACTGTAAACAGCCGTGTAGCCGGGGATCAAACCCAAATTACGATACAACCTGGGAAGCGGCAGCCAGGGGGATCACCTTTAAGGGGATGTGACTTCTTATTTCAGATATTTATAATTCCCTTGTGGAAAAAAAAACTGATGCTCCTCACCATTCTCATTGGTCTTGAGTAACTCTCTGCTTTCTTCTAGTTTTGTTCTTGTGCTCTCCAACAATTCTTTCAGACGTTCATTCTATAAATAGCACGACGACACTTTGTCATCAACGTATCTTGGAAATATTCTTTATAAAAACAAATTAGTCCTAATATAATGCGCATGAGCCAAAACACCAAATACTGTCAAAAAATGTTTCAATACACAGACACCTTAGGTAACTGTCAAAGACCAGTATTCTCACTTGTGTATCCCAACAAATGCATAAAATAACAAATATGTGAAAATTTGGACTCGATTGGTCATCAAAGTTGCAAGAGAATAATGGAAGAAAAAACCACCATTGTTGAAACCAATTGGTGTGAGTTCAGATGCCTAAAAAAGGCTTGAAGTCTTTAAAAAAAAAAAATAAAAAAAAAAACTGGGTTGCTCAAGTCCTGTATGTTTTTTATACGCTCAACAGCTCTCCATTGCTCTCCATTGTGCCCTAGTACTAGAGAAGAATCTCAAGACGCCTCCATACCTCATGTTCCAGTTGTTGGATTTTGGTCTTCACCGTGTCCAGTTCTTGTTGAACTGTTCGGAGAGTCTGGTTCCGTTCCTCAAGGAGCTTCTCCTGCTTCCCTGTGATTGCGTTCTTTAGCTTCAGCTGCCGAAAAAAGCGCACTCAGAGATTTTTTTAAATTTGACACAAGCCTTCTACAGGTTGACCAAAGAGCATCATTTGTGTTTGATAGATGGAAGTTTGCACCGTAGATAAAGAATATTATTTTTGGTTTTACCCATATATAACACACTGATGTGTGTAAGCACTGAATACTTGGTACTTTCCCGAGCTCTGTGAAAAAATCACAGGTATATTACTCGGGTGGGATTTGAACCCAAAACCTTTGCAATTCTAGAGCAGTGTCTTACCAACTAGACCACCGAGATTGCCCGGTAGCTAGAGGCAGTTCGAATCAAATATGACTTGTGATGTTTACAAGGCAGACTTTAAAAGAAAGGTCTGGAATCTTAAACCATCTCAGCTCCCTTGTGAGTATACAGCCTGTGCTGCCAAATATGTAGCGCACCAATCTAAATCAATCACAAGAATCATCTCTGCCCTCACAGATACCCATTAACCCCTGTTCAAAATCTTTACCAATGACAGACCTTTTAATTTCTTAGAACACATGTCTGTTTTTAATTCTCACCTTTGCCAGAGCAGCTTTTAAATCTCCTTGGAGCTTCTTAATAATGTCATTTCCCTGTTGACAAAAAGAAGAGAAAAAAAATAAAAATCTCTCTTTACCTCGTCAAATAATACACACGGTAAATGTTTAATAATAATAATAATAATAATAATAATAACAACAGTTTTTATAACGCGCTTTTCACACCAGAAAGGGTGTCTCAAACACTTCCAACATTATTACCCCTTGTCACTGGGCCATGAATTCATTCCTTAAACCACCTCAGCCCTCTGGGGAGTATACAGTTTTATATGTAATTGTTTAGCCAGGAAGTGTTGTGGCTGAGCGGTTAAGAGCACCAAATTCAAACTCTGGTGTTTCTGATCAGCAGAGTGTGGGTTCGAGTCCCCAGCCGTGACACTTGTGTCCTTAAGCAAGACACTTAACCATTGCTTCGTCCTTCGGATGGGACGTAAAGCCAAAGGTCCCATGTGTTGTGTAAAGCATGTAGAAGAACCCAGTGCACTTTTCGAAAAAAGAAGATGCTTGCCCGGTTTTCCTGGCTGTGGCTGCTGTATGTGCCGTAGCACCTTGTAAACCCTTATACATGTAAGGGTCTCAAAATTCATCACTGCAATTACCTATCTTTCTGAAAGTTTGTATATACTCAGCGCCTTGAGTACCTTGTTTGGTAGACACGTGCGCTATATAAGACTTCGATATTATTATCTTGTATAAGTTTTCTTCATGTAATCATATACCCATCTGTCTAGTCCAATGTCTGTCTGTCTTTTGTTTCTCTGGCCGCCTGTCTTGTCCTAGGACTGATTTCTACAGGTTTTGACTCACTCAATTCAAACTCCTCTTTAATAATATTGGCTTCTTATATAGCACACATATCCATCACTAATTGATGCTTAAGGCGCTTTAAATACATTTTTTCCCTGTAAGTATGTGGGACTACCTTTGAATAATGAGACCTATTCCTTTAAAGCACAATGTGTTGGTTTACGTCGGCGAACTCCTTCTCTTTTTGATAATTGCACTGGGTTCTTTTTAAGTGCGTTACACAACACATGGGAACAACAGCTTTATGTTCCATCCGAATAACGAAGCATCATGATTAAGTGTCTTTCTTAAAGACAAAGGTGTCACGACTGGGACTGGAAGTATAAGTCTGTCTAGTCCAATGTCTGTAGTCTGTTCTTTTGTCTCTTTGAGCTACTATACTTGTGGTCTTGTGGACTTTTGCGTCAAATTCGAGCCCTTGGGGTCAGAGTTTACTGTAATTATTACAGTCAGGGAACAAGACACAGATGGTGGCAGTCTACCTTCATGACCTCATGGGACGTTGACTTGATGGTGCTCTCTAGCTTGGCTACCAGACTAGTCTTATGGTGTACACTTTCTTCCAACTTGGCCTACAGGAACAAGACACAATTAAAATATTTCTTTACAAATTAAAAAATAGTTTTCTAATAAACAGGGGATGAGAGTCATTGCTGACAAAAAGCTCTGAACCTCAGGCATGATATTTGGTTCTTGGAAAAAAGTAGGAATATTTTATTGAATACAAGGACTTACCTACATGTACACATGGTGTAGCCTCTAATAAACATTGCAGGCTATTTAATCACAATTTTTAAAGATTTGTCAAATGGCAAAAAAAAAACCGGAAAACTGACGAAAGTGGGAAAAATATCATGTCTGAAGCCTAGAACTCAAATAATATTGATTGCATTTCAGACTTTTGTGAACACCTGGAGTTATAGATTACATGTAGCTTTTGGGAACAGTATCTTCAGTGCTAGAGAAGCCTGAAGTTAATTAAAGGCAGTGGACACTATTGGTAATTACTTAAAATACTTATTAGCGTAAAATATTACTTGGTAACGAGTAACGGGGAGAGGTTGATAGTATAAAACATTGTGAGAGACGGCTCCCTCTGAAGTGGCGTAGTTTTTGAGAAAGGAGTCATTTTCCGAAATCAAGCATCTGAAGGCATACAACTTCGTGTGACAGGGTGTTTTTTTTTCTTTCATTATTATCTCGCATCTTCGACAACCAATTGAGCTCAAATTTTCACAGGTTTGTTATTTTATGCATATGTTGAGATACACCAAGTGAGAAGAGTGGCAGCCCTGAGAGTGGTCTTTGACAATTACCAACAGTGTCCAGGGTCTTTAAATTTAGATATGGTTTTAATATGTTTTTAATACAAATTTCTTTATAATTCATGTACAAGTTGACTTGTCTTAAACAACCAGTGATTGTTTAAAACGCCCCAAACCTTAAAAAGTGATTTACGCAAAACAAGTAGGGTTATGACCTTGTTGCACTGGCAAGACCAAGGTCAGTGACCTTTGTGCTCGGGCTTGAGTGCTTTTTGTATTTTGTTACTAAAGTTGACTGCTACAGTTTAGTTTGCGAAACACAATGTGTGCATCTTCTTGCCAGGTAGAGAACTGTCTTGCTTTATATTCTACTACTGCAGAGTAGATTTTCGGAACTCAGGAGACTTCTCAGTTCTGAAAAGAACTGTCCTGCTTTTTAACTACTACCTAACTTTGGGGACTAATACTTCAGCTTTTAGACTGAGTTCTTAATTGGTCTCAACAGTAAGGAATGAGCTTTTTTACCCTCTGGTCACTGGCGGCTTCTATCAGCTGATTGCCCTTATCCAGCAGAGCCTCTTTGTCTTGAACCTCCTGCTGAAGCACTGCGATGCGTGTCTGCTGCTGGCTCAGAGTCTGCTCCCGGCTCCGCTGGTCTGTTTCCAGACTCCCACGCTGCTGCCGCAGGGACTGTAGGTCACGCTGGGCTCGCTTGTAGTCCTGCGCCGGAAGAAAAGTTTAGTTTATAAATATTTGCATACTTCAAAATTAGCATAATCATTTTCATTGCTATGTAGTGCAACTTACTTAGAAGTATGTAAAATAACACTATAAAATACACATTGTGACCCTCCCTTTAAAGACGAAATTTCTATGAAGTTTTTCTCTAATTTACCTCATCCAGAGTCCCAAGCCTTCCTTTCAGTTCTCTCATTGATGACTCCAGGTGATATTTCTTGTCGGTCAGGTCCTGCAAAAACAAAACAGTTAAAGTTGACGGAAAATAATAAACAGCGCTTTTTCACACCCATAGGGGTACACAAAAGTGAGCAGTATTTTTTTCCTGCAAGGTGTGTGTAGCTAGGTTGTCAAGTATGCGCCCTATTCATTTAAAGCCATTGGACCCTTTCAGTACAGAAAAAAAAAAAAAAAAGTTCACAGATTTACGAATAATTTACAGGGTTTACAGAAGGTAATGGTGAAAGACTTCTCTTGAAATATTAGTCCATGAAATACTTTACTTTTTGAGAAAACGTTAAAACAATGTAATTCTCGTTAGCGAGAATTACGGATTTATTTTAAACACCATGTCATGACACTGCGAAACACGCGGAAACAAGAGTGGGTTTTCCCGTTTTTTTTCTTCCGACTCCGATGACCGATTGAGCCTAAATCTTCACAGGTTTGTTGTTTTATATATAAGTTGTGATACACGAAGTGTGGGACTTGGACAATACTGTTTACCGAAAGTGTATAATGGCTTTAAAGCACCTTTGTACTGGTTTATTAGGTGCTGTGGCGCAATATGCTGCCGATCAGACCAAATGCACGGGGTGAACCCCTTCTCTTTTTGATAAGTGCACTGGACTCTTTACTTGCATTACACAACACACAGGGCATATGGCTTTTACATCCCATCTTAAGAACGCAGCAATAATGGTTAAGTGTCAAGAGTCACGACCAGGATTTAAACCCACACTCTACTGATCAGAAACACTTGAGCTTGAGGAGAAGCAATGAGCATATTATTTTTGTGCGTACCTGTACCCAGTGTAGTGCAAGCTACTTACTTGATTGGCCCTCTGGAGGTCCGATAGTCTTGCCTGAAGTTCAGACGACCCTTGTAATCTCATGGTGTCAATATCTTTCCTTTCTCGCTCGTGTCTTTGCTCCAAGTCTCGCTGATTCTAAACATTAGAAAGATACAATTCATAAACGATAAAGAAGGGGTTCATAAACACAACAGTTGGTCACAAGTGAGTAACGCTCACTTGAACTCCTCAGACTAAATCCAGTAATTGCTATACCAAACGGTTGGGGGCAAGCTTTTCTAAGTTACACGAGAGACGACCCAAAATGTTTCCATACTTTAAAAATATTAATTTTAGTTTTTACCCATACACCGATGTGTGTTAGCACTGTATACTCAGTACTAGAGGCAGTTCGAATCCTATGTTCATAGAATTCGAACTGCCTCTAGCTACCGGGCAAACTCGGTGGTCTAGTTGGTAAGACACTGCTCTAGAATTGCAAGGGTCATGAGTTCAAATCCCACCCGAGTAACATGCCTGTGATATTTTTTCACATGACTCGGGAAAGAACTGAGTATACAGTGCTAACACACATCGGTGTATGTAAAAACCAAAATAAATATTATTTATCCCCGTTGCAAATTTAACATCTCTTACATACTTAAAAACATTATTTTTCTCATGTACAGTAGTTTTTTTTTTTTTTTTTTTTTTTTTTTAATCTTTGACAAATTCCTGAAATTCCAGGCACATGAGGACACAAGGGGTGTAGCACTATGCCCCATATCGACTACCAAATGGGTATTGGAGGAATTCAAATGGAGTAAGTCTTTACCTGCATGGCTTTCTGTCTTTCCTCGGCCAGTTCTTGTTTGTGTTTAGCGACGAGGCTCTCTGTGTGGGCACTCCACTCTGATCTCAGACTCTCCAGTTCATGAGTACGAGACGATAACGCCTGAAAAACAGAACCATTGGGAAAGGGGGGGGGGAAACAAGAAAAATCAAAGCTTTTGCGTCATCTTTGGAAAGAGACATTTAAGTTTTCCAAAAAGGATTATGTTAACAAATAAACCAGAATATGTCTATAAGGGCAGAGTTTCGCGGTAAGCAGAGCCATGAAGTTGAGCCCTGATGAGCTGAAGAGCTGCATGCCTGTGGAGTGAAATCACAAGAATCAAATCTTGTAATTATTTACCTTGTGAGTTTCCTTGAGTTGTCCTGAGAGGGAGGTCTCTGTGTGAGTCAATCTCATTGATACTTTGTTGTGTTCAGCCTGCAACGAAATAATATACAATCAATAATAATAATAATAACGAAGTTTTATAGAGCGCACATATCCACAAACGTGCTCAGGGCGCTATTACAAAGAAAGAAAGGGAAAAAAAAAAAAAAATCTTTATGATATGACTATGGGTGCACAATGGTGCAAATATTTTCATGAGTTGAAAGATGGAAAGTTTGAGGCGGAGCCGAGTTGAATGGATCTTTTAACAATGAGTTTAACTCATCAAGGTCCAATTTCATAAAGCTGTTAAGCACAAAGATTTGTTTGATTTTGCCTTGATGAAAACAGGATTACCAACCAAATTTCCATTTGTTGCATACTGCTTGTTACTGATATTCAGCTGTTGTTTGCTTATCCTGAAAACCACGTGAACATTTGGCTGGTAATGCTGTATTTATCAAGGCAAAAATTTCATGCTAAACAAAATTTTGTGCTTAGCAGCTCTAAGAAAATTGGGCCCTGAGCATAAAAGGACTGGTTTATTTCCAGGGAGCTTTCTGCAGAATCAGGGAGAGTTTGCAGCTGTGCCACGGCAAGGTGCGACAGAGGGTCGGCCATACCAACCTGTAATGATTTGAGGCATGTTGCCAGGTATTTCTTGACGTCAGTGTCGTTGCCTGGTTGTAGCTTAAGAGCAAGGTGGGTTAGATGTTTGAAGGGGTTGGTCTCCACCAGGCAAAGCTCCGCCAAACCCTGAGCTAGGGGCTCGGATCTCATTAAATGTAGGACAAACCTGCAGTTGGGTATATCATAAAAATAATAATAATTCCGACTGATGTTAAAGAACATAGATGTCTGGGCGTTGTAATCTTAGATAAGACGGAAAAGATGTCATCTTCTTCTTCCATAAAAGTACTGACTCAATTACATGAGCAAAAGCGTACTGTGGTTTGTAGTGGTTTTTTTGTCTGTTTTATGGTAGATAATAATTTTACGTAAATTTAGTAAATTTGTTGTATAAAAGGCCGAAATGCATTTCCCATCGTGGATAATAAAGTGAATTGAATTGAATTGTGCATGCATTGGCTCACAAATGACGAGACATGAAGGCAAGTGCATCAATTGAAATTGACATTGCTGTACCAGGTATAATCAGGGTAGCTTCGAAGCTGTTAGTTCTAAAGATCAAAAAGTACCAAGACCTGGCCAGGGAACTTCATAAGATTTGGCAGGTGAAAGTGAAAGTAGTCCCTGTGGTGGTTGGAGCCAATGGCACCATTTTGAAAGCACTAGGGAAACATCTAGATGAAATAGGGACAAATGTGAGGGTAGATCATTTACAGAAGGTGGCGTATTTGGGAACAGCAAGAATCCTGAGAAAGACTCTTGAGATCTAAGGCTACTAAACTTACTTGGGTGAGTCTTTGCTTTGCTCTTCAAAGCATCGTTGGAGAAGTTCTATGAGCTTCTGTGGGAACGCTGAGAAGTCAACCAGCAAACCTTGCTGAACCTTCAGGCTGTGGACAGGAGAAAAGAATAATCAAATTATATACTGACTGTTATCACTGAATGTGTCTAAAGTTTGTATATTTGTGTATTGTATTTGAGGATAATTTTTGTTGATGATGTGAGTCCATTACTTCAAGTTCCTGTGATTGTTTTTAATCATTGGCAAATAAACCATTCTAAACCATTCTAAACTTAGCGTCGAGTGACATTTTTAAATGTTGATTACTCCCTAGCTTTTTATACCTTTGAAAGTCTTCTTCTCCAAGAGCCAAGTTGAAGAGAAAGAAAGGATCAGCATCATCTGTGAGTCGTACATTCAGCTCCTGTTAAGAACATTATAAAACTGTTAATCCATATCGGTCTAAATAGAAGATTACCCTAGAACAGACAAATGCTGTTAGTGCCTAAAAAAGGGAAAACCTGAATATGTACAAGAAGTTACTGTCTTTCTTCATACTGTCATTACAAGCGATTTTTTTTTATGCCTGCTTGCTCAAGCCTAGTCATGAATATAAAGTCCTATACATGCACAATGGCCATTCACAAATTATATTATGTTACTCTTTTACCACAATAACTGGAGTAATTTCGCAAATTTTATTTCACTCTGTGAAAATCACTCTGTGACAATGTGGAACAAGTCACGAAAATCATTTTAGCATGTAATGTATTTTCATGACAATGTTTTTACTCACTTCTCAAATCTACCACCTCAGCAAGTAATATTTTAAGGTAAGCTTTCTACTATCAATCTTCACATGGTATAAGTTTAATGTAAATCTGTGGACATTGTGTTTGTGTTCCAAAAAGTACCCAAATCCTTTATTGTAAATCTGTGGACATTGTGTTCTGTGTTCCAAAAAGTACCAAAATCCTTTAAGGAAAATAGAAGTTTAAATAAACTTCAAATATTGAAGACTTTTAGTTGTCTGACCTTTCTTTGCATTGGGGAGGATGCAGTCTGAAGCTCAAGCTGAACTCTGATTGATGCAACCCTGGATAGGAAAACAGAATATTAAAGGCAGTGGACACTATTGGTAATTACTCAAAATATTTGTTAGCATAAAACCTTAATCGGTAATGAGTAATGGGGAGCTGTTGATAGTATAAAACACTGTGAGAAACGGCTCCCTCTGAAGTGACTAAGTTTTTGAGAAAGAAGTAATTTTCCACGAATTTGATTTCGAGACCTCAGATTTAGAATTTGAGGTCTCGAAATCAAGCATCTAAAAGCATACAACTTCGTTTGACAGGGGTGTTTTTTCAAATTGAGCTCAAATTTTCACAGGTTCGTTATTCTACACATGTATTTGTTGAGATACACTAAGAGAGAAGACTGGTCATTGACAATAACCAAAAGTGTCCTCGAGTGTCTTTAAACCAAATCTACGTAATACAAGTTTCCCTGCAGTTTAACAGCACTGAGTATTCTTCAAACCATGTAAGTTTAATGTTAATCTGTGGACACTGCGTGTTTTGTGTTGTACAAAAAGTACCCAGACCCTTTAATTAGCATCCAGCACTTATGACGTAGATTTTGTTTAAAATACCCGGCTGTCAGACAAACATGCCACACCACCAACGCGTTCACTGCGTCATTGACGTGCCAAACTGCGTTAGGGTATACATGTAGTTAGCATGGGTAAACATGTAATTTCGCATTTTTGTCTGAGATCCGGGCTCTTAGCTTCTTTTTTTAGCATTAGTGCCGAATGCTATATTGATGGGGACCCTTACCTGTCATCGTGCCCTGTGCACTTCATGCACACGGACAACACGTGGTTGAACAAGTGATCGTTCATGATTCATAAAACATAGACTAGTTATGCTGCAGTACAAACCAAGTCTTCCCGCTGCGAAAAAGAAAGAAAGTTGATTATTATTATTAATATTAAAATATAATTAATAAATTAACCAAATTCCATAGTTTTCAGCATTTTCGATTTGTGTTTTTTTTCCCTATGGGGGCGTGACCTAGCTAGCACATTTTTGCTAGCACACGTACGAATATACTGCTCTGGATTATAGTTGCGATAACGTAACCCTCCTCCCGCCGTCAGAGGTTACGATATTGCAACTAATACTATGGAGGGATATGATGTAGATTATCAGACAGATAATGATCAATATATATTGAGGTTTGTTCTGCGGAACTAGTTGCGATAACGTAACCCTCCTGCCGACAGCGTAGCCTCCGGCTCCGCTGTCGGCAGGAGGGTCGACAGCGTAGCCTCCGGCTCCCTGTCGGCAGGAGGGTTACGTTATCGCAACTATTGCGGAACGACCTAATTGCATTACTTTTAGTGTAAACAACTTTCAAAATTTTGCCAAAGGCGCCACCACCTTTTCACTCATTTTTACAACAACATTACATTTTGAGTAAATTAGATTGATACTATTTTCATGATAATTATTGATATTAACAATAAATTATATAATATCAAATGAAAAAGTGGTTGCAAGATACAGGAAGGTTTCCAATTGTTGCAAGAATAAGAGTAATCATAACCAATGAAACCATGGATGGAGGTAGAATTCATGTCATAAAATGTCCAATCATCAATGTGTGTCCCCACTCCCTGCTGTCCACATGATCACCGTGACCATGGCCCATCCCATTGGTTAAAACTAGATGCAAATGTCAAACATAATTTTGTTTAGTACACAGAACCCCTGCCTGGCCTGCCAACCAAGTGCAGAGCAAGCAAGCAATGGTACTATAAAAATACTATGGTAATTTCAATAATACTACTTACTTAATTACAGTATAGTGTGTAAAAAACTGTCAGAATGTAATGATTAAATCAAATTGAAAATGAAATAGGAAGTAACAAGTAGCGAGTGTATGATGATTACAGGAATCTTCTTGAAATCTCAGCTTGGTGGATTACTAGCGATGCTCTAGCTAGCGATTATTGTCGACAATGACTTACCCTTTTAATTTAAAGACAAAATCATCTGGACGTTGCAATTATTTGGACGATTCTCTTTAGATTTGTTGGATCATCGCAATCGTTGATCGTAAACAAAACATTGACATTTTGATCAACCCGCCATTACATCAGGCAACCAGACTTCATGTAGAAGACTACTACGTTTTTAGAAATAGTTTTAAAAGGGACCCGACTAAATATGGTGACCTCATTTCCAGCCGTTTTAAACAATATTGTTAACACTTCTTCTCTATACAGTTTAAAAAGAGACCTTATTAAGTTAAATATTTTAGCAAATTTATACATAGAGGTAATATATTATACTTTATGAACAAAAAAGAACCAATTACAGTGCAAGCAATCACCCTTTTCCTGCAAAATTCAACAAACTGTTGACCGAAGATTGACCACTTTAAGGCGTACGGTGGCGCTATGACAGTTTAGTGGTTGACACATTACGGACTGCAAAAAATGGAGAGGCGCGAGGGTTCGAATCCTGTCCGAGTGTTAAAATGTCTTTGGATTTTTCCTTGGGACCCGGGAACGCACTGAGCATAGAGTGCTTATCGGACACCGGTGTAAGGTAAGTGTCTTTGTTATCATCCCCGTAGAGATTATTGGATTTTATTTAACTGTAGGCGGTTAAAACAAAAAATGGTGAAACTGAAAGTAAAGACCACGTTAGTCCTGCAACGGAGGGGTCCAACCTGGGCTAAGACCACGTGAGACTCGTCGATGTAAAAATGGTTCATCGTCCTCTTGTTGTTCTTCTTCTTTTTCTTCTTTCTTCCACCTGAATAAATTACATTGTCAAAAAAGTAATGCATGTATCTATAAGCTACCCCAGGAACCGGGAAGTCGTTTAAAAGGCAACTTTGTTTGCCATCATTCTTTAGTAGCGAGGTGTGGCCACACGGCTAGCACCCGATTCTGGCGTATGTGGCAGGAGATTCCGTCGCCCATCCGGGGATTCAGAGGGTGAAAACACGATGGGATAAATGGTGAGGTGCGGACAATTATCTCGGATGATGTAGGCCTACTTCTATACCATGTGAACTTAGTGTGACCTTGTACATTCTTTGTATTCTGGCAGGCAAGGTATATACTTATGGGCAAGTTGACATTTTGTGTCATAATTTCCACATTATCCAAGACTTTATGAATTTAAAGTAAAAGCTGGACAAGTTTTGAGATGTGCCTCCATCATATCAAAAGTTGATAAGAATTAGACAGTGCAATCTCCATAAAATACAAGATTTGATGTTTTCATCCATTAGGCTGTGTACAAATTTTGCCTGCAGGAAGTCCAGAATCTGTGGCTCTTTTGTAGACATGTGATGTCACAGGTCACATCGTCTATACGAGGGTTTAAATTTACTTCAGGCACGTACATACGGTTATAGTTGCACTGAGCAAAAGTGATACTGGCTGATTTATCATAAATTGTATCCGGCTTGACTCCTTGAAAGTCCGCCAGCTTTCAGTTGTGAACGTGTGAAATTGTTTTAACCGCTATAATTTTGAGTGGAGAAAACAAGCGGACTGGCCGTTGTTCAGATTATCATTGAATAATTAAAACAACGAGAACAAAAAGATAGCAAACAAACAAAAAGTTGCGAAGACCACTTCACAACCTTCAACACCGGATCCGATATTGTGCAAATAATAATTACAGTTGATTAAAGACACTGGCCACTTTTGGTAATATTGTCGGGGTCGATTTCACCGAGCTTTTTATTCAGCAGCACCAAATCTATGGAACAACTTGCCAGCTAACATTCGTAAACTGCATTCCCAAAGTCTTTTTAAATCGCAACTCAAACTTTTCTTTTTAAGAAAGCCTTCGGTAATGTGTAGTGAGTTTTGGACATTTTTTATTTTAATTTTTTAATTTTATGGTCTCTATTGAGTGTTGCTTTCCTGTATCAAAGTTCGGTGTTTTTACAGCCTTTATTGTTTTAGGGTGTTAACACCTTTTTCTGCTCGTAAACTTGTATAGCTACTTTGCTTATATATTTGTACGGGTGTACTTTTTAAACTTTTCACTTATTGTATGTCATTTTCTGAATCTTTTGCAATTTTTACTGTCATGCGCCCTCGAACACGCTGGTCCAGGAGAGAGCGCAGTATAAGATGAATAAATTATTATTATTATTATTATTATTAGGACTAGTCCTAACTTAGGACTAGTCCTATAAGAGATAACACAAACGTACAGCTATGTCCCAAGTTAGGACGAGTAACTCTTCCTAACTCGAGATAAGACTAGTCCTAACTCTTTGTGAAATCCACCACAGTAGCCTAATCTCACAACATTATGCATAACATCACAATTTCTAACAATTTGACTCATCGAAGTTGCAAGAGCGAATGACGAAAGAAAAAAACACACAATTATAATAATTAACTTGTTGCACACTTCGGTGTCCTTTCTGGTGCAAGGCTTCAGGCCTGGAGTCTTTTAAACATTGAGTGAGAGTTTCCTCGTTCTCAAAAAACTATATCGTTCAGAGGGAGCCGTTTATCACAATGTTTTAGACTATCAACAATTCTCCATTGCTCATTACCAAGTAAGTTTTATGCGAACAATTATTTTCAGCAATTTACCAATAGTGTCCACTGCCTTTAAACCTGCCACCTGTTTTATCATTACCAGCACATCTTGAACAGTAAACGAAACCATTTTTAATGAATTTTTGGTTTGTATCAGCAAAACAATTCTTAATAATAGAATGGTCAAGTGGTTGACCTAGCTACCTGAGCGCTCTTGACTAGTTTTCAAAAGCGATTAAGCTACTCATCAACTTTAACTAACTTGGAAACTACCGAAGCCAGCCTGTGAAGTTTCACAGGGCCTACTTCAAAAAGAAACGATTAAATGTTCAAAATTAATAAGAACCCGAAACTTTCTAACTTTAAAGGTAAGGTTGTCTTTCTTTTTGTTGGAACCGTTCATCGAATTAGGCGGGAGCGTTTTTGAGATATCGCCGGAAAGCTTCAGGGGTTTGTTCACAGCGGGAAGAATAATCCGTAATAATTGGGGAAACAATCTGAGAAACGATAGTGCAGAAAAAGATTGAGATAATATTCTTTATTCCCGATGCAATTTAAACATCTATTGAATCGTTGCGGTACCAATACCAATCGCTGCCAACACATAGGATTCGAACTGCCTCTAATTACCAGGCAATGTCGGTAGTCTAGTTGGTAAGACACTGCTCATGGTCGTGGGTTCGAATCCCACCTGATTAATATGCCTGTGATATTTTTTCACAAGACTCGGTTAAGTACTGAGCATACCGTGCTAACCAACATCGTTGTATGGTATATTCTTTATCCCCGATGCAAATTTATTAGCTGAAATAATTATTGTTGAATCAGGTGTTATAAAGTACTAAAGCGGAAATAATACAAGAGCGAGAAATTCTCAACCAAATCCAGTGTCAGGGGGGTGGAGGTGTTTGGAAAAGGAAAACATGTTATCGGTGTGGTATCTGACTGTTTGAGTCATTGATAACATAATCATTAAAAAAAAAAAAAAAAAAAAAAAAGTTTACGTTAAAACCTAATTCAATAGCATTGACAATTCGAGAAAATCGCCAAAGCTCTGACGTGGTATGATACTCTCATGGGGGACTGTACTTCACTGAATAATCATTCACTTGACCAGTTTATCTCATAGTTTATCCATCAACACCCATCTCTGGACGTCTATTTTGAAATTGGCTTGCACCGGACGCAAAATACCATCACCGATTATTATTTGCCGCTTTGGCGTGGCGCCAACGCCAAATAATCATCGGTGATACTTGGGCGTAAAATGGCGTTACCATATCACACCACCACCACGGACGCTCAGTGAGCATGATAGGGTCCAAAGGTTGTGATAAGAGAAGTGCGTGATTGGACGTCAAAATGAATAATTCATTTACTCCACATCCTGTGTTGTCTGATGTCTGACGAAAGATATACATATTCATGAGCTGCATACTAGCATATCAAAGAGCCCCCCTTAATTTCCTCGTGTGAAAAGGCCTAAAGATACCCTAACCCACATCCTCTCCTACCGATTTGTTATTATTATTATTTTTTTACAAAGAGCTAATTAATTTGATGTTTGTTGCGTTCCCCCTTACATAGTTATAAAATGGTACTCTTCTAAAAATGTTTGGCAAGTCAGTCAACCCGCTGGTGAGTGTAATATTCCTCCATGGTGGTGTGAACTAGAAAATAACAACAATTAATATCCACAATCTACACAATCATAGGTTTTGAACGCACAATTCGGATATCCCAAAATTCCACCACCGGTTGCAAAAGTTGACCGACTGCAAAAAGCCACCACCGATCCCTAACGTTGACCGATTGCAAAAAGCCACCACCGATCACTAAAGTTGACCGATTGCAAAAAGCCACCACCGATCACTACAGTTGACCGCCGATTGCAAAAAGCCATCACCGGTCGTGAATATGCATGACCGATCGCTAATACCATCACCGATAATGAATATGCATGACCAATCGCTAAAATGGACCACCGATCGTGTTTTATCACCGACTGCTAAAGTTTATCACCGATCGCATAGGACCACTACCGATGACAAATTTGATCACCGGTTGCAAATGACCATCACCGATGATTAAATGCCTCTTTGGCGTTCCCTACGATTCCCTAATTTAAAAGCGAGGTAGCAAGCGCAAAGCCGACAGTGGCATTTTTGACATAATAGCTGCTTCCTCATTCACTCGCTCGTCCGCTCACGGTTGAGTTAACACACCATTATAAAAAGTAGCCTCCTCATCGGGCAAAAATTATCTGGGAGTCTGCGAAGTAAAAAATACCTTTTGATATACAACTCCAAAAGCCTGTGACAGTTTTATACCAATACATGACGTATATAAATGTTCAAAGTTTTATTCAACGTAGGCTAGGTGCGTCCTATTCTGGTTCTAGCCTTCGATTTAGGACTGTTCGAAACGTTTATACGTACGCGATTATACCAACGGTGTCAACCTCGAGTCAGTTAAAAAATGCCTCCCAAAAAAGTAAAGGCAGATTATATTCTGTTCGGAGGGAGCATCTTGACGATGGATGAAGACAACCAGGCCACAGCTGAAGCCGTGGCCATCAGGGAGGAGGAGATCGTCGCCGTGGGGACGATGGAAGACGTCTTCTCCTTCAATGGAGTTAAGACAAAGATGATCTACCTTAACAAGCAGACCCTGATGCCCGGGTTTATTGAGCCACACCAACACGCCATCCTTACCGCCCAGACAAACAGCCAGTTCATCAACATAAGCGGTGTCAATTACAGGTATTACTATTATTTTTATATATTTATTATTAAGTATTTTTATACAGGTTAAAGGCAGTGGACACTATTGGTAATGACTCAAAATAATTATTAGCATAAAACCTCATTTGGTGACGAGTAATGGGGAGAGGTTGATGGTATAAAACATTGTGAGAAACGGCTCCCTCTGAAGTGCCATAGTTTTCGAGAAAGAAAATTTTCAACGAATTTGATTTTGAAACCTCAGATTTAGAATTTGAGGTCTCGAAATCAAGAATCTAAAAGCACACAACTTCGTGTATCTCGCAACTCCGATGACCAATTTAGCTCAAATTTTCAAAGGTTTGTTATTTTAAGCATATGTTGAGATACACCAAGTGAGAAGACTGGTCTTTGACAATTACCAATAGTGTCCACTGTCTTTAACACGGAGGATATATAAGGCCTATTGTAAAATTTCCATAAGGATAGAACCAACTTCGGACTGATGATACCCAAGCCAACATCCGTATGGACTGTAAAAGGGGTAACCCTGTTTCAGCCACCCCTATGAGTAGGTGGCAACGGCCTCTGGAAAAAAACGATTGTAGCCCGCATCTTGAAGTGGCTTTCAGGCCTTGTGTGTCTGGCAACTTGCATAAAAAAACAAAAAACAAAAAACAACAAAAAACTTGAAGAATTTTACGGCGGCACGGCAGGCTTGGAGTTTCATCTTTGAGAAGGACAGGTCATTTTCTTTTTGCCGAATGGGCATTCTCATTGGAAACGCTATGGAAAACCTTTGAAAGGGCACCAAGGCCAAGACCATGAGGCAACATAGGCCATGGCTTCCTTGGAATGCCCAACCCGACCGGAAGGGATATATAAAGGGTCTCTTTTTCAAACCAACGAACTTTAAAGACTGACGTCATGTGCGCCTGATGGGAAACTAAAGAGGCACTGGACACCTTTGGTAATTGTCAAAGACCAGTATTTCTCACGATTATCCCAACATTATGAATGAAATACAACTCTGCGAAAATTTTGGTCATCAATTGGTCATCGAAGTTGCAAGAGAATAATGAAAGAAAAAAACACCCTTGCACACATTCGTGTGCTTTGAGATGCCTAATCAAATATGCCTTTTATGATTTTTGAGTGAGAAATAACCTCTTAAAAAAAAAAACTACGTTACTTCAGAGAAAGCCATTCCTCACAATCAACAGTTCTCCCTTGTTCGTCGTTACAGGTACGTTTTTAGGCTAACAAATATTTTGAGCAATTACCAGTACGGGGCCTTTAGTGACGAAGTTACTTATACTTGAATTCATTTGAAATGAACAATCTACTTGTATGGAAAGGTTTGCGATAACACCATGTAGGTCTAATGACTATCTCTAAATGAGTTGGGTGGTTCTGAAAAGAACCGTTGGTTTCAACTCGACGTTTCGATCAGGCTTTGATCGTGTCACCACAAACCTTTCCATATTGTATTCCCACCGTGCAAAGTTTCAAACCTACTGATCAACATGTCCATTTTTATTGAAGGAGCTACCATGGTAACCCGGGGATTCTTGAAGTCATGGAGAAAGAAATGAAGACACTTGCTGGTGTCCAAGAAAACTCCAAATGGGGTTTGTTTTTCGGTTGGGATCCAGAGCTCGTGCCCGACCTTCCGACGCTTAGCGCCGCCTACCTGGACGCTACTTTCCCCTCAAATATTCCGATGGCAGTGGTCGGACAGAGCGGTCATGTTGCCTGGGTTAATAGTGAGGCTCTGAAACTGGCAAACGTGAGTGTCTTTAAGCTCGATTCATACTTCCTGCGAATGCGATGTGAATTTGACGTGAATTTGTCGCACTCCCCTGCACCACCCGCTGCGAGTTGCCAACATTTCAACTGAATGCGTACAAGAAAATATTTCGTTAGTTCGCATATTATACGCATTCGCAGGTCGAAGTAAGTTTTAATCGCAAAACTACTTTTAAAGTTGGCGTCATCTCAAAATTTCGCCATCTTAAGTTTTTTTAAAGTACAAAAATAACATTGTATCTCGTGGTATCCTATTCTGGAGTAACCACCTCAACTCGAATTTATAACCTCAAGTGAAGTTTCGTTCACTCAAGTCATTTGATGAGAAATAAATTAAACTTATTTCCCGTTTGGAGTTTATGGCTCTTGCTCTACCAGCCAGGCTCCTAGTGGATAATGGTATCGTGAATGATGATACCCACGCCAATTTAACACTGTTTATAAGCCCCATGAGTAGGGTATGGCAACGTGGCCCTACTTGGTAACGAGTAATGAGTAATGGGGAGAAGTTGATAGTATAAAACATTGTGAGAAACGGTTCCCTCTGAAGTGCCATAGTTTTTGAGAAAGAAGTAATTTTCCACGAATTAGATTTCGTGACCTCAGATTTAGAACTTGAGGTCTCGAAATCAACCATCTAAACGCACACAACTTTGTGTGGCAAGTTCGATGACCGAATGATCTCAATTCTTCACAGGTTTGTTATTTTATGCATATGTTGAGATACACCAACTGTGAAGACAATTATCAATAGTGTCCACTGCCTTTAAGGGGATTTTACATGCTAAAATAGTTTTAGTCTCATGAGACCAAAACTATTTTCTGACTTGTTTTACTCATTTCTCAAAAAGTACACAACCTTAGTTAGTAATATTAGAAGGGAAGCTTTCCACTATCACTATCTTCAAACCCTGTAAGTTTAATGTAAATCTATGGACATTTTGAAAAAGTACCCAAATCCTTTAAGCGAAATCCTATTAAAATAACATTGATTTTTTCCACAGGTTAATAATGACACACCTCAGCCTCACGGTGGGACTTATGTCAAAGACGAAGAGGGCAACCTCACCGGGAAGCTTCTCGAGGAGCCTGCTATTATGGGCGTCATAGGGACGAAACCCCCTCCAAGCCAAGCCGAGATCGAAGAGTCAGTCCGGAAACAGTGGAAATACTATGCTTCAGTGGGCTTCACGACCGTCACGGAACTGGCGTACACACCAAATCCAGCCTATGATAGGTTTTTGAAGACCATCTCTGCCTCGGATAAGTGTCCAATCCGACTCGGTAAGAGTAACTTAACTTCCACGTGTTGATTTTGACGAATCTGACCCTTTGGTCGTCGACGGCTCCAACACCACACGAAATTTAATTTGTGTTCAATTTGTCGCGTCGAAGACGTCTATAGGCCCTTTTCGAAACCACGGCTGCGGCTCGTTTGCGTCCCCATGCTGATTTCACGAAGAGTCCAGGTATCAGGTTTGATGTCACAGTACGTCATTAGCCTGCTGACAGTTTCATCATATTAAGAAAGATGAAACTTGGTGATTTGTGTGAAGTTGAGACCTGCCTAAATTTAACACTGACCTGTACTTTGTTTATTTCTAAAAGTGTGAAATTAACCATATTTTACATAATTATAAACAGAAAATAGTTTCGACCCTAGCAGAGTCTTTCTCGAAGACTCTGCTAGGGTCGAAACGTCAGGCCATTAACTATTTTTTGCATTTATACTCTCGGTCCATTTGGTTGGTAAGTTGTTTGCAACAGCTAATTTTATTTTCTAATTATAAACAGGTCTGGTGACCATTTAAAAATCTCCTTTTAAACAAAACTTCCTAGAGCTACCATGGAGGAAGGGAGTTACTCACACTGATGGTTCTGGCGATTTACATCAATGTTAACTGTTGATTTTACTCTAGTAATTATTTGTACTCTTCTTATTTGTTTATAGGCCTATTGCTTTCAAGATTTCCGTTTACATATCCTTACATAAAGTATTATCGCTTAGTTTATATTTTTATATCGTTAGTTTTATAATGTGATTGTATTGTTTTTAACAATGTGCAGGGCCCAAAATGGAAAAAATGGAAACCATTTTTCACTAATTTGGCTCACCCTGGGTAAATAAAGGAAATAAATTAATTGAACAATGAGCACTTATGCCAAACTTTAATTGCATTTGCCGTCTTTGCAAACGTTTTTTCCTTTCTTTTCTTTGGTAGCACTATATCGGCTCATACACCCAGTAGAAGATTGTCGTTTGGAGTCGAAGGCCTCGGGGTCGAAGACCAAATCAAGTTTGGCGCCTCCACCACGATCATATTGTCCAAGGTTCAACTCTTACAGCGAAGATGCTGACGGGCTGCCCAGGTCTGGTGCTGAAGTGCCCAGCATTGGCAAGTACAACGACAAGCTCTGGGAGGCCGGCGTGAAGATCATCGCTGATGGCTCCCCGCACACCGGCACCTCAGCAGTACGTGAGCCCTACCTGCTTACACAACTGACTGAAACCCTTGGCTTTCCCCCAGCACCAGGGTACGGCATTCTAAATTATGACACGAAGGCTATGTTGGACACAATCAGAAAGTGCCACAATGAAGGAAAGCAGATTGCAATTCACAGCCATGGGGAACGAGCTATCGAACAAGTCCTGAAATGTTACGAGGAGGTAAAGTCTTCAGACATTTTTGGTAATTTAGTTAATTATACAAGAAACCTTTGACAAGGAACATCGCAATATCAAGAAGATTGGTTAAGAAGCAATCATCATCTGGAGAATATTGGTAGGCTCTAAACCATAAGCAAATTATGAGATTCAACTTTGTGTAGAAAGCATCAGAACAGGTAGTAGGATTTGATTTGTTATGTTTCTTTGTCTTGAAGGTCTTGGCCAATGATCCGTGTACTATGCGCCATCGTATGGAGCATCTTGGCCTCGCGACCAAAGGACAGATCGCCAGAGCTGGTAAGATCAAACTTGCCCTGTCATTCTTTGTGGATCAACTTCGCTTCTACGGGTTGACCTTCAAGGATGGTATCTTCGGCGAAAGTAGAGTCAATCGCTGGACTCCACTTTCTGAGGCAACAAAGAGTGAAGTTACTTGGACAATTCACCAGGTATAAACCTACCACAGGACTTGACCTGACCAAATCCAAACCTGCTTAGTGTCTACACACCCACATTAAACCTATTCCATTCCAACAACCTACTATAGTACCTCCCAAACCAAGCCTACTCTCCCCATCGCAACCCAACCCAGCCCAACCATACCCAATCAAGTAGAGACCACGCTCTCAACCCACTATAAACATATCTCAGTTGACAATCTTTTGAATTCATTGTGCTCTCTCCCCACAAGGACCAGCCAACATTTCCTGGCCAAGCCACACCCTTCGCTAACATGAAGACGGCCATAACTCGCTGCGAGAGGGACCACCCCAACACCCCATACGGCCCAGAGTACCGCGTGCCCATCGACGAGGCTCTCAAGGCCTACACCGTCAACGCGGCATGGCAGCTTCACTTGGAGAAAGAAGTGGGTAGCATCACAGTGGGCAAGAAGGCCGACCTGGTGGTGCTGTCTGAGAACCCGTACAATGTGGAACCAGTTAACTTGGAGAGGATTCAAGTCATTGAGACATTTCTCAATGGCTGCCGCAATGAACTTGCTAAATTCCAAAACCTTCCTAAGACTGACTTCCAGATACTTGTGCGTCGCCATGACAACCCGTAAGAGAAGCTACATGTGCGCAGGATCAATGGGGGTGGTCCAGCAAACTAAAGGCATTGTAACAGTTTTGCCTCGTGGTAACTAAAAACAGGGAGCTAGTTGCAACTATACATTTAATCTTTTGTTAGGTTAGGCCTACCAGTAATTATACCATGCTATGTAAACAGATTGTATGTAAAGCGGTCTTTAGAAGATTTTTAAGTGCCAACGCCTACCAATAATTATACCATGCTATGTAAACAGATTGTATGTAAAGCAGTCTTTAGAAAGACATTTTGTTTTGTTGCTATTTTTAAACTTGATCCTTCGCTAGGTTAGGGTTGGGGTTAGGATTTAGAATACAACGACTTGTCAATGCATGGAGGTAGAAATAAAGCAGTCTTTTAGAAAGACACTTTGTTACAATGTTGTTGCTTCGTTTAAACATGATAATTTGATAGGTTAGGGTTAGGATTTAGGGAAACAAAGATTTGTCAATGCATGGAGGTAGAAATAAATCATTCTTTAGAAAGACACTTTGTTATGTTATTGCTTCGTTTAAACATGATATTTTATTAGGTTAGGGTTAAGATTTAGTTATTCCGCCATTTATTTAGGGATACCAAAATAATACATTATGCTACGTGAACAGATTGTATGTGAAGCAGTCTTTAGAAAGACACTTTGTTATGGTGTTGCTAGGTTAGGGTTAAGATTTAGGGATACAAAGATTTGTCAATGCCTACCAATATTTCAAGATATGTAAACATAAAGCTGTCTTTATAAAGACACTTTGTTGTGTTGTTGCTACGTTTAAAGGTTTCTGATCTTTTGTTAGGTTACAATTTAGGGATGCAAAGATTTGTCAATGCCTACCAATATATAATGCTATGTAAACAGAAAGTTTGTAAAACAATCTTTAGGACACTTTGCTATGTTGTTGCTACGTTTAAACAATACATGTTATTAGTTTAGGTTATAGGGTTAGGATTTAGGGATACCAAAATAATTGTCAATGCCTGCCAATATATCGTGCCATGTAAACAGATTGTATGTAAACCTGTCTTTTGAAAGACACTTTGTTGTGATATTGCTTTGTTTCAAATGATCTTTTGTCAGTGACCAGGTAAATACCACTTAGCCAATTAAAGATAGACAAGAAGGACATTTTGTAAAAGTCTCTCTGATTTTTAATACGTGATAAAAATGTTGTTTATATGTTATCGTACCAGCTATATTCACTCTGACATAATGAAATACTGTTAGTATACAAATAAATATTATTTTTGAGTACCTGAGGAGCAAAATAATTTTTACTAACCATGGATAACAATAATCTGCATCGCTCGCCTTTTAGTAGAAACGTCAGAGATTTGTCCGTTACTTTGTGCGATTTGACCATACAAAATATATGTTAAAGGCACGGGACACCTTTAATAATTGTCAAAGACCAGGGTAATCATATTAAAGACTCCAAGTGTTATGAAATCGTAAAAATGGAACACATCAAATCATCAGTGCTGGAGGACTCAAGATCGATCTTGGACTAGAAAGCGAGAACTCCGACACTGACTCAAACAACAGAGACTTGAATAAAGCACTGCAGATTTTAAAATGAAACTTTAGACTTAAAAAGATAAAAAAGTGTTAGATGCTGTCAGCTTTCGAGGAGTGTGTTGCTTCTATGATTAAGACTTGGTTAAATACATTTCTTAATAATTTCAGGATAATATTTCAGGATAATTTCATTTGTTTGATGGGAACCCCCAAAACAGTTTAAAGAAATTGTTTAAAGGAAACGTTGCCTTGGATCGGTCTTTGAAAAGCATTTGTAACCGTTTGTTATAAAATGCATATGGTTAGAAAGATATTTTAAAAGTAGAATATCATGATCCACACACATTTGCCTCGAAGTTGCGTGGTTTTCCTTTTACTGCAATCAGCAACCATGGATTTTGAATAATACCATTTTTAGTTTGGAAATTAAAATGTGTGTTACTTTTAAAAACATTTCAGATATTTTCTTTTCAGAATAACTTACCAAGTACCCAAACAAATGCAGGACTGGAATAAATGTAAGCACAAGCAAGGTACAAGAATACTTTTTGCAGTTTTAGCTCTGAAATAGTTTAAAATATATAACTTTTTAAAAGATAAACTTAGTGGCAAATAAACATTATTTAATGCAGCACTGATGTGTTGCAGCACAAAGAGTTAAGACTAGTCTTATCTCAAGTTAGGACGAACTACCCAACTCCATCACACACAAAATTTGATAATTAATTTGTACATGAAAATGTTGTCAAATAAATAAAAAATTTGATTAGTTCATTAGTCTGTGCATTGTTTTGTTTCTACAATAAAATTTTGATGTCAATAAAAATTGCAAGGCTCACATGATTACAAAAGTACATGATTTGTCTTTACCCTGTTCTTATAGCATCTTACTGGATAGAATCTCTGCGATATTTACAAACCCTGCTGGAATATGTTCTCAATGGCAGACCTTCCCACGTGGTATTTTACTGGATAAGATCGCTATTTTTGCTTCACCCTCTACTGGTTACTCCCCTGCCCGATAATGGTACTTTCCTCTTGATGGGGAAACTTGTCACTTCCCTGCCCGATAACGGTACTTCCCTCTTGATGGGAAAACTGGTCACTTCCTTGCCCGATAATGGTACTTCCCTCCTGATGGGAAACTGGTCACTCCCCTGCCCGATAATGGTACTTCCCTCCTGATGGGAAACTGATCACTCCCCTGCCCGATAATGGTACTTCCCTCCTGATGGGAAACTGGTCACTCCCCTGCCTGATAATGGTACTTCCCTCCTGATGGGAAACTGGTCACTCCCCTGCCCGATAATGGTACTTCCCTCCTGATGGGAAGCTGGTCACTCCCCTGCTCGATAATGGTACTTCCCTGTTGATGGGGAAAGTCCCTGCCCAATAATGGTACTTCCCTCCTGATGGGAAACTGGTCATTCCCCTGCTCGATAATGGTACTAACCCTCTCGATAGGATCACTACGGGTATGTGAGCGCGCCAGTGTCAGCCTTGTTGCTGTTCGAACGTTATCATCTCAATCTCGTAAGCCCCATTCCGACACCTTCTTCTGGGCGTTGGCCATAACGATCATAGCAGTCCCATTCGCGATGAAACTACGAATAGTCCCGGGTCCGATTCCGCGATAGAGACCGAAGAATCCTCCTCGCTCTTTGATGACCAGCCGCATTCTTTTTAAGACTGGCATGTCTCTGCAAAAGTAATAATGACAAAAAAAACAAGACTACCTTCAGCAACATTTTGAAATTTTAATAAAAAAATTACAAATACTTGGTTCCTATAACATCATGCTTTATCACACCCCATGGGTATACTCAAAGCACTCAGTATTTTTCTCCTGTAAGTTATGTGGAGCTACGCATGAAATCAGTTCTTTTATAGAACTTAGTAATGGTTTTGACAATGTGCTGTGGCGCAATATGCTGTCGATCAGACCAGAAACATCGGGGAAAACCCCTTTCTCTTTTTCGATAAGTGCACTGGGTTCTGGTTACGTGCATTACACAAAACACAGGACCAAAGGACACGGCAATAACGGTACAAATGTGACGATCTGGACTAGAACCAACACTCTGCTGTTTAGAAACACCAGAGCTTGAATCCAGTGTTCTTAAACACTCGACCACAGCGATCTTGCATCAAAAACAAAAAAGTCATGACAAAGATTCCAACCCCATTCTGGTGACTAGGCCATCAGAATTTGAGTTTGATTAAAATTTGAGTGCTATGCTCGAGACTGCATTCTTACTTTCCATAGTTGCCTTGTACTTGTGATTTCATGTATTCCAAAGGCCATACGATCCACCAACCTAACGTGATCAAAAAGTCAAGGAATGGTAAAGAAATGGTTGAAAATTCAAAATCATCAATCAAGACTGTTTTAAAGGGAAGGTACACGTTTGGTAATTACTCAAAACAAATTGACTTGGTACCGAGCATTGGAGAGCTGTTGATAGCATAAAACATTGTGAGAAACGGCTCTCTCTGTAGCATATATTTTGAGAAAGAGGTAATTTCTCACTAAAATAATAAAAGACTTCAAAGACTTGTGAAAGCACACAAATTCGTCCAACAATGGTGTTTTTTCTTTCATCATTTTCTCGCAACTTTATGGACAAATTGATCTCAAATTTTCACAGGCTTAATGTATTATGCTTATGTTGGGATACAAAAAGTGAGAAGAGAAGACTGGTCTTTGACAACTACCAAGCGTGTTCAGTGCCTTTAAGAAGAAAAGCAATTCCTACATCCCCCCCCCCCACTCGGGGAAAGTACTGAATATACAGTGCCTAAGGCCTGGTCCCATTGCAGCAATAACGAGAACGATAACGATATTCGTTCGACCAATACAAAGCGTTCTCTGTGCATCGTTCTCGTTGTCGCTGCAGTGTGACTCTGCCTTTACACACATCGGTGTATATTGTATATATGGGTAAATCAAAATTAATATTTTTTAACCCTGATGCAAATTTAACATCTACTAAAGAAAGGATATGTTGCTGCGACTCCTGATACTAGGAAAGGTCCGATAACGCTAGAATTGAAGGCTTGAGGGAAGTGCCTCCTCTGAGTGTCAATCAAGATGAAGTAGGTACACATTAAACCCATTGTACGACACCAATGCACGCCAAATCCCTGCAGCAAAGATAGAACCAAACAAATATATAAATTTCTATTTCTAGCAAAGAACCAATCAATTTCTATTTCTAATAAAGTACCAAAAAATATATCATATTCTTTTCCAGGCATGTGAGTAACTGTCCATGACAAAAGAGGTAACGAGAAAACCGGGCATGAAATAAAGAGGAAAAGATAATATAACTATACTTTTGTACACAGAAAGTGAAGAAAAAAAGAGGAAAATTAAAACACCAAAAGAGGAAATCAGCTGAAAAGAGGACGTCTCACATGCTTGCTATTCCTAATGCAGGAGTCAAACTAGTCGCCCACAGTTCTGGAATTTCATCTGAAAAATGGGCAAGGCCACTTTCATTTTGCAAAGGGCACTTTCATTCCAAAATCTAAAAGTCATTGGGAAACTTTTGAAGGGGCACGGAGACCAAGGGCAACGGATGCCATTTCATTTGTGGCCTGCAGGTGAAGGTGATGGAATTCAAACTCTGGTGTTTCTGATCAGCAGAGTTTGGGTTTGAATCCCCCAGCCTTGACACTTGTGTCCTTTAAAAGCAAGCCACTTAACCATTGCTTTGTCCTTCGGATGGGACATAAAGGCGTTGGTCCCATGTGTTGTGTAATGCATGTAAAAGAACCCAGTGCACGGTGCACTTTATCGTAAGGAGAAGGGGTTTCGCCCCGGTGTTCCTGGCTGTGGCTGCTGTATGTGCCGTAGCACCTTGTAAACTCTTATAAGGTGCTAAATAATTGGGTCTCAGAATTCATCACTGCAATATAAATGTAAAGTGGCATAGCCAGAATCACTTCTGAATAAGCTTGAACAATCTAAAAGACAACTCAACAACACCTCAAGTTAAAAAGAGCAGTATTTACCTTGTATAAACCTCTGAATTGCCAGGTTTGCTGCGTTTGCCTTCTGATCTGAAAGAAAACAAAAATCCGATTTGCTACTTGGGGTTGGAGATGAAGGAGTGGAGTGGGGGGGGGGGGGGGGGGTGGCAGCATCAGTAGCAGTGATTTGAAATTAGACATTACTTTATATGTAAAGTTGAGTTTATTGTAGCTTAGGCTTGGCTTTTTCATTTCATACAGTTCGGAACAAGACTATAGGAGAGCATTGCTTGAGTTTTCTTGGTGCTGTTGTGACCTATTAGTTTCTACATGAAGGAGATGCATCCCTGGCTACCGGGCTACCCAACCGCCCAGCAGGGGGCGGCAATTGCGGTGGACGGGACGGTCCATAGCGGAGCTGTACTGGTGCCCCCTACATGCCGATTGGAGCAAGTTCGAGTGGGCAAAAGTCGACCCGTGATTGACTACTGACCAGCAACGAACAAGCGTAGTGACATACCCACTCGAACGACTCGTTTGGATACCTAGTCAACCATCAGTACCACGGTATTTAACACCCCATTGCCTTCAGAATTTCACATATTTTAAAATGGAACAGGCTATTGGGACCAGTGAAGAAACCATGGGTTTGAGGCTGGTTCCAAATGGTCGACCACAGTAGTCAACCTATGGTAGACCAGCCTGGGTTCGAGTCAAAATAGTAAACCTTTAGTTAACCATGGTGCACACTCGAACTGGCTCTAGGCTTTGCCGTTACTGTAGTATTAAATGAGGATTAAGCAAACAAATTTTACTTTGTGATCCACTTTTTTAATCTTTGATCTTCTGTACCTTTGCAAGTTCTAAAGGTGATTCGATGATGGCTCTTGCAGTTGAACCACAGGCACCGGCTAGCAAGACCCGTCTGTTCCACAAAGAGAAAATATACATACACAAGCTAATATACTTTAGCAGTGGATACCGCAACAACATATTAAAGGCGCCGGACACTATTATTGTAACTACTCAAATTAATTGTCAGCATAAAAACTTACTTGGTAACGAGCAATGGAGAGCTGTTGCTAGTATCAAACATTGTGAGAAACAGCTTCCTCTGAAGTGGTACATTAACATTAATTTGAGTTGGAGAAAAACAAGATGTAAAATTGTGATGT
This sequence comes from Asterias rubens, assembly GCF_902459465.1. Taxonomy (NCBI): domain Eukaryota; kingdom Metazoa; phylum Echinodermata; class Asteroidea; order Forcipulatida; family Asteriidae; genus Asterias; species Asterias rubens. Next base: position 14,446,018 of record NC_047073.1, read on the forward strand.
TAATGGCTTGAAACACACAGTTTTGTATTTCATGGATTAAAACAGAAGAAAATACATTGATTGGCCAATGATTTTACTTACACTTGCAGCCCTGCTGTAAATGGAATCTCAGATTTGCAAAAAGGATTATCCAAAAAGGTGTAACTGGAAACAAAGAGACACAAGGTTTAGGGTTAGGTACACAAGCATTAAAGGCACTGGACACTATTGGTAATTAATAATAATAATAATAATAATAATAATAATAATAATAATAATAATAATAATAATAACCCACTTTTAATTTATATAGCGCTTTTCACGCCCGAGGGGTGTCTCAAGTGCTTCCGACATTATTACCCCTGGTCACTGGGCCTTAAATCATTCCTTAAACCATCTCAGCTCCCTGGGGAGTATACAGCCTGTGCGCAATATATGCGCTACTCGGCTAAACCAATCACAAGAACCATCTCTGCCCTCACAGGTACCCATTTACCCCTGGGTGGAGAGAAGCAATTATAGTTAAGTGTCTTGCTCAGGGACACAAGTGTCACGACCGGGATTTGAACCCAGACTCTGCTGAACAGAAGCATCAGAGCTTGAGTTCTGTTACTCAAAATAATTGTTAGCATGAAAACATACTTGGTACGGAGCAATGGAGAGCTGTTGGTAGTATAAAATATTGTGAGAAACGGCTCCCTCTGAAATAACGTAGTTTTTGAGAAAGAGGTAATTTTCTCACTCAAATAATCAAAGACTTCAGTCCTGAAGGCCAACAACCCTGGTTGTTATTTGGTCAGAATAGCTACATGGGGACACTATTAGTAATTACTCAAAATAATTATTAGCCTAAAACCTTACTTGTTAACGAGTAATGGGAACAGGTTGATACTATAAAACATTGTGAGAAACGGCTCCCTCTGAAGTGACTTTGTTTTTGAGAAAGAGGTAATTTTCCATTTTGAGGTACCAAAATCAAGCATCTGAAAGCAAACAACTTTGTGTGACAATGCTGTTTTTTCTTCCAATACCATCTCGCAACTTTGATGACCAATTGAGTTCAAATTTTCACAGGTCTGTTATTTTGTGCATACGTTGAGATACACCAAGTGAGAAGCCTGGTCTTTGACAATTACCAAAGGTGTCTACTGTCCAGTGTCTTCAAAAGCAGAATTCCCTTTCTGCATTGATACTTACACAGATTCAAAAACTCCAAATTGAGTGGATCTATAAATGCCTGAACCCCATAGGACCGGAACGGAACCCCTGTTAGAAAGAACACAAATTAAATAAGCAAAGAAAAGAAAGGGTTTCAGCAATAATAAAGTGAGTTTCTCTTGTAGGTGCGTATGTGTGTGATTTGACCATTCTTTAAAATAGGGACAATAAAAACTTTGGTTAGAAGCCTACAGCAGCTTTCTGTAGTATAAAGCATTTAAAAGTAATATTGTTATTGACAAATACTTCAGCTTTTATCCTCAAAAATTTGAAATTAAGAAGCTTTAAAACTGTCAGTACTGTTTCTCAGATTGTGTATGCCTCTTAGAAATAATTCTTCCAGCATGAACATATTCACTCTGGATTTTTGGCAATAATATCAAAAACGGGCCCACCTTTTGATTTTTTTTCTTCAGATACTAGTTTTTTTCAGAATTTTTCAGATACAAGTCTACATTTATATATGATTGATTAAAACAATTGAACAGCTCCAAAAACCCAAAGGTATATATTTGCCTTTAAAAGAGAGCCATAATAGCCCTTCAAAGTGGGCCAGCCATCATCCAAGTTGTAAAAATCTGTGCCATCATAAAAGGTGGGCTAACTTCAGGCTAGTCATCCTAGTCTTGGTGCAAGGCGTTCTCGTTGAGTTATATACACTCAACGCTATACACGTCGCGACTATTCCACCGATAGAGGGCGTTTCTGTAAGCACGATCCTGCCAGTGATGTGGTGGGATGATCTGGAAGTTATCCAACAGCGCACGTGAGGAGAAGTAAAGCGGGGGATCGCGATACTTGAGTAATAGTGATTAACAATGTCTTGCACCAAGACTAGCTAGTCACTGGAGTTAGCATGATGCTTACCTGAAACCTTCTAAGCTTACCTGTAAGCGTTCATGCTTACTATTTAGGCTTACCTATAGAACCCAATGACACCCTGTGTCTTGAAAGTCTTACTGAGTGTTCGGAAGAGTCCACCTTTCTCATAGCCAACCTGTGCTTGCATCTTGGTCTTGATTGTGTCGAACGGATGTCCAACACAGACGCTGGTGAATCCATATAAGACGCCAACTGCAAGAACAGTGCGTTCAAATTTTTACACTCGGACTTAGTTATCAATTATCATGGCTATCATACTGCATCCGGTCAGAGGGCCGTTTTAAGATTGAGATTTACCCTCTCTGCAGCTCACATTATTAACACACACGTGGAGACGATAACGAAACAAACCTTGACATAAAGCCTGTATACGCCTTTCTTATTTATGCATGAGGTACGTCACAATGCTAATCCAAAACGAGGTGATGGGCGCAGCCACTGCAAGTGATGGGGACGTGCGCCCATAGCCTTATTTTGGGTAAGAATTATGACGTCATGCATAAATATTAAGAGAGGTGTATTTTATAGCCTACTAAGTACTAGTACTAGTACTAAAATACTATCTAGGTAGAACTATGAGGTTCGTTCCGCTATACTTAGTCTCCACAACATAGAGGTGGTCTAGTCTCAGTCAGACTCCTCATATATGAATTTCTAGTTTAATTTAGGGTAAGACTAAGAGTAGTCTAGAAAAAAGCTAACTGTTAAATCATGAGACCTGTTTCCAAACCAGACTGTTATCCCAAACTATCCAAATTCCACTATACTTTATGCCAGGGCCAAATTTCATGGCTCTGCTTACTGCCGAATTCTGCGCTTACGATCGCGATTCCCCACTTACGTGCAAGCGCCGAATTTCTGCACTAGCATTGTAAGCGTAGAATGCCTAGTAACGGTGAGTACGCACGCGCAGACACCAAAATTCACCGCTTACACGTAAAATAGGCTTGCCGTAAGCACAAAATTCCCTGCTTCCGTAAGCGCCGATTCTGTGCTTACGGTAAGCAGAGCCATGAAATTGAGCCCTGGTCATGCTGGTGGTTTCTGTCTAGCATTTTTAACTCAAAACACACATACAAGTTGTGTTATTAACATTTGGAAAAGTTTCCGTATCTTGTCAACACTTTTCCATTTGTTATGATATTATTATTATGATATGAATGATATCTAACTGGAGAAATCAGAATTAGATATTCCTTTTAGTTTTAGTTTTTACATAAAAAAAAAAAGAAAAAAAAAAAAAAAAAGTGGAGGAAGACTTCCAAATCATATTTACCTCCGAGACCTATGCCTCCCTCTTTGTACCATTGTCCTCTGCTTTCATTGTGTGTCATTTTGATGCTACAAAAAGTTCCAAATACTGCCTAAATAAAATGCAAATTAGATGACAATTAATTATGTTGATAACTTTCACCACACGAACCTCCGCCGACAACCGGAACCGCAGCTCATCTTCTTTTGAGCGTTTGTACTGACTTCTTTTAAGAGCAATCCATTGTAGCCTTGGGGGTGATTGTACAGGTAAAGTTTTATTTTTCAAGAATTCTAAAATATTTTCAAACATTGATTGGTACTATTATTTTATTGATAACTAAATTGGTTTGTGCTTTATCAAATTAAACATTATATTGTTCTTTTTTAGTAATTATACGAGGATTAGTTGTTGCATTGAGCCCCTTTGCAAAGATAACAATTGTTGTCAGTCCCCTCAAAAGTGGTGAGGTCTGCGCTGGGAGGTTAGAGGTCAGTGTGGTTCGGCAAAAACGAAGTGTGACGGGACACAGTAAAACAACGCAGCGGAACTAGTTTGTCATTATGTCTCTTAAAGCGGTGAGTATTGGATTCAGATCACAATTTTCAGTTTCTTTAGATCGATTTCTATATTAACATTTTGTATATTTGCAGTTAGAAAGATGTTTTGAATGTGTTTTCCTTACATGAAGAAGGATAAAAATGCTGTCGCTGCATTTTGGTCGTGTTCCTACCCCGTGTATCCATTGAGATTACGTAGATTTTTCGAGCAATAGAACCAGACTAAACTTTGTTTTTGTGTGCGTTGTTTTTGCAATCTGCTCTCTGTCTGGCAGTGTACCGTGTACCTCTTTTACTTCCTCCACGAGTTTGTCTCAGACCATGGAGTTCTTATTCGTCATGGTCAATCAAAACTTGGCCACAAAATTGTGGGCTACGATTGCTGCTTTAGCTGTGTAAATGTTGTGTCTCAGTTTGTGAATATTAATTTGTTTGTTGAATGAATAAGTAAGTCGACAAAGCATCTCACTCAACTCCCCCCTCAAGTCAAAAAGGAAATAAGTTTTCACCAGTTTTTTTCACCAGTTTGCGAAAGCGAAGCGATTTTGGATAACTTTCCGTATGGCGCCACCACTTTTTCACTCATATTTACAGAAAGGGATATCTCATTGAGGTAAATTAAATACTATATGATTTCATATCGAATGAAAAAGTGGTGGCGCCATACGGAAACTTTTCCGTGTCTTTTCCTGTCTATGTCACACATGGAAAACAGCGCATATTAAGGATAACTTTCCGTATGGGGCCACCACTTTTTCACTCATTTTTACAAAAGGGAAGTCTCATCATTGAGTTAAATTAGAAACTAAATTATTTCATATCAAATGAAAAAGTGGTGGCGCCATACGGAAACTTTTCCCATATGAATTTAAGTAAATAGGGACACCGCCAATATAGGGCTAGATAGCTCAGTTGGTAGAGCGCCGGCACGTTAATCCGGAGGTCGTTGGTTTGAATCCCACTCTAGTCAATTCTTTGTTCAACCCCAAAAATCATGAATTTAAGTATTAACAAGATTGTCTCCATCATCATGTACTTTCGCCTATTATGAACCGTGCCTCATCAGCAGTTCAACTTCAGCATTGTTCCTCTATCGTCTCTACGAATCTCATACAAAAATAACAAATACTGTTACTTTACTTGTACTGTTTTTGTCATTATAACATCCCTGTTGAAACTTGTTACCCTTCTTAAGTTTTGCATGCCTACTGTTATTTTGTCAACCAGATCTCGCCAAAATATGTATCTAGTGTTCTTTGTACTCTTACTTTGTCTTATTGAGCGTTTCGTGGGTCCAGAATATCCACTCCGCAAGCTTTCTTAGAACAAACAATAAACTCTCACCGTTTTCTCAGAATTCTTGGTAAGGGGTACCCTTTAAGTGCAACAAGGCAATGGTCATTGCCTTGTTGGTGCACTTGATAAATTCTAGTTGTGGGCTATATAAATCCAATTTTTGTGGAAGTCTACCAAGGGCGAGCGGATTATTAAATTATTTATGTTTAACTATAGACAATTAGTGCGTGAAGTATCAGCAGACCTGAAGTGTATGGCTTAAATGTAGGGGTGTTAACAAAATCCACATTGATGTAAGTTCAACAATGTTATTTTTTTTTCAAACTTTAGGGCTTTAGTAAAGGACCTTCAAGGCCGTCATCGTCTACAATGGGACCAGCCGAACCAGCAAAGTGTATTGTCAAACTACAAACGTAAGTCATCACACCTAGCCCTGCAACATAACTATATAAGTATCATAATTCATAATGTTGTGTCTCATTTTTGAGAAAAATTTAAAATCAAAGCAGAAAAACAACAATGGGGGTCTGTTTATTGTATGTGACCTGGGCCGAATTTCATAGCACTGCTAAGCAAAACAATTTGCTTAGCATGAAATTTCTCCCTTGATAAAAACAGGATTACCAACCAATTTTCCAAGTGAATTATAGGATAAGCAAACAACAGACTGAAGACCAGTACAAGCAACATGAAACAAATGGAAATTTTGTTGGTAATCCTGTTTTTATCAAGGATGAAATTTCATGGTAAGCAAATTTTTGTGCTTAGCAGCTCTATGAAATTGGGCCCTGTCACGACAAAATGAGCTAAAAGTCGCTCAATAGATAGGTGAGAACTCTCTTAATTCCACAAGCTCTATCTGCTTGGAGGATTATTGTTACCCCAAGTGTTATAAACCATAAGAAAGCTCTTGATCTGCAGAACTCAGAAATACCAATAGCTAATTAATTTTAAATTCTGGCTTTTAGCTCATTTTGTGGTGACAGGTCACATATTACATGTATGTAATCCATTACCACTATCAGTGTTGTAGCCATGGTGGGCAGTGCTGGGCAAAATACATCGTGGTGCCCAGCACAGATTTTCCCCAGACTAAATCAAAATATTGTCCAATTCTGAGGTCTCAAAATCAAATTCGTGGAAAATTACTTCTTTCTCGAAAACACGTCACTTCAGAGGGAGCCGTTTCGCACAATGTTTTATACTATCATTGATCAACCTCTCCCCATTACTCATTACCAAGTAAGGTTTTATGACAATAATTATTTTGAGTAATTACCAATAGTGTCCACTGCCTTTAACTCTTTCTGTTCTTATTGTTGACAGGAAGCAGTCACGGAAATACAGCATAATGCAGTTTAACAGAGGAGATAATGTGGATTTGTCCAAATGGAAACAGGTAAATTAGACAATTAAAAATTTTGAAGTTAAAAATCATTGGGCTGAATAAATAGCTCAGTTGGTAGTATGCCTGCAGGTTAATTATCAATTTGTCTTTGTTCAACCCAAAATCATTAGTCAGGTTCTCTTGTGGTTTATTGTTTGATATTTGAAAATGAAAAGTCGCATCCTCTTAAGATCCACTGGCTGCCACTTCCCAGGTTGTATCTTAAAAGGCAGTGGACACTATTGGTAAGTACTCAAAATAATTATTATCATAAAACCTTACTTGGTAACGAGTAATGGGGAGAGGTTGATAGTATAAAACATTGTGAGAAACGGCTCCCTCTGAAGTGCCATAGTTTTCAAGAAAGAAGTTATTTTCCACGAATTTGATTTTGATACCTCAGATTTAGAATTTGAGGTTTTGAAATCAAGCATCTGAAGCACACAACTTTGTGTGACACGGGTGTTGTTTCTTTCATAGTATTCTCGCAACTCCGATGACCAATCAAGCTCAAATTTTCATAGGTTTGTTATTTTATGTATATGTTGAGATACACCAAGTGAGAAGACTGGTCTTTGACAATTACCAATAGTGTCCACTGCCTTTAAAATATTACTTGCTGAGGTGCTGTAGTTTTTGAGAAATGACTAAAACGAGACACACAAATAATTTTCAACTGGGTGAGACTTAGGTGTGATCCCTGTCTACACGGCAGTTAAGGGTTGTGTTGCGTCTTACTGACACCCATGAACAAGGGAGACCACGAAGTAGGGCTACTAGAGTGTTGGCATGCTAATCCGGAGGTCGTTGGTTCAAATCCCGCTCTAGTAATTTTTTCTATGTTCAACCCATAGAGTAAGAACTAGAGGGCGCACTGGCCTATATACGCGCCCCGGCATGCGTGCAGGCGACCATTTTCTAAGTTGACAAAACAGCCATCTCACAGCGTGTGTTTATAAAAACAGGTTATTATTATTATTTCATTTTCTAGGCCAAGATGGAACGCGAGAACAACATGAGGGAATTCAAGATGCTAAATCCAGATATGCCGACCCATGGAGCCGGCAGCGAGTTCGGACGTGAGGTGAGGGAAGAGGCAAGGCGGAAGAAGTACGGCGTTGTGGCCAAGAAATACAAAGAAGAAAACCAACCATGGATCCTTAAACAACTGGGCAATCCAGGCAAGAAGTAAGTAGATTTGGCACAGCCGTTGATTTTATCAAACACTTCCTAACTTAGGATTAATATTAGGACTTAGGATGAGTTCAGTTTCTTATCCATAGACGATAGGACCATTAAACCCATCTTAAGTTAGGAAGAGTTTTTGTCCTAACTCGAGATAGGATTAATCCTAGCGTTTCATGAAATCTGCTGCAGGACACTATTGGTAATTACTCAAAAGAATTGTTAGCATAGAAACTTACTTGGTAACGACAAGTGGTGATCTGTTGATGAGAAATGGCTCCCGGTCTGAAGTAACCTAGTTTTTGAGAAAGAAGTAATTTCTCACTCAAATAATAAAAGACTTCAGGCCTGAAGCCTTTTATTAGAAATCTGAAAGCAGACAAATTTGTGCAACAAGGGTGTCTTTTTCTTTCATTATTCTCCTGCAACTGTGATGACCTATTGAGTCCAAGTTTTCACAGATTTGTTTTTATGCATATGTTGGGCTACACCAACAAGTGAGAATACTGGTCTTTGACAATAACTACATGTGTCCAGTGCCTTGTAGAGTGTAGAAGAGCCATGTAGAGACACTCTGCTTGTTTTCTAGTAGATAGCGATCTAAGTCTCTTTGGTATGTAAACACATATAACCCTAGACAATGAGAATTTCTCTCATGTTTTCTCCAACACCGGGTAAAAAACCTTGTCCCGGATGGTACTTATCCGTTGATTGTCCTGGACAAATTTTCACAAGATCTCTAAGAACTGCGTGTCTCCCTCAAGCCTGTATGCTTGGTTTTTAGAAGGCGAGGGCACCAAGTCACTTTCTCCTTGGTGAAGGGCACCCTTTGAAGAAATTGTAAATTACTACTTGAAGAGCATTTTAAGGGCATCAAGGCGATGTCTACGGGCCCTAGACCTTATCACAAGTACATGTACTTATAACGATCACTTGAGGCGTTGAATGAGGTGCATGCAGGTCTAGCAAGTGATAAAGTTTTAATGGTTGCTATGCCAGCATTCACATCATTCAGCAGATAGCACTTGCGCAATGGGTTTTTGCAAAAAGGTCTTTGGAGGAAATCGCCCTTGTTGCCTCCGTGAAGCATCAGGCCTGTATCAGGCGTGTATGCGTCGTTGTGTGCTCCCTTGTTATATACCACCTTGATTGATATCTTTTCCTGCAGGTTCAAGGGTAAAAAGGAAGGTTTGATCAGTGAGAACTCCAACTACTACATCTTTAAAAAGCAAGCCGACGGCACCTTTGAAGCCTCGCCGGTTGATTCTTGGTACAGTTTCACGTCCGTTGCTAAACACAAGACGCTGACAGCTGAGGAGGCGGAGGAGGAATTCGGAAGGTGGGTGTAGTAGGGTGTTGGGTTACTCTGATTTGTCTTGGAATTTGGAACAAGCGATCATTCTTGTAGTACGTGTAGTAATGCTAGGAATTGGTCACATAATAATAATTAATAATTAAACACAGTATTTATCAAGGCGCACTAAATCTGGTGTAAAACCATTCAAAGGCTCCGGTCAAGATGAAAAAGAGGGAATTCTCTAGTGTTGGGGAAAGCAAGTGTGAACAGGTGTGCCTTAAGTTGCTGCTGAAAGATGAAGATGTTATACATGTATTTCCCTGAGGTTTTCAGGGAGTGAGTTCCAGAGCCTGGGTGCTGTAATGGAAGAGGGTGGGAGTGTGAGTGGGGGAGGGGGCACAAGGGAAAGAACATTGTTTTTCAGTAGGGGTGGGGGGCAGGGGCCATGTTTTTTGCATGGTAAGGGTCATGTTTTACTAATTTTTTCAGGGGGATTTAGTTTGGGATAGTAGTTAGTCCTAGGAGGTGTTAAAAACTTAAGGCTAGTCCTAAACTTAACTCAAAGTATGCCTAAACTCTTTGTGAAATCCACCCCTGGGCTGTTAGATGGCTTAGAACCACCACCAAAAGACGCCTTTTTGGAGAGAGCTAGTGCTTTGACGATAATTCAAACAATTTATGAATTTGTTTTGTGTAGGAGAGATCGCACCTTTAATTTCTTCACCCTGATGGTAGAGAAGAGAATGAAGGAAAGCGCCGGGGAGGAACTGAGCAAGGAGGATGAGGAAGAGTTGAAGGCCAAGACCAAGACAAGAAAGAAGAAGGTTGATCTGGTAAGATTGTCTGACCAATTAATTTTTTATTATTAATATTATTATTCTTCTTCTTCTTATTATTATTTTTATCTTCTTTTTTATGTATTATTTTATTTATTTATTTATTTTGTATTTATTTATTTATTTATTGATATTTTTTTGTATTTTTTTTTTCGGGGGGGGGGGGGGGGGTTACTCTTACACCAATGTGCAAACTCAAGTTTGGTATTTGGTTAACTGCTGGCCATCTATTCGAAATTAACTGGATATTCTGGATATACTAGAGGGCGTTGTTCGTTTGTGGTCGTTCGTAGGGCGGATTGATATTAGTTTAAGACAGTGTTACTCGGTTCATTCATAAAAATAACCGGATCTAATTTAAAGATGGTGGTTCGCTTTTTCTTTTGATATGGTGATTGACTCTACGTGAAGGAAAACTTTCATAATACATCGGAAATTTCATTGTTTTAACTCTTTACGAGGTGAGCATTGTTAATTACTTATTTTATGCTATTTTATGCTGTCTTAATAGAAATTTCGTAAGGATTCAGACAAAACATTCCTTGACGATCGCGGATAATAGGAATCCAGTTTCTTGGTTGTAATGAGAGGACTATCCGGTTAATTAAAAGGTATCCGCGCCCCTTGCGGATATCCGGTTAGGTCAAAAACATAATTCGATGTTACGGTTAGGAAAAACTATTCGCCATTAACCGGATATCAAATTATTCGCCCAGGCCTAGTAAACTCGGTACTTTCCTGAGTTCTGTGAAATAAATCACAAGCATATTACTCGTTTTGACTCATGAATATAAAATGTTTTACAGAGGATTACAGAAGATGACGATTATCAAGATCTGATGACGTCGGAGGAGAGTGATGCATACAATAGTGATGATGATGAACCAGCTGGTAAATTATAAATTTGATTATAAACATTCTTTGTCAATTTTTCAGAGAAGTTTTTTTGTTAATTTCAGGTTTCATTTATTTATTTATTTCATGAAACATCCGACAGCGCAAGTGCCAATAACAGGATTTAAAGGTAGTTGAAAGGCGCTTAATTTCAAGCATTTATATTCTCACAGCCAAATCAAAATCAAAGAAAAAGGGAGCGAAGAAGAGAAAAAGCAAGAAAAAGAAGCAAGATTCCGATGATGAAGGGGAAGAGGAAAGTGATGAGGGAGATTTTGAAGGCAAGGAACTAGACTACATCTCGGAGGACTCAAGGTATGGTGCCATATAAAGCAGTACTGGTGATTCATAAAAAACAGTGCGTCGTGGAATTGGGCTCATATCACAAATGGCCTATGTTAAAGGAACACGTTGCCTTGGATCAGTCGAGTTGGTCTTTGAAAATCGTTTGTTACCGTTTGTTACAAAATGCACATGGGTAGAAAGATGTTGTAAAAGTAGAATACAATAACCCACACAAACATGACTCGAATTTGCCTGGTTTTCCTTTTACCTCGTTGAATAACACGGTTGGCCATTTATGGGAGTCAAAGTTTAGACTCCCATAAATGGCCGACCGTGTTAGTTCGCACAGTAAAAGGAAAACCACGCAATTTCGAGGCAAACTTGTGTGGATCATTGTATTCTACTTTTAAAACATCTGTCCAACCATATGCATTTTATAAAAAACGGTTACAAACGCTTTTTATAGACCAACTCGTCCGATCCAAGGCAACGTGTTTCTATAATATATGTTAATTGATTTGTCTCTTCTTGCATTGTGATTGGTTAATCAGTGATGAGGAGGAGGAGCAAAAGAAGATTGACATCATGGGTCTTGATGAAGAGTTACACAAGATTGAAGAGGAGGAGGAGGAGGAAGAGGAGGAGGACAAAGAGAAAGAAGAGGAGAAAAAAGACGAGATGAACCGAGGAAAAACCGAGGAGAAAGTCAAAAAGGAAGGTGAGACACCTAACCTTATTTCAGTTCCGACTTTTAAAGATCTCTGACTTTGGCAAATTGACTTTTTTTACGTTTCAAAAAATATTTGCATTATTATATGTGGGCTAATGAAAAAACTTGCAGGCGACCCAAAATTTGTTTGACCCCAAAATATAGTTAAGGGAAATATAGTTTACGTAAGTTGAAGGGAAATATAGTTATCTTTTGTTCACCTCTGGTAACAAATTTCAGTCTTTTTTCATTTTTTTCAGAATCTCATCCCTGTATTACATGCGGGCTAACAATAGTAAAAAAAACCTGCGGGCGACACAAAAGTTTAGTTAACTCGACCGTAGGGCGAGTGAAAACTCTGGTAGGGTTTGATAATCTTGTATTTTTGTTCTCTTTGTAGGGGAGAGCAGCTCCAGTAGTTCAGACTCTGATGACAGCGACATCGACGATAACAAAATTCACTCAGCTATGTTAATGCAGGTTAGTGGTAAAATGTCTGTTGAAGGTACTTTGAAACGTGAAGTCGATCAGCTGGTAGGGGGCGCCAGCACAGCTTCGCAGTGGAGCTTGGGTTGCTTGCCGTCCCTGCTGGACTATTGGAAAACCCGGTAGTCGGGGTACTTGATAAGGGTATTTGATATGTAAGAGTACTTTTTGTTTAAAGATTTTTGTTTGAAGATTTGTGTTTTTTGTTGCTTTGTTTATTATGCGACATCAATTATTCACACCTACTACCTGTTTTTATAACTGCCATCTTGAAATAAATGTTTATTAAATTGAATTAAATTGAGTGCCATAGAAATCTTGTAAACACTGTGCAGATTGTTGTGTTTAAAAACAGATTTGCATGTCAGCTAATATTTGTTGTCAACTGTCATTGTTTCTTGCAGGAGTCATGAACAACCAGGCATCATTTTCTTTCTAATCTAGTCCTATATGTATCAATATAGGACTCCCATATTCAATTTTGCTACATGTGTTGTAAATATCAACTGTCAATGTTTCTGATGTACTTGTATGCAGGAGTCAAGAGCAACCAGGCACAATTCTTTCTAATCTAGTCCTATATGTATCAATATATAGGACTCCCATATTCAATTTTGCTACATGTGTTGTAAATATCAACTGTCAATGTTTCTGATGTACTTGTATGCAGGAGTCAATAACAACCAGGCATTTTATTCTTCCTAATCTAGTCCTATATGTATCAATATAGGACTCCCATATTCAACTTTGGATCATCATGCCTCACATATGACATGTGACGCGTGTTCCACCAATCAAACGACAAGCATCTGTTTGTGCAAATTATAATGAAATATATACTCATCGCTCCTTAGTGGTTGCAGCAAGGGACTAATAATTAAAATGAAGATAATTATAAAGTGTCATTTATTGACCTAAGTGTGTATCTTTTTAAATTATGTTGCTCTTCATATTGCCAAAGGCTGGCAGGACTTGTGAGCGATGATGTTCATTTGATTGATGCTCTTACTGTATCAGGAATGTGAGACTTCCTCTTTTCAGCTGATTTCCTCTTGGGGTTTTGACTTTCCTCTTTTATCCTTAACTCTCCGTGTACAAAAATATAGGAATATTATCTTTTTCTCTTTTTTCTTGCCTGGTTTTCTCTTGTCCTCTTTTTTCATGGATACTTACTCACATGCCTGCTGTATAAAAATTTTCGTCTTTTTAACAATATTGTTCTGCTAATTGTATTTTGCCGTAGCCGGATGAAACAGTATGTGTACTCCTTATTAAATTTGTTTGTTTTCTTTCTAAGTTAACACTTCTAGCTTTCTGTACGACCTCTTCACTAATTGTTATTTATTAGTATATTGATGTTACCTTCCCCAGGGTTATGGGGTTCGGTCCATTTTGGGAACAAAATACAATACAATTCAATTCAATCATTAACCGAAGCTTGCAAGACCAGGCATCAGTTTCACAAAACGTTAGGACTGGTCCTACCTTACGACTAGTCCTAGGGGATATTAAAAACGTACAGTTAGTCCAAGTTAGGACGAGTAACTCGTCCTAACTCGAGATAAGACTAGTCTTAAGACTAAACCCCAGGGTCCGATTTATAAAGAGCTTGTTCAGCAGAAAGTAATGCTTAAAATTTGTATGCTAAGCAAAAACATACAGGATACCAGTCACAGATAGTACATCTTAAAATCTATTTCGGCTGATAACCTTACTCTACTAAGCATAATTTTAAGTTAGTGCTTAGCTATTTGTAGGTGCTATAGCAGCTTAGTGAAGTTAGGCCCAGTGAAGTTATTGCTTATTATCTAGTCTCTTGTAGTTTGTATTTTTGTCAGTTTTAAACATATTTTTCTGCTGATGTCTTTTGACATGAGCTATTTGAACAGTATTTTTACCCCTTTATAATGCTAAAGGCTGGCAAGACCAGTGAGGAATCCTTATTATTATCTTGTCTTTTGTAGGTGATTTTTAAAATTGTTTTAACTTTTAAACAATTTTTCTGCAGACGACTTATTTTTGTTTTCTAGCTTTTGTTTTTGTACATTGTGCTTTAAGGCTGTTTTAAGCCATAAAAGCACTTCATAAGTTTCTTTTTATTATTATTATTTACTATATTTTTCTGGCAGCAGAAGAAACCGTCCAAGAGGCCAGCCACTCCACCTAGCCAGAAAACGCCCTCAAAGACATCTAGTCGGAGTGCGAGCAGACCGGAGACGCCAACACAGAACGCAAATACGAACAGCACAGCGACGTCAAGTACACTTTCTGATGCGGCGAATAAACTGCAAGACAGAGGTACGTTTCCATTTTAAATCCATTGGACACTTTCGGTACAGAAAAAAAAAAAAGTTCACACAGATTTACAAATAACTACCAGGGTGTACAGAAGGTAATGGTGAAAGACTTCTCTTGAAATATTATTCCATGAAATGCTTTACTTTTTGAGAAAACATTTAATACCATTGCATTCTCGATATCGAGAATTACGGATTTATTTTGAACACATGTCATGACACGCGAAACGTGCGGAAACAAGGGTGGGTTTTTCTCGTTACTTTCTCCCGACTCCGATGACGGATTGAGCCTAAATTTTCACATTTTTTTTTATTTTTTGTATAGAAGTTGTGATACCTGAAGTGTGGGCCTTGGACAATACTGTTTACCGAAAGTCTCCAATGGCTTTAAATGAGAAGATCTTGTATTTATTAATTTTTTTCTCAATTTACAAACTTCCATGTATCATACCTTTAGATTAGGTTAGATTTGTTAATTCAACATGTGAACATGAAAATTGTTTTCTCAGTCAAAACAAAATCTCATAAAAACTGGCCACAACAATACAGAAAATAATTTTTTTGTTATATAAATACAATAAAGAGTAGGTTATTAAAACAGTCAACATTTAAAGCAGTTTCCAGGAAATTTTGGTAAATATGTTGTCTTTTTTTAGTATCATTAAAGAGGCCAGGTACTGATGAAGCTCACTCTTCAAAGCGACATAAAACAGAAGAGAGTGCATCAGCGTCAAGGATAGCGGGGAAGTAAGTTTGATGCCTTTTTCTTTAAATTTGTTTCCAACTTAGGAGAAATTAATTAGATCGGGTAAATTCAGGATGGGTCAAAGTAAAACCAAATCAATGAAATATATTCTTAAATCTTGAAACTTTTCACACATTATTTGTTTTTGAAACACAAGCAATGATTCATGTTCCGATGCAAAATCAGTTACCTCTGAAATATTTAATATTCGTCATGGACAACAAGACCTTTAAGGGAGCTGTCGTAAGCAACTTAAAATAACGGCGCAACCAAAGTGACCGTATGCCAATTAAAACTGCAGGCGAACTGCGTATACCCCCGGAAGTGATAAAAATACACGCATTAATGTTCTCAATTAATTTGTACTTTATCTTTGTCGAACTCAGGGAGACGGTTGGGTTGACCGAGGATGTCATAAGACGATACCTCATGCGAAAACCCATGACAACCAAAGACCTCCTCTACAAACTCAAATCCAAGAAGATCGGACTCAAGTCAGACGTGCTTGTCAAACAGTTCACTGAAATCATAAGGAAGTTGAACCCTCAGCAGACAAAGATTAAAGGAAAGACGTACTGGTTCATCAAACAATGAGATTACAATATTTTCCGCATTTTTACATTCTGTTCAATGACCTGGGTTCTAACCCAACCCTTGGGTCGATTTCACAAAGATTGTCCTTAGGATTAGTCCTAGGACTCTTCCTAAAGTTTAGGAGTTAATAAACCCCACCAATCACAAATTGGTTATCAATAAAATGATTGCCAAAAATATGCACACTGCTTACTTAAATGAGTTAGGGTTCGAATCTCACTTTTGTTAATCACAAACTGGTTAATCAAAGGGAAGGGTTTTCCCCTTATCATTATTCACACTTAAACTGCTCACCATTTATTATTTTGGGTTCGATTTCCACCATGGGAAATCACAAAAAGGTATTAATCAACAAAATTGATTGCCAAATATCCATCCCTCTCTTGGTAGTTACAAAGTGGTTATTCAAGAAGTGATTGCATTCCCCACAGCTACACTGCTTATCTTTTATTATTTGGGGTTCGAATCCCACTCTGTGTAATCACAAACTGGCTCTTGAAGCTGGTAATCTCCCTGGCGTTTTCATAGTTATTAATTGTTTCAGTCTACCTTGGGCGATGTTTTAGATCATTGCACCTGCCATGCTCTCATAGCAGCAGTTTTCTTCTTTGTGTGTGTGGCCTTGGTTCGAATCCCCCAAAATGGGTTTACTTCCAAAGACTGTAAGCACCAAAATGTGCTAAGCACAGAAAAATATTGCCGAGCAGAAAGTGTGTAAATGTACTAGCCAAATATCCATTAACTTTTACATTGTTCCAACTGGTGCCCACTTATTGATTGCCTAGTAAAGAAATTTGCTAAGCAGTATTTTTTGCTTAGCAGCTTTTTGGAATCGGGGCCAAGCTCAATATGGAAATATTTGGGTTGGACTCGCAACAAAAGTGGGAATTTATTTTTCAATTCAAAGTGCCCATTTCCCCACCAAATTTAATAAAATTTGCTGTAGTACATTTGATTTAAAATGTGAGAAATTTTATGAAATAAATTATCTTTACTTCTCAAGTAAGGATTTTACCATAAAGAGTTTGGAAAGTTCTTTGCGAGTGATGTTTTCATAATTTCCTAAACTGCATAACTTCAAGTCAATTTTAACATGTTTAGAAATGAACTTCTTCATTTTACATTGGAACAACTATCACGCAAATCACAGATTTTAAACCTTCAATCAGCAGCAGACGACAAACGCAAAAAAATAGTTTCACTATGCATGAATCTGGTTACCAGTACAACTCAACCCCATTCATTATTTGTTGTGAATTTGTGACGTCAACATTTGTATCGCATTAGCAGGAAGTATGAACTGGGCTGAACACCTTTAAATAACGACTGTGCAATAAAAAATCCATTGAACTTTCTTGAATAAAAATTAGTTTAATCGTACAACCCCCCCTCCACTTGATTTTGAAAAGTGAAAGTATGTGAAGGTAATCTTATCTTACATGTCTCAACACATTGGTGTTGGCTTCCCCATTTAACTTGCTGTGGTATAAACGCAACCCATTTTTTGCAGCACTAAAAATGTATGCATAAATCCTATAGTCATTTAAAGGCAGTGGACACTATAGGCAATTACTCAAAATATTTATTAGCATAAAATCTACTTGGTGACGAGTAATGGGGAGAGGTGATGGTATAAAACATTTTGAGAAACGGCTCCCTCTGAAGTGCTATAGTTTTCGAGAGAAGTAATTTTCCACAAATTTGATTTAGAGACCTCAGATTTAGAACTTAAGCTCTCGAAATCAAGCATCTGAAAGCACACAACTTCGTGAGACAAGGGTGTTTTTTCTTTCATTATTTCTTTCAGTTCGATGACCGATTGAGCTCAAATTTTCACAGGTTTGTTATTTTATGCATATGTTGAGATACACCAACTGTGAAGGCTAGTCTGTGACAATTACCAATAGTGTCCACTGCCTTTAATCACTCCATCAGACAGTTTAACAAAAATCCATGGATGTTTTTATCCTATTTTAACTGCACCATATCCCATGCATACACTCCCAACATAAAACCAATATTAACTTCAAAAGTAAAACCATTAACTTCAGAAATAATAAACGACAAACTCTGTGAAGAAGCTAAATTATTTATTGTACTCTAAAAAATACATGAATCTCAGAATCTTGAGTAGAGTTCTTATTTATACAAATACAATCTTCCATAATCCTGATTAGTAAGTTAATTTAGTACTTGTCGTTGATTTGTGATAGAAAAAATAACCTGCAAAACATTTGTTTATCTCTACAAGCCTTTAAAATAGAAAGCACAATACATCTGACCTTTGAATGACCCATTACCTAACCTATGTATTTTTCAATAAAGTGCAGGCCCTATCTAAAAATAGATAGGTAAATTACCTAACCACATAGAAAATTCATTGTTTCTTTTAAAACTCTTGCCACCCCAAATCTTTCAAAATGTTATGAAACTATTTTAAGTAGACCCATTTAAACCAAAACACTTGACTGTTCAATTTGACAACACGCTGGAGCATCTTAAGGTTCTACTTTTTGTTGCATGTTCCGTTGGCGCTTTGTAACCTTAGGCAAAAGGCACCTGATAAACATGGTGATAATTTATGTATGTATGTATTTTTTGAAGGTCAATTGTTTTAGTTAGTCTTAGCACAAGGCTGAATCCTCTACTGTATTAAGCCAAGCCTACACTGTACAGTCCAATCATGCGAGACAAAAATTGAAACACCTTGTTTCACAATCACATTGGAGAACAGCTGTGTATAAGCCTACTTTGTAGCATCTAGGTTCTCCACTTTTTTGAATGATTGAGTTGGTTTAGCCCGGTTCATACTTCCTGCAATGCGATACAAATTCTGACGTTACAAATTCCCAATGAATAATTCACAAAAGTTGAGCTGTAACTCCTACGAAACATTCGCTGTCATGGGACATCAAAATGTAGCTTCGCATTCGCAGGAAGTATGAACCAGGCTTTAGTCGGACTTAGGTAATGGGTAACAGGACAAAGGTCAAATTGCTGAATACATTTTGAATTACACAATTATATTTAAAAACAACACTTTACAGTTATTACAAAATATTAGTTGATATTCATTTTAAATTAGGTTATAAAAATACAACTACAAGGAATCGCAGTTCAGTTAACCTGAAAGTACTGAAAACTTGATTGGAATATATATGCATCAGCTGAAGATGGAATCACACATAAATTATTAAATTAATCTTTGAAATCTGCACTCAGATTGCGAAAACAAATTCTCTATGTAACTATTTTAACAGAAAAAAAAGAGGAATTCAGCTGATCAGCTGGGCCCAATTCCATAGAGAAGTAGCCAAGCACAAGACAATTTTGCTTACCAGAATAAGGTTACCAGCTAAACTACCATGTCCCATGTACAGTTTGCGACTGGTATCCTGCTCGTTTCTGCTAAGCATAAAATTTATAAGTAATGTTTTCTGTTAAACAGCTCTATGAGAGTGAGCCCTGGAAAGGAAAGGTAGATTCCTCACACTACATGTATGTATCAAATAATGTAACGTCCATTGCACAAATCAGAAGGAGAAAAATTGTATATCAAAAGGAAGTCAAATTAAAAGATTTTGTAGGGGAAGGTTAAAACTCATCCACCCAACGGGGTGCTCAATGGAGCGAACAAGAAGAAAAATTATTAAAGTTATTATGTTTAAAGTTCATGCTTAGTTCTGGAATTCTTCAATGGGGCCAGGGTCACACAGGCTTGGTGTAACATCACAAAGTTCACGACCTCTGTTGCCCTGGTTTTGACTTTGGTTCAAGTTTTCACAATGGCAGCGCCCTCTTATATATGAAATTCCAGGCCTGATGACATGGTCAAAGTTGTGGTTACAAAGCTATCTATGTACATCCAGTGAGCAACTCTGAATAATTTATTTATTCTGGTTGTAAAAACAAATTTTTTATTCTCAGAAAATCAAACTTATTCACAATGCTAGCCAAGAACTCCATGATGAGAAGACAGCAAAACAGGAAAACCCTAAAGAATTATTCCAGGGAAAACCCAAGTAGGCACTGAAAACCCAATTGACCCATTTCACCTGACGTCATCATCAGAATAATCTTGGATGCGCCATTTTGGTGGTCAATGTCAACGTGTGTTATTCAGTGAAGTGCGCATTTTTAGGTGACGCGGCGTTTACACGTAAACCTATTGACCACCAACATGGTGAGCGTGGCATCAGTCGCCGCGTGTGATGCGCGTGCAAGGGGTCAATACATACTATAGTGATCCCAACGGTATTCGAATTGTGATCCAAAGGTGGAAGGCGAGGAAAGAAACCACTAAAGACAACAAGACTGTTGTGGCTCTAGAACAAGGACTTCAAATAACTGTACATATAATCCAACAATACACAAAAATTAGCACTGTCATGACTGTCTAAATAAACAGTAATAAAAGTCTTTGATTTTGAATTGGTACTTTTTGCATAAACCAAATTTACAAAAAAGGCGGGAAAACTTCAACCACAGTGTTGTTTGATTTTCTTCTTGGTGATATGTGAGAGATACAGTAAGGTAAAGAAGGCTAATCAAGTTAAAAATGAATATTAAAGAATGCAATATACATAAACATGAAAATCTGTTTTCGAAAAGAAAATGTTTTCCCAGCAGTAACAGGAAAAATTCATGTTTCGGTGTTTTGAAATTTGTTAAGGATTTGATAAAACTCAGTCAACCAATTTGCTCACGATTGAAAATTATGTTACTCTACAAATTGCAACGTAATTTATACCTTTAAAGGGTGTACTAATTGCATCCATATTTTTGTTGTTATTTACCTACACCAGGACATGTTATAAGCAGCGTGTATACTCGATGCTTTCTTGAGTGCTGTTGAGTTTTGTATACGATTTGGGACTGGCTTCTTGCTGAACTTGCTATATTACCCGAACAAATTTTCTATGGAACATTCTCAGTTCCACTTGAAAGGTGTCAAAGAGTTAAGGCATTAACAGACAATGTCACATTGTATGTTTTGGTAGGCATTATGTACCTGTCTTAAAATTAAAACCAAACAATAGTGTTTACATTCAAAAAATTTACTCAAACACATCCTTTCATATATATTTGCATAATCTAGTTTTAAAAAGGTCACAAAAACAGTCTACGGGAGACTTACTAGGTAAATCCATCGTTCTTGAAATATGAGCATGCTCAGAACGATGTAAACAATGGAAATTTACCTGGCAAGTCTGCTACCACCTAGCGTTCAAAAGTCTGATATTGTGCACCTAATTTGCATGTTTCCACTTTAGAAATAGAATGTCATGAGATTTTAACCAATTAAAACAAATACACAAGAAGTAAATATGTGTATAAAATGTCCGCGCATAAAGTGAGCATAAACTTCGGTTATACCAATACAAACAAACCTGTGTAGGTTTATGCTCAATCGGTCATCGGAGTCCCAAGAAAAAGAGTGGGGAAAACATGAAATATTTTAAAACAATGCATACTTGCGAACTAGTTCTTTTACTTATTTCTCAAAACTAAGGCCTTTCAAGCAAATCAAGTGTAGTTTTTCCAAAATGGCCGTCTTTACACCATGTCAGTGAAGTACAAATCTGTGAACATTTATATTTTCTGTTGTGCATACCATTTTTTAGTCATGTAAAAATAATTTGCACATTGATTATTTTTCCAGTGGAAGTTCCCAATCTTCAAAAGTAAAACAAACCATAAAAACCTACACCTACTCTATGACTGTAACGCAAAAAAAATATATCGGATGGGTCAACAAAGTTTACAAAGAAGGTCAATTGTAAATCATCAGAGCACACAAAATGGTGGTTATATTTTTTGTTTCATTTTGTTAATTCTATCCTCGGGGAATCTCACTGAAAACACATTTGGTGACATAATCATAAATATAAAACAAACATTGACAAAAGTTAAATTTAAACACTGGCTGTATCTTGCAATTTCCTGGAAACCTTTTTCATCTGCTTTCAAAAGATCTGGAAGAGAACAAAAATAGAAATGAAGTTTTAACATGTTTAAAGGAAATACTTAATTGGTTCATTGAGCTACTTCCGGGCCCAATTTTGTTAAGCATGTAAGCATAAGAACTCGCTAAGCATCAGAAACAGGTTACCAGCCAAACTCACTTTAAGTTTGCATTGTTGTGGCTGGTGCCCCACTCAATTTGTTCTTACCATTTGTTGGCACTATCCTCTTGAATGCTTTTCTTTTACATAATAATTACAAGGGCAACAAATCCATGCATTACCTTCAATTGAATACATAAGTTTCATATCCGACCATCTTTGACGTCGCCCATTACACCCCATAGATCAAAGATAAACTCCTCTGGAAAGTCTAGTTCCCCCAGTTCTTCTTCAACTGCCTTCATAAAATCTGAAAAGTCTGTTTTTCCTTTGAATAGTCCAACAAGGGTCTCAGCTGTACAAAACAAAAATTGCAAAAATTAAGAATGTTAATAATAATATTAAAAACTAGTCCTTATAAAACGCATTCTACCATAACATATCAATGCTCTTTATATTGGTGCCCTGCCCTGCAGCCGATTTCACGAAACTGTAGGATTAATCCTAACTCGAGTTAGAACTTAGGATGGGTTCGATTCGTCCTACCTATTTGGATACAGAACTCAACTCTTCCTAAGTCCTAAGATTAATCCTAAGTTAGGAAGAGTTTGGCGAAATCGATGGCTGGTCACTGAGCCAATAACATTTCTTTGATGTTTCTCAGCTCCCCAAGTTGTTTACAGCCCGCGCTGTCGTGGCGCTCCCAAGGCTTTTTCAAACACAATATCAACCTCTGACCTTGCAGGTATCTATTTATACCCCTGAGTGAAGAGCAGTAGTTATAGTATTGAGCATCTTGATCATGACCGGGATTCAAACCCACACTCCGATGACTAAAACCATCAGAGCTTGAGTTCAATGCTCTAAACCGTTCGGCCATGACACTCCACACAAATCAAATTGTCAATTACCAATAGTGTCCAGTATCTTTAAAAGAAACTACCCCAAGACAAACAAACGCAAACAAACGCACCACCCAGATGGAGTGGACAAAAACTCTTTTTTTTTTTAAGCCACTGAAAAAAGAAAAGAATGTACACCCTCGTTGTGATACAAAGGTACAAGGGCCCAATTGCAGTGTGTTCAATAACTTGTAAAGTGTGCCCCTTCAAGTTTTGTAGGTTGTAAACTTCAAGGCTTGTATAATCAGCAATTCTATTTACTTTGTAGGAAAGCAAAGTACAAGTGCATGAGGTGACCAGTTGATTTGCAGGGGGGGGGGGGGGGGGGTGGGCGGTGATATATACAAATGTGTACAGGTACATGTAAAATATACATTGTTATCTTGTTTATTTCACAAATTTCAAGTGAAATCTGTGAAAAGGTCAACTCCTGTCGTAAAGTTGTGAAGATGATTTCCCAAAACACTTGTCAGCTCACAGAAATAAACTCGAGAATACATGTAGTGCTTAGCGACACAAATCGGTGTAAGAGTAACAACCAAACAATAGTAGAATTGTATAGTTTCTTTTAAGTATAAATAATCAACATCTTACCAAGACTTTCATCTCTAATACCGATGTAGCTTTCCAGAAGATCGTCACACTTCGTTATAGCCATGCTCTCAAAATCATTAAGCTGAAAAGGCAAATCAATATGAATAGTGATATGGTAAGAAAGACACAAAATTGTTACATTCAGAAAAAGCTACGATTGAAAAAGAATTGAAGGCTTACAATAATTGTTAGCATAAAAACTTATTTGGTAACAAGCAAATTTGAGTTGTTGATAGTATAACACATTGTGCGAAATGGCTCCCTCTGAAGTAACATAGTTTTTGAGAAAGAGGTAACTACTCAAATAATAAAAGACTTCAGGCCTGAAGCCTTTTATTTGGCATCTTAACGCACACAAATTTGTGCAACAAGGGCGTTTTTTTGTTCATTATTCTCTTTCAACTTCGATGCCCAATTGAGTCAAAATTTCAACTTTATGCATGGGGATTAGATACACCAAGTGATAATACTTGTCTTTGGCATATAACAAAGGTGTCCAGTGCCTTTAAGCAAGGACTTGAAGACAATACTGTCCAGGAAGTTTCCAAAGTGTAAACCAAATTTTACAGTCACTGCTGCTCTGTTTTCAAATGTTTTTAGGGATCGCTTCAACAACCACATGAACTTTTTCAGTACAATAACCCTGTTTCTTTTGTTCATACAACTCTTTTCACAACCATATATCCCCAAGCATATTCAACTAAACTTAGTACAAAACCTACAGGAAATGGTACTCATACTATTGTGTTATTCCAAGCGTTTCAACTTACAAATAATGTCATAAGCTTCTTTATATGAATCCCATTCTACTTTTTTGTGTTTCACACTCACAGAATGAAAAATGACTGCTATACAATGTAGAGTAGTAGACTGTTTAGGGGTCAGGGGTCAACAGAGCTGAGAGTTTCCTGGTTAGCATAAAAAACAAGCAGCCTCCAATGCAAAAATATAGACCATAGCAGCCACAAGCGGCTTGAACCAAAATTACAAAATTTACTTACAATTATTAGCATTGCTGGGCATTTTGTGAAATACAGAATTTAATTGTCTCTTATATCAAGTTGTTAATAAACATATTAATTTTGCTAGTCAAAGTGTTTTGACTCAAAATGAAAAAAAAAAAATGTATTTAATGAAAACTAGGTTACAGTTCATCTGTACATACGTACACTCTAAATCAACCCACACAAAATGAGAGTCACATTTTGTAAACAAGAGAAAGGTCTTTTAGTCACATTTTGTAAACAAGAGAAAGGTCTTCTTTATAATAATAAAACAAACGTGCAATCAATGAAACTCCATCTACAATGTGCACTTAAGTGCTATTCACACGACAACAATTTAACCGGGGTCCCTTGCTAAAGTTTTAGCATGGTTGTAAAATGTAGCAATGTTTGACAAGATTTTGCCAGAGAACTTGGCCATCGAACACGATTGTTATCCTTTCACATGAGGTACATTTTGTAAAAGTTTACAATCATGCTACGATTTAGCAAGGGACCCTTGCTAATTTGCTCTCGTGTGAAAGGGGCTTTTGTTTACAACGTACCTCCTCAGTGACCACTTCTGCAGGACCAGTGTTGCGAAGACGCAGTGTTTCCCGACCCGTCTTTACTTGGTCGTCTGTTGGCATAGCGGCAACTGGTGCTGGTTGCATAGCTGGGGCTGAACGGGGAGCAATTTTAGCTGAAACAGAGCAAGTCAAAAAAGATGATATACATAACTGATGTCTCTAAATTCTTAAATGTTGTGCTCTAAAAAACTGTTCATTCTAACTATTATTATTTATGAGCTAGACAAGCTAAAAAGTACACTGGATACACGTACTTATAGTCATGTACGTGTGTGTCTACCTTTTGCCTGTTACAGTGTTAGCACGTATTGACCAAATTGATGCTTAATAACACTTGTTTTTATAACTGGTTCCAGCTAGCTTTTTGCTGCCAGATACGTGTACATGTACGTGTATCACTTCTATGGGTTCACATAATAAAAATCCTCCACAACCCTCCCGGAGTCCTCTACAAATGATATTCAGGCTTTTTGAAATATTGAAAAAATCTCATTAATGTCTTTTAACATTTGCTTTTTAAAGATCTAAAGGCTTTGTATAAATAAATGAATGGATCTAAAATAGGCCTAGATGGGTTGCTTCCAAGAATATCTGCACAGACACACACAGTTTTTGTATAGCATAGTTGTCCAAACCAGCAACAATGGATCGCAAAGCAAACAAGTGTATTATTTGCAAATAGAATTTGCAGTTTGCTAAAATGTGATCCTGAACCCTTTAGAGCCGCACTGTAAACAGAAAGGAGGGGTGCAGCGTTCTCCCTCCACAGTGGTACGCTGGCCGAATGACTAATTTTGTTGTGTCCGTTTTTCTTTGTGTTGTGTTTTGTTTTTGTTTTGTTTTTGTTTTGTGTTTGGTTTTACTGCGCCTTGAACACCCAGCAGGGTGGATATGTGCGCATTACAAGTCTTCTTCTTACTATTATTATTATTATTAAATGCTAAAGTTAAAACACCCGAGGACCTCTACATGTACATGTAAGTGGTCCAGCTGGAAAGCTCAGTTGAAAAACATGGAATTTTAAACTGGACAAGGTTGTAGTTTTTATGTCTGAATGTAGACAAAATCTAGAAGGGGCACAGCAACATTTCCTCCGGAAAGGGGCACTCTGTGAGGACAATTTAAATTTGTATTTGAACTTTGCAAAGGGCACCACGGCAAAAGCACAGGGCACCATGGCAATTGCTGTGGGTGTTGTGGGTCATTTCGAGGCCTGCTGTAGGTCTACATGTGTACAGTTTTGTACGTATGCAAAATCGAACTATGCCTTATAACTTGTGTAGCCATACACAAAACTAGGCTCGATCTGTTGCCCAGCTGGTCTAATCGCCTTGGTGCCCCTTCCAAAATGTTTTCAAGATTTTCCAAAAAGACCACTTCCAAAGAAGAGGAATCTTCAGAAATGATATTTGGTCCTTGAAAACAAAAATAGTAATGGAGTCGCTTTTTCACAGATAGTCCTAACTTTGGCCTAGTCCTAGGAGTTATTAAAAACCCACAAGAACAAGGTTAGTCCTAAGTTAGGACTAACTCTTTGTGAAATTCACCCCATATGGTGTTGGCTTTAAAGACTGTGGACACTATTGGTAATTGTCAAAGACTAGCCTTCACAGTTGGTGTATCTCAACATATGCATTAAATAACAAACCTGTGAAAATTTGAGCTCAATCGATCATCGAAGTTGTGAGATAATAATGAATGAAAAATAACCCTTGTCACACGAAGTTGTGTGCGTTTAGATGGTTGATTTCGAAACCTCAAGTTCTAAATCTGAGGTCTCGAAATCAAATTCGTTGAAAATTACTTGTTTCTCGAAAACTATGGCACTACAGAGGGAGCCGTTTCTCACAATGTTTTATACTACCAACCTCTCCCCATTACTCGTCACCAAGAAAGGTTTTATGCCAATAATTATTTTGAGTAATTACCAATAAGGTGTCCACTGCCTTAAATAGACCTTTCCGTCTATTAAATAGTTTGGGGGATTTTTTCCAAAGGTATAGCCTACCAATCAGAAATCAGATTGAAGAATATTATGCCTGAATCTATTACCATGGTAACAAAACAACTGTTGTTTGGGATCCCTGTGTTTTGCACATCCGAGGGGGCAAATGGCACCCTCTAGTACAATGTACACCATGGACCCTGTCACAGCATGCAACAACTGTAAAATTGTACACGTTCTGGATGCAATTATCAGATAATAAGTCATCTTGTTGCATTCCATTTAAACAGTTATCAGATTAAGCGTGTACCTTACACAATGAACTTTGAACTTAATTATTAATTTGTAATTTATTCGAAGGGAGTGTGCACCTCGTACAATGGACATTTTGCCAAAAACAAAAACTAAAACACCAATGCTTTTACCCATCACTTGTTTAGAAAAGTAAAATGAATTTTGTTAGCTAAGCTTTTTTGTTATTGTGTGAAATTTGTATCCCTTAAAAAACAAACATTTTCTATGCAAGCCATAAAGGGAAGAAAACACAAACTCCTGCGTCCATGATTTATCTTTTCAGTAGGCCTACATGTGGTTTGACACTTGGTTTTTTGTCTTCGTTAATTTCCCACCCAAGAACCAACATAATTAATCCAATTTAATCAATTTCAGTAAAAATAATGTCCCTGTGCATTTCATGTATTAGAAAAACAATTCTTTGAAAATAATTAGTTCACTTCTAAAATAAAAAAACTAATATTGTTTTAGCATTGTTATTTTTTAAAATGAGCGTTTTACATCAGAAAACTATCTTTGCTTTTTATGTTATTATTAAGCTGTGCCCTCAAATTTTACACAAAAAAAGAAAAAATCAATTATAAATACTACTCAATCATTTTCTATTGAGCGCATTATAGAAACTGCATCCCAAATGCCATGAGGCTAATAATACTTCAGTATTATGTAACAGATTTGGCAGGATTTTAATGGTCAATCTATACATAATATTATGAATATCTAGATCTACATGGTATGGTTATTGTAAACATATACCCTACAAGTACTGTAGCATATATACATTTGTGTACATGTACTACATTGTTGTACAAAACAAAAAAGTGGGGGCACTTGTAAAAGATGTCATCCTCCTTGAATCCTCTTACTGGAACCCTTTATATTGTTGAGTCCTCAACATTTTTTCTTGTGCTTAGTCAATACATGGAGGTAGAATTAATGGACCCGAGTAAATGCCTGTGATATTTTTGTCACAGGATTCGGGAAAGTACCAAGTATATAGTGCTAACACACATCGGTGTATGGGTAAAAAAATAAAAATAATTAATATTCTTTATCCCCGATTCAAATTTAACATCTTTTAGCATTGGGCTATAAGAAGGACTATGTTTTAGAGGGTAATCGGAAAGTCCTCATATTGTACAATATGAACACATGTACAATATGATGCACATTTTTAAATACCCGTACAATATTGTTCAGTGTGTGTACAACTATGAATAAACTGCACATAACATTAACACTTTCTGTATAGTGCACTACATGTATGTATATTTTAGTACCCAAATTGACTAACGGGTAATGAATATCACTTTTGCTGGCATAATGGCTGGTCACAATAAAAACCACCTGCTTGGGTTGTCAAGGATCCTGCCTGGCCTACTGTACCAACAGCTGGTAATGTGACAGCTGAGGACTAATCAATATAATGGTTTACACTGATTTAGCTGTCTTTTACGTAGTTTGTCTAATCATTGTTAGGAAAAATTCATTCATTCATGTTCAAGGTTTCAATAACAACACCAACACAGAATTTTGTTTTATTTGGTGGTCAAGTTTTTGTGGCAACAACCAAAAACAATTTCTCAATTTGTCAGGGAATTTTTGCATCATAAGACGCACTAAAATTGTACATAGTCTAGATACACAAAACATTTAGAAAACGTCTTTTTTTTTTGTTAATGAGAGATTGCCTTACATCACAAAACAAGACCAGGCGCCCACCTCAAGGTGAAGGTTACACCTAAAATTTAATGATGATTTAATGTAGGCTGTCCACCCAAACATGCCAAATAAACTGTCACCAGGGGCACAAATTGCCACCTATGTTTGCCACAACTAGCCACAATGTGCTTCTGGGGGCTGAACCAGTCTTACCCCCTCCACTGTCTTACCCCATGGATATCATCCATGTACAAATGTACCTCTGGTATCATCTAAAAGGTCAGCCACTTTGAACGTGACTTTCTGTCGCTTTTGGCTTTCCCTGTCAGGGTTCTTGTCTTTTGTTTTGTCTCTAGTGTTTTGTGTTCCACCCCCACTGGAGGTGTTTCCTACACAATCTTTGTATCTGCCCGCGGCCAGGCCAGGTTTCTCAGTAATTTGCTAGTGTTTTTTCATTTTTGTATTCTTTTTATAACCATTGTATTGCTTTTACTTGTGCAATTTTTGAATACATGTTTTTTTTTTCATGTTTGCTGGCAAATAAAATGAAATGAAATGAAATCTACATGTAAGAGCCCGGCTGGTACAGTAGAATGCACTTTCTTTTTTACATGTTCTGTACTTTCCAACTTTCTACAACTCAATTATGGCCCAGTGCCTTGCTCGAGGGCACAAGTGATGAATTGACTGTGTGGGACATGAACAAATCATTACAGCACTAAGGTAATTTCATGCAATAGAATATTTTAAGGGCCTTCATTACAATAATGCCTAGCTCTAGGCATTGGGGGGCGGGGGGGGGGGGGGGGGAATGTACACAACAGTCAATAATCTGCCATGCAAACATTCAGCCAATGTATACAGTACAATAAACAAAACAATTTATGTTAATATTATGCGTTGAATAATTTTTAGAGATAATATGTACAGTGTTCCAAACTGTACAATGTACATGTAATCTTAGAATTCATGTTTTGGGGTTTCTTTTAAGGTTTAGTGTGCAATTGTTTGTATTGGTGATAAATAGGACAGGTACAATTGATTTGTTTGAATTTTTTGTGTGATTTCATTTTGAAAATGTCAAAAATTATCAATTATTTTCATTTATGATTTACAGTGTGTCTTTTTTATAGGATTCATTAAAAAGCAAGTGACCAGCGAGAAAAATGAAGTTTCAGATGTGGGAGGAAAGCCCCAGATAGGGCAAACCCATGCCCTCAAAATCATGACAACTCACAGCACTGAAATTGACACTCTCCAGAGGTTAAAGACACTGGACACCTTAGGTAATTGTCAAAGACCAGTCTTCTCACTTGGTGTGTCTCAACATATGCACAAAATAACAAAACTGTGAAATTTGAACTCAATTGGTCGTCCAAGCTGCGAGATAACAATGGAAGAAAAGACACTCTTGTCTCAAGAAGTTGTGTGCTTTCAGATTCTTGATTTCGGGACCCTAAAAATCTAATTCTGAGGTCTCAAAATCAAATTCAAACATTTTAGTGGAAATAACTTCTTTCTCCAAAACTATGTTACTTCAGAGGGAGCCGTTTCTCACAATGTTTCATACAATCACCAGCTCTCCATTGTTTGTTACCAAATAAGTTTTTATGCTAACAATTATTTTGAGTAATGACCAATAGTGTCCAGTGCCTTTAATACATGATATAGTTCCAAAATCTTAATCTTTGCCCACAAGTAATAATGCACAGGATGGAGCAGGTGGCGAAACAAACAACATCTCTTGAGATCTTAAGAACCAGGGCTGCTAATAACCATTCAATCAATCCCATCCTAAAATGTAGATTTCCACAAGACTGCAATCTGATGGGGACTAGAGATTGCACACACTTCTGCTACAATGGTAATTTAAAATCATTAATTCCAAACAGCTAATTCTCTCCGATTGAAATTTATGTGCTGAACTCCTTTGAAACATTTCCTGCGAATGGGAGACTTTTGGAAGGTCTTTTCTCACAGGTCTTGCCAGTAGTGCACGTTCGCATACCTACATGTACACTCAGGGTGCGTATTCTCAGACCTACACGCGCAATTCTGAGCGGGGGGTGCGGAAAAAAAAGGACCATCACATGTAAATGTCTGCTGTCGCCATGCAGGGTCTCAAACCCATTTTGAAAACAAAATATGCTGTGCCGTTTATTTAGGCCTGGGCGACCAGTGAAATTTACTAACTTGTTTAGTCGCGACTTTGACACTAGTCGGACACTAGTTGGATTAGTAGCGACTATTTGGGGGCGCATTTGGGGTACAATAGTAAAACTCACTCTGAAAGGATTGAAGGATTGTGTCACTGATGGGATGATTATGTTTTGTAAGTTGTTGTGAATAGTCGTGAGCGACACAATTGGTTCACCAAACAGGTAGTTGCGACTATTTTGGTAGTTTAGCCTTGATGGCACTATAAATCACGTACTTGAAAAACGGTTGGACACTAGTTGACCTAGTCACCCAGGCTTAATCGTAAAGGATCAGCCAGGCATAAGTCAAAGCTACACAATACTTACTGAAGGCCTTCATTGGTTCAATCAAGGCAACGCTGAATTCCAGTCCGACCGGTAGCTGCTTAAATTCTTTCGCCACCTCGAAATGGCGCGCTCCGATCATACTCTTGTTGTTTATGGACTCGATGTGATCGCCGACTAGCACCGTACTTAGACCCTCCATGACGCTGCCCTCCTTGATGCGCTTGATGAATGCGTACCCTGCGCCATTGTCAGTGATAGTCAGCCCGAGAGACGCTACTGATTTTATACATTGTATGGATTTAGGGACTCCCTTCACATGGGCGACGATGAGGTCCTCTAGACCAATCTGACCCCCGAGGAGTCTTTCCATGTCCACTTTGTGGGTGTTTAACGTACAAAACAAGATCTGTGGGAGAAAGGTTAATTTGAGTGTTTTTTGAAATTGACATGAGGAAAAAGAGTGGAGGCTTTTAATGCCTACGTGCCACGGCACAAAGAGGCATTGTAAATGTAACCTAAAAGTTAAGAAATTGCCTTACTAAGAAAAAACAAGCTAAACCCACTTCAACTTGTTCAAACTTGACAGATGTCCACGTGCGGCAGGTTGTGCACTAATTGGCAATGTGAAGCCTTAGCCTTAGTGGAATTAACACAAGGCCATGGCATGACCTCTCTGGTCTTGGCCTTGGTGCCCAATTTTGTTTTTTTTAATTAATTTTTTTTTTTAAATTAAAATGCCAAGGTTGCCCTCTCATTGATCAAATTGACGACTTGCATTGTTGTAGGGTGACTGTCGCGGCCGAGCGGAATTAAGAGCACCGCAAGTTCTGGTGTTTCTGTTCAGCAGAGTTTTGCTTTGAGTCTCGGTCGTGACATGAGTAGTGTCCCCGCGACCCTGGCCTGAGCAAGACAATTAACTGTAAATAATTGCTTCTCTCCAGAAATTGGTACCTGTGAGAGCAGAGATGGTTCTTGTGATTGATTTATCTTAGTAGTATTACTATATTAGTATAGTAGCGCATATTTGTTGAGCAGGCTGTATCAGAGGGAAACTGTTGTGTTTACTCACTTCAGAGCAATTTCAAGGTCCGATACTTACATCAGTAGCAGGAATAACAAATGCTTTCGCAATCTCCTCATAAAGCTCCCGGACGTTCCCAAATCCCTCGATCCTAGCTGTGGGGCTTCCGTGCGCCAGCTGCGCATAGAACACCAACCGTCGCTGCGGTTGCTGCTGCTCTCCAGCTGGAGCTTGTCCACCATTCGTTGTCTGTGGTTGTTGGGTCACGGAGGGGGGAGCGGGCGTAGGACCGGTTGGGTAAGACTTTGAATTGTTGACGTCATTTTCTGGCTGTTGCTCTTGCTCCGTCAGGCCCCCTTTCTGTTTCTTATCCTTCTTCTTTGGAAATAACGGCATGGTAGATTGGAATGTTGGACAGACTAAAACTGTATCCCTGTATTTCAGATCACACACTATGTACAGCAATACTGTTCAGAATTGGAAAGTCTTGCAATTTATAATGCAGTTATTGCAATGCAAGTTGTAATGTCAACACAAGACTCAAATACTCAACAAATCCTTGTGGTAAATCCCTTCTTTCCTCACAAAACTCGGACGGTCTGTTGCATTTTTCGCTAAATTCATGAATATAGTACACTACTCTAGTAACAATTTGAACCTAACCAAAGACCGAGAATTTATCAGCAAACTGTCATATCAAGTTTTTTTGAAAATCCACAGGTTTCTCACTATACACCGTACACGGCGATATTCCGTCCGATGATCGTCGCCCTTCGTTCGAGCCCCGGTTCCGTGCTTGGGCAGAAATATCCAGGGTGAGGGTAGTTCCTGCCTGCGATCAGTCTCTGATCCAATTGACAAGGCAAGCCGATGTATTTCCTGAGAAAACTCCACCAAACGACTCAACGACTTACCAAAGATTTGGATAGACTCGAAATACATGTAAGTTCACATTTAGATCCGTTCCGTTCCGCCCCCAAAGTGCATGAACTACTTCCGTTCGAACTCTCAAGTACCATGTGTGTGTTATCGTCGATCACGGGGCGGGCCGCGGCCGGAGCTAGAGATTTTTAGCCCATCGACCCCCCGTTAAATTTCAGCTCAAGCTAATCTTGAGAGAGAAGGACTTCACTCTACATGGGAACGTTGCATATTATTTTGAAAACGAGGATGTGGTTTTTATTATCGCAAGGTGGCGCTATTTCATATTCTACTCCAGTTCTACTCGCACCCCCACGAAAAAAAAATGGTTATTTTCGCCGAAATCTGGAGAAACTCACTCGTGGGGTTGCAATTATTGTGATCCAGCCTAAACTTGTTTATGTGGACATAATCAATAAAATTATGTTGTATTTTATAACAAACATTGGTCCAAAGGAATAATTCAGAATTTACAAAACTGTTGATTTTACAATGGCTTTATAAAGCCTTTATTATAGGGTAGAAAACAACTTATAAAATAGAGCACCAGTATTTTATAAGATAATGCACATTGGCACTGCATGCGATTAATCGCGCCTCGATTGACGTCACGAACCTTAGTTAATTGTTTATTGGCATTCTACTCATCAAAACACAATTAGAGACAAAAGCTTTATTTTGACAATATACCACTTCAAGGTGACTTTGAAGTTCAAAAGTTGACCATCAATATTATTGGTGGTCAACTTTTGAACTTCAAACTAATGGACTGTTGATAATATTATAAGGATCATAAGGTCAACATACTGCATTTATACATGTGGAAGAAAACGCTACACCCATACCCCAGTATACTTGCCAAATTTTTACCTGACTTTGAGACTATAAGACTTTTGCTATGTCAAATGCTTGGAAACAGTTGTTTAAAACTCTCGGTAACTTCAACAGCCAATTAAAGGACGATCTCAAATATATAGAGTCCAAAGTGGATAGGGTCACTTGGGGCTGATCCGAGGTGCACTGACGTCACCACGAGAAGGCTCACGTGGTGACGTGTCTGGGTTTTTTTCCTGGGTCGAGGACGAACGTGGGGTAATTGTGTGCCCACGTTCGTCCTGGGAAAAAATAAAATACGCAACATCGGGGTCGACACAGGGAAGCTAAACGAACGCACCCTGTACATCGTCCTTGCAGACTGTGTGTGTGTGTGTTGATCCGTTGATAGTTGAGGCATGTTGAGGTCAATGTTGAGGTCCTATGATGTTCTTGATTTACCTCTATGTATTGTAGGGTGCGGGGTACACAGCTCCATGGTGCGTAGGAGGTGTAGAGAGTTCTCTTTAACCCTAACAATCCTTAACCACTCACAGTTGCAACAATGAGCCTGAACATACCTGTACGCTTTGTTGGAATTTCTATTCGGTCCCACCGCTCTGCCACGGCTGCTTTGTGGGCTTATCACAGCTATCACCGAGTATGGCAACCCAAAGCGCTCTCGACTGAGCACAATCACCGGGGCTACTCGTCGGTTTCTTCGGGCCGGTCTTGGGCATTTTTTGCGCCACCAAGAAGTCCGTTTGAAGTACGGCAGGCTAAACCTTGGGTTAATGGCTTCTTGTCTTCATACGCTGCTCAAAACAAGGTGTTGAGTAGTCACATAAAGGTAACATCTGTGATCGGGTACAAAACTTTAAAAACCCAACAACTTTTGGCTGTAATAATATAGGTTTTCCCGGCCAATTTCAGCAAAAAATCATTTAATTTCATTAACATGCATTCAAATTCACGCGTTTTCCCACAATCCTCTCAAACTAGGGTTTCTTTTTAGCTCTTAATGCATTCAATATTCGTTTTCATGCACACATGATTGCATTTTTCCTGTCAGATTCGCTTTAGTCATTCTATTTTATTTATAGGTATTCAAGACTACACTTTGACCATTCTTAAGTTAAATTTCTACTACCTATTTGCAATTGATGCATTCAAATTAAGACCCATTGAAGCGAACATGATTTTGCTGCTGGTTTGAGTTTTCTTTTTCATGTATGTGCAACGTGAATTTTAACTTATATGCATTCAAATTAAAGATTGAGTCAACTGGGAATTATAGCTCCTTTACTAGCACAGCAAAGTTGTTCTTACAGAGGTGTTTCCATGTACTTTACATTATATTTACATCATTTTCGTCTTGCTTTGTCACCCCTGTATCTGATAACTTTGAAATTAAAACTTAATCCTTTGCTTTCGGTCTTCAGACTTTGTTGCGCTGGTATTTATGTGGTTGTCTTTGTTTCTGCTAATGTCAGGAACATGTCAAATTAGAGGTTTACAAGTTTTTTAAGGAAACAAAATGCTTAAAATTACAAGGGGTCTTTATAAAATTTATAAAACAAATTAATCTCAATGTTGTCTTGCTCTGTAGCGGCCACGGGCAGCCATTTTTCATTCCAAACCTTTGGGCTTAAAAGTCTACCATTGTAGAAATGAGTTTCCCTGAAAGTATCTGCCTTTATAGGCAACAACGATTGAGTATAAGCACATAACATAGAATATGAATTTGAATGAAAACATTTAGAAAAAGGTAGGCAATTAATGAAATTGAATGGTTGACCAGCTCTTCCTGCTGGCTTAAACGAAATTGACTGAGTCTTGCGGCCTGATGAAATTGAAAGATTTTGTTTGACCAGTGAATGCTTAACTGTTGAACTTGAATAACTCTTGAATGCTGATTCAAAGTGCAGTCATTTTCAAAACTAAAATGAATGAGCTAGGAGATAAAATGAATGGAGTTTTTTGACCGGGAAAACCTTACCTATAGTAAAGACAGTTATAACTCGCAAAAATATATCCCCAAAGGGGTGCTCAAGGCGCGCTATAACAGGAAGACCAAATATTCAAAATGGCGTGTCATGTGTTTTCAATTTGGTCTTGAAACTGTCAACAGTCCCACATGTCTTTACAGATAGATAACTGGACGAACGGAGACCAGAGCGCGATATTGAAACCTTTTATTATTATTTTTTTTATCTTTCTGGAACTAAGAGGCTTTATCACATAAAATGCCCAAAATGATTTGTTTTGTTAGCTGTAGTAGATAGTGTGTTTTATTGTTTTTACGTTATGGCCACAGTAAAGTTGACAGGTTTATACAAATAATAGTTTACAATACATACACAAATAGTTTACATCTGAAAAATAAACAGTATATCGCCATTGAAGGCTACATTGAACGATAAAGTGACATAAACAAACCACCAACAAAACACACGAACGAAAGCAGCTACCCAAAGCCATTATACACTTTCGGTACAGAAAAAAAAGTTCACAGATTTACAAATAACTTACAGGGTTTACAGAAGGTAATGGTGAAAGACTTCTCTTGAAACATTATTCCATGAAATGCTTTACTTTTCGAGAAAACATTAAAACAATTATCAATTCTCGTTGTCGAGAATTACGGATTTATTTTAAACACGTGTCACGGCGAAACGTGCGGAAACAAGGGTGGGTTTTCCCCGTTATTTTCTTCCGACTCCGATGACCGATTGAGCCCAAATTTTCACAGGTTTGTTATTTTTTATATATCAGTTGTGATACACGAAGTGTGGGCCTTGGACAATACTGTTTACCGAAAGTGTTCAATGACTTTAAGTTACACTCGATAAGTGCACGAGAGTATGCAGTCCGAAATCTTCACAGTCCCTCGATTCTATTCAATTCAATTCAATTGAATTGAACTGAAAAGACCTCCTGACCCTTCCCAGGCACGTTTTTCATGCTTCACGTAGTTTTCATAAATATGTAGGCCCAGATGATGGTTCGAGCAAAGGAAGCTTATTCATTGAGCTGTTTTTTAAAACTTTATTGATACGCCGGTGTCGCATGCAATTATGTCCTCTATGCAATACTTTCCCGAATACATTATTGCATATGCAATAATGTGCGCCGGACGGTTTTGCATATGCAATCGTGTCCGCCCGGACGCTGCTGCATATTGCAATTGTGTCCGCCCGGACACATTTGCATATGCAGTTGTGTCCGCCCCGGTGCAAAACCGTCCTTGCGGTAAATTAACGCCCTTATAAACCATTGTGAGAAACAGCTCCCTCTAAAGTGACGTAGTTTTCGAGACAAAGAAGTAATTTTTCACCGTCCTTGCAGTAAATTAAACGCCCTTGGTCGACGGCACACGTTCGCCATTTTTTTTACAAGCTAAGTGCATGTCATGAATGACGTGGGAAATGTTCGGCCATCCGCTGCAATCATAAAATACATGAATATTCATGCTATACGTAGGCTCAGTGCATGCACGCTCGCTTACGCGAACAGTCACGTACATGTCCGCCGGACGGTTTTTGCATAGCCCCGGACACGATTGCATAATATGCAAAAGTCTCCGGAGCGGACAGTATTGCATGGCGGACACAATTGCATCTGCCACTGGTCCTTCTACTCTAGGAATAACATTTGTTTATACCTTCCCCCTTCCTCCCACAAGACACCACCAATCATTCTTGGCTCAATTGTTTAATTTATTTATAGCTCCATGGCTCAATGCACGAGCTTGCTCTATAACCTAGACTTGATTCCAAGTCTGCGATCGTGGCTTTAAGTCTACCCGATCGATAGCCAATACACCGTTGCCTGAAAAAGCGCCATTTAGAGTGATGTTTTTCGATAACCACTGTGCTGCGACCAATTTTTTTTTCCTGCAAATAAATTAAAAACAATATCCAAAGCTGATGTACTTTTTACCACGTAAGTCTTTATTGACATCGATTTTTAGAGATATTTCCAAACGTATACGGACCCTTAAAGTTTCCTGCAGCCGATTTCACGAAACGCTAGGATTAATCCTATCTCGAGTTAGGACAAGTAACCCGTCCTACTTAGGGCGGGTTCAATGCGTCCTACGCCTTTGGATACGGAACTTAACTCGTCCGTAGTCCTAAGATTAATATTAAGTTTGGAAGAGTTTGGTGAAATCGACGGCAGTACACTAACAACCTGGAGTTCGAAAAAAAAACTTAAAAACAAACAACAACAAACAAGAGAACGAACAACACAAACAGGCAGGGCACATATCATTATGACATGGCAAACGCTTATTCCGCCATAATAGCATTAACTGTTTTGTGTATCATCGTTTTATGACAGCAATGGGGATCAGCTGGTTGTCGTGAGTGGCGCAAAGTCTAAGTTTACACCAAAAAACAAATGCACTCAAATTTAATTGGTCGCCGAGAGCACGGTCTTATCTAGTTTTCAGACCTCTGGACCCCCCCCCCCACACCCAAACATCGCCCGGACCAAGGTCTAAATTAAGAATTTCGCAATACTGAAAGAACGCACTTTATTAGGGCTATTGTACCATATATTATCACATGACCGGACCCTCTCCCCCCAAAAAACCCAAACAAACCCAAATTAGAACAGCTTAGTCGTTTTGTGTTTCAACTTTTTCGTTCCCGGAACTAAGGTCTTTAGCGTGAGTCTATAAGTTTTGGGTGAGTGCTGTATAAAACATTTCAAATTAAACCAATGACTGAATTTTGACCAAAAAAAAAAAAATCAAATTCAATTCGTAAATACCTCAGAGAGTTTCGCTATTCCTATTTGTGGAGAGCACGTCACGTGGGTGTGCATAAACCTTATTTTATGACCAGTAAAAAGTGTTGAAACAATTATAGTTTTTGCATTTATTTTTTCATTTATTTTAATCGGTTTTCAACTGGTGGTTTAAACCCGCCGAGGCCTGGTTCTTGATAACTTACTTCGTCTCGGTAAAATTATCAAGAACCAGGCCTCGTTGGGATTAAACCACTAGTTGAAACACCTTCACCACACATTGATTCCCTAAGTATTACATGACCGAACCCTCTCCCCCCCAAAAAAAAAAAATAAATAAAAAAATAACAGATTAGAACATTTTAGTCATAATTTTGTGTTTCAACTTTTTCGTTCCCGAACTAATTATAAGGTCTTCAGCGTGAGTCTATAGGTTTTGGGTGAGTGCTTCTTAAACATTTCATTATACCAATGACTGAATTTGGAAAACTAAAACAATATCAAACTCTATTCATAAATTCCTCAGACAGTTTCGCTATTCCTATTGGTGGACACGTCACGTGGGTGTATCTCTAGGTATCTCTCGAAATTGCGTGGTTTTCCTTTTACCTCGTCGACAAACACGGTCGGCCATTTATGGGAGTCAAATTTTTGACTCCCATAAAGTGGTTTGCGCATCTCTGTTGGTTCTAAAAAAGAACCGGTGGTTAACAACTCACCGTTTCGATCACTATGCTCTGATCGTCTTCAGTAAAAGTGTTGTAAATAGTTTTGGGTTTTGTGTTCTCGTTAACTCACAGGTCGAAGCCTTGTCAAAAGATGACAGCCGCGGCGTCGTAGCGGTAACCTGGTCCGACGGTGAGAAACAAGACTACCCATTTATCTGGCTCCGGGACAACTGCTTCTGCAGCCAGTGCTACCACTCCGAATCACAGGGCCGTCTCTCATTCAGCGAACTCGATATAACCGCCTGCCCGGAATCGGTCGGAACCATCGATGGTGGAGATACTGTGCGGATAACATGGAACCAACACCACCACACGGATCTTAACTCCGTATGGCTCCGTACGTTCCGTTTCGACCAGGAACCGTTGGATGACATCAGCTCGCCCGTTCAGAAGCTATGGAGCGCCGAAGTGGCGACTACTCTACCGGTATTTGAATTTCACGAGGTCCTCTATGATGACACGGTTTTGTTTGAGTTCCTGAAGGCGTTCAATGAAGTGGGCATAGCTAAGGTGAATGGGGTCCCGACGAAGACGAAACAAATTCCAGTCCTTGCCAAAAGAGTTGGACCGATGGTGGACACAAGCTTCGGGTAGGTTTTGCATTATAGCAAGTATTGTTTGATTTCAACGATAGTAAATTATTTGTGACTGGGTTTTGACTATAGAATGTTCACACATTAACCTTTTTTGGCAGTGTCATTTGGCAGTGTCATGGCCGAGCGGTTATAAGAGCACCGGATTCAAGCACTGGTGTTTGATCAGCAGGGTGTGGGTTCGGATCCCGGTCGTGACACTTGCTACATAAAATTGGGGAGGTAGTGCTTTCTGCTAGACCGGCCAGGCTTCGAATTGATGATACCCAAGCCTACATCCGTATGGACTGTAAAGGGGTTAACCCTGTTTCAGCCCTAGGAGTAGGTGGCAACGGCCTCTGGAAAAAATAATTGTAGCCCACACCTTGAAGTGGCCTTAAGGCCTTGTGTGTCAGGCGACTTGCATAAAGAAAAAAAAAGAAAAAAAGAAAAAGAAAAAAACAACAACCTTCATTTCAATCGTTTCTGAACTACCCAACACACACACATGCAACCCTATAAATCCAGTTTGTGGGGTCCTGCTGTAGTTGTTATTATTATTCCCGTTTCTTAAGAATTCCCTTGTGGGGTATATTGTGCACTGTGTAAATTACCCCACAAGAAGACTCTCGAAAGCTCACAAAACTTAATCTCTTCCTCGTGGTCTAAAATGCTCAGTTGCATTATTATAATGTTACCGAACTCCACCTGGTGGTTGGGGGCGCCCTTGCCCTTTTTATTACCGAGGATGCATCTTTCGTCTATGTCATCCGTCTCAATATCAGGGTTATAAAATAGGTACCTGCGAGAGTAGAGGTTGATAATGTGTATGAAAGATCCTTTGGAGCCACAGTTGCCCAGGGTCCAATTTCGCACCAAAAAGGAGCTTAGCACAACCAAATGTTGCTTACCAGAATAAGGTTACCAGTAAAACTACCGTGCCATATGTACAATTTGTGACTGCAGTACTCTGCTCCTTTCTGCTTAGCAGAAAATTATTCAGCCAAATTTTTCGTTTAAGCAGCTTTATGAAATTGGACCCAGGTTATAAACTCTCTAATTTAAAGACACTGGACACTTTTGGTAATTGTCAAAGACAAGTCGTCTCACTTGGTGTATCTCAACATGCATAAACTAACAAACCTGTGAAATCAAAGTTGCGAGATAACAGTTATAGAAAAAACACTCTTGTCACACGAAGTTGTGTTTTTTCAGATGCTTGATTTCGAGACCTCAAATTCTAAACTTGAGGTCTCGAAATCAAATTCGTGGAAAATTACGTTCGTGACAAAACTAATTTCAGAGGGAGCAGTTTCTCACAATGTATTATACTATCAACGTCTTCCCGTAACTCATTACCATCAAGTAAGGTTTCATGCTAATAATTATTTTGAGTAATTACCAATAGTGTCCACTGCCTTTAAAGTGCATTTGTGCGGTGCGCTGTATAAGAACTTGTTGTTGTTTATTATTATAATTAGGATGATTCAACCTCTGAGACAAGGCGGCTACCAAGAGGAGAATCTTGAGACGGAGCGTTCCCTCTCCTATACCAACAAAGGGCTGCAGCTACACACGGATATGAGCTGTCTCAGTGAGCCGCCAGCCGTACGTCGATAAAAGCATACACCCTTTATTCATCATATCTTTTGCCCGCATTTTATACATCTTATGCAATGACGTCACCATACCGCCATCTTGATTGACAAAAACGACGTGGTATCTTTCATCGCCGGCCTTCCACCTCTAGGACCCTGGTTCAATCTCGCTTGAGGCACCGTGGATTAGGTTTCCAGCCCCTACCTAGAGTTGATTCAAGTCCTGTTCTTTTGTCAGAGGTCCCCCTAAGCATATCGCGCCAACTATACACAAACAAGCCGTATAGCAGTGTGCGCTTGCCGTCAAAAAAATGTGGCCCCGAGAGCAAGTTGGGGAATGCATGCAGAGCACATCACAAAACAATAGTCTAAGCCCCACTTGGTTCCCCAATAGTATTTCTCTTGGTGCCCCCAGCGTGATTTGAACCGGTGTGGCGGTTTAAGTCTTCAGCCGTGTTCAGTTTTCCGGGTGACGTAGTCGGACATATCAGCACGTTGTTCGAACGGTTTTAGCTTTCCGGCGTGTTCAGTTTTCCGGGTGACCTGTCAGATACCGCCGCGAGTACCCTGGCGAGTACTGTTGTTCTCTCAGCAGTGACCCCACATTGTTTATATTACGATTCTTTTCTGTGTGGTCACATAATGTTTTCATGGGTACAACTTTAGTCAGGTCACACTCTGCTTGCATAAAAAACAACTCATACGATCCACGCGTTTGCCGCTAGTTGTACTCGACTCGTGGACGCCGCCATGACAGCTACCGGAGGGTAACGGATGACTCAATACGGCACTAAAAATGGACTACTTTCGCTTGCTGTGCGCAGGCATCGCATGACGTAATGCTACCGTATTTGGTCATTCGGAAAACTGAACACAGCGGAAAGTTGAAACCGCCACACCGGGCCCGGGGGTTCTAGAGTTGTGAGGCAAGGAAATAAACCACTTCACCAACCAACCCGACCACTAAGACAACGCCTCACAGCAAATTCCAAA
Source organism: Asterias rubens (assembly GCF_902459465.1). Lineage (NCBI taxonomy): Eukaryota > Metazoa > Echinodermata > Asteroidea > Forcipulatida > Asteriidae > Asterias > Asterias rubens. The sequence continues at coordinate 14,488,842 of NC_047073.1, forward strand.
ATTGCCTCTTGCGGAGGGCTTTTAAATTTGTTTTTCTATATCGCTTAAAAAAGGGAATTCCTATACAACAAAAGTAGGAACAAATTTTAAGGATGGCATTTCTGTTTGCAAAAGAAAAAAATTGCTGCCTGACAGACTGATGACTTTGTTTTCAACCGTAGATGGCGTTTTTCCATTGCATCAAAGCGTCTGATGACGATGGGGGTTACAGTCAGTTCTCAGACGGCTTCAAGGCTGCTGATTTTTTGAGGCAAAAGGACCCCGAAGCGTTTCAAATGCTGTGCACCAATCAGCAAGTGTTTCGGCTTGTTGGGGAAGAGCCTCATGTAGGCGGATTCGACCACCATGCATATCACACTCCAATTAAGTAAGTAGCATAGATGCAGAGGGCTATATTTTTCCCATTTGACTTTTTCTTCCGTTGCCAGCTAGGTGGAAAGTTACAGTGACTGGCTTTGGTGTAACTATACAGTGCCTTCCCACCTTGACCTCCACGGGTGGCGTGGTTGGCTTGTTACAAAAAATGACCCTGGGGTGGATTTCACAAAGGTAGACCTAAACTAGGACTAGTCCCAGGCAATGCTAAGAGATAGGACCAGTCCTAAGTTAGGATGAGTTATTGGTCCTAACTTAGGACTGGTCCTATCTCTTAGCATTGCATGGGACTAGTCCTAAGTTAGGACTACCTTTGTGAAATCCACCCCTGGTTCCATTATGTGAGTTGAGTTGTGCGTTGGTTTTCTGTTGTGCCACGAGGGTTGTCCAGACCATCCAGTTTTCCTCCCTTGGAAAAAAATCAAACACTTACGATTTCTGGCTGTGCTCCATGGTCATAATGGGTTGATGTGGCTGCAGCCAAAGGCGCCCTTGCATGCCTGCATGCTTCTCAAACATGTTGTAGCCGCATCCAATTCAGCTCCTATAGCTGCGAGTATAATGATGATTAGCCTCCCAAATTAATAGTATTACGAATTTGGGATGTATGCCTACGGGTTACCTTCTTCCACCAAGCCAACCCAAATGACCGTTTTCCTAGCCCTTTGGTTATTAAGGCTTTTTGGGGTATGGCGGACGTGATAGGAGTGTACTGTTTAGTTTGGGTGTCTACGGACAAATTTTACCCAAACCTTACAGTGGGTGCATTATAGCTTTCCTGGGTCTACCCCGCGGTGCTCACTCGGGTGAGCCCCTAACAAGAGCTAAACGAACGACTACTCACCGCTCCCGGAGTGACGTCATGCACCTGGGGCCAGCCCCCAAGTGACCCAGTCCACAAGCAGGGCACTGGGGGCTGACCTGGGTGAGCCCCTGGAATGACTTCAAAAGCTATTTGAACGCACCGGGCAGACCGGGGATGACCCAGGGAAGCAAAACGAACGCACCCTTTGTTGTAGCACTGTGTCCGCCGTATTATCTCAAAAAGGCCAGGAGCAGGACGTAATGCACCTGCTAATACGGGTTACCTATTGTATATCATGTTTTGGGTATGACTTGAATCCCTACTCAATTTGAATGAAGAAGTATGGAATGTACTTGTAGAGGTCTCAGCTCCTTTAGTCGTCAAGTTATATAAAAAAAGTGAAAACCACAGAGCAGTGTTTTCCAGGAGAGTTGCGTAAATCCGTTGTAGGCCTGCGTTTAATGTTTGTCTCACTCAAAAAAACTTTGATGGAAAGCTTGTTTTAACCATCATTACCTTTAAACCGTGTAAGTTGAATGTAAATCTGTGGTCGTTCTAGTTTTGTGAATTATGATCATCTTGGCTATTGTAAATAGTTGGGTGAACATAATAATGATTTCCCCCTACAGGTTAGACCACGAGGGCCAGCTAAAGAGTATCTGCTACAGTACACACGCCCGGCTTCCGTCAATGCGCATGGCTGTTAACAAAGTGGAGGCCATGTATAGCGCCCTCCAGAAGTTTCACAACTTCATCAACAGTCCAGAAAATGTGTTCAACGTCAAACTCAAGAGTGGTAAGTGATCTTTTCAATATTATATTACAAACTTGTTTTTATCTTTTGGGGAGTATTTTTTTGTGATTCAGCATGGATTGAACGTTGTTGGTGCCTCAAGACTGAGTTTATTAGACTCTAAGAAAAAACGGTTCAGAATTGACCCGTATTCCGGGTCACTAATGGCCTGATGGATCAGGCTGACTCATTTCTATGACAAGCTGACCCGGGAAATTGTTAAAATTGTTTTGACTCACATTGATATAGTAATGTTTACACTCTTAAAAACAAAAAGTGTCAGAATTTGCCCACAATCGGCGCCCTCTTTCTGAGTGAGGCTGGCCCAGAATTAGACCATAGACTGACCCAGAAGTAGTTAAAACGTGGGGGGGGGGGGTGGCACGGATTGTGCGTCAGTTTGATGTAATTTCGGGTCATTTAAATACACCGAGAGCCCGGGTCATATTGACCCTAAATGGGTCATGATAGTAAATTCTGACCCAGGAGATTTCAGAATGTAGGGAGAGAGGAGTACATGTAGACAGTTACGTCTTTGGTTGATTACAGTGTCGATTCAATTTATACTAATAAGCCATTTTGCGAGTTAGATTTGAATGCAGTCTGATACAATGACTTAATTGCTTAGTCACAATGTATAACTGCTTCACTTTTTTGAGTTTCTCAGACAAACGAGAAAGTTGCTATTCCTAATGGTTCGGGGTAAGCTTTTGTATAGCAACCTTAAGATGAGCAAAACCTGGTACCATTCTGCCATACAACTCCATTCAGAATTGTGTATGGTGTCTAACGTCTCAGCCGTATAAGCCAACGCTTGCCCCAAATTATGTGAGGCAGCAACTGTCTTGATAGTTTGAGGAATTCAAGTGGTAACTTGTGATCATGCACGTCATTGTACCAGACATTATTCAAATCTAACACGCACGAATGACTTATTTAAGTGCATGACATAGTTTGTGATAAGCTTTATTTTGTGCGTTGTGCGTGACTTTAGGTGAAATGATGGTCGTGAACAATCACCGAGTACTTCACGGCCGTACGGCGTTCGACGTCACAAGCGAGCGCCACCTAGAGTTGGGATACGTCCAGATGGACCACGTGACCTCGCGCATGCGTGTTCTACAAACGAAGATGCAGAGTTAATTACGTGGGTTTCACGATGTGGACAAATGAAATCCAATTCTTCCCGTACAGATTGTTAGGCATAATTGAACTACAAAATGCCATTTATATTTTTCTATACCGTTATGACAAATTATATGAAACATATTTACAGAGTTTGAAAATTACTATTGGTGGCTTTATATTAGGCATGGCTATAAAATCAGCTTCAAAGGAAAGTATGCGTTCGGTAATCACTCTTTAAAATAATGGTAATAAACACTTACTTGTATACTATAGGCTACAGCAGTTGTGGGTAGCTTAAAGGCAGTGGACACTATTGGTAATTACTCAAAATAATGATTAGCATTAAACCTTTCTTGGTGACGAGTAATGGGGAGAGTTTGATGGTATAAAACATTGTGAGAAACGGCTACCTGTGAAGTGACGTAGTTTTCCAGAAAGAAGTAATTTTCCACGAATTTGATTTTGAGACCTCAAGTTTAGAACTTGAGGTCTCGAAATCAACCATCTAAACACACACAACTTCATGTGACAAGGGTGTTTTCTTCTTTCATTATTATCTCGCAACTTTAATGACCGATCGAGCTCAAATTTTCACAGGTTAGTTAATTTATGCATATGTTGAGATACACCAAGTGAGAAGACTGGTCTTTAACAATTACCAATAGTGTCCACTGTCTTTAAAGCATTTTGAGAATCATTTCACTTCTAACTATAGGTTTTCTTGGTCAAATTCGGCCAATGAGCAGTCAATTTCATTTTCATGCGTTCGAATTAAAGCTGTTTTGCCTCTCCAGTTGTTACTGCGTTTCAAATTCAAAATCCGGCCATTCAATTTCGTTTTGGGTCGAGTCAAATTCCTTTAGCACTATGTTCAATTTAGCGTAGCGTCATTCTTTTTCGTGACACACACACCTCAAGAAGCGTCTGCGAATTTGAATGCTGCTTTGATGAATTGTTAAATTGAATGATTATTTTGTTAATTCAAATGACGCAACATTACATTTGACTAATCCCAAAACGAAATCGAATTACCTTTTTGAGTAGCATTCGATTTTGCGCGAAATAGAGTTGCTTGGTGGTTAAATTGGCTTCTAATTTTCCGAAATTGACCGAGAAAACCTATAATAACTTTATAACCTAATCATTTTATATCATTATCTAGTTACTTCGTAAGTTGTCGCAATACTCTTCTAATTAGCTCTGTGAGTAGGCTACCCGGAGGAACCCCCTTCTACTTCCCCCCTAGTTGTGTTTATGCAACTTGATGTTTTACCTAACAATTTTTTTTTTTATGATAGCTTGTTTTAATAGTAGGCCTATAATTATTCATTTTTAAATATAAGTACATTCAGTTTTCTTTGGGGTATTTACTTGAAGTTTTATAGCCAATGGAAGCTTGTATCTGTTATGGTGCAGACAAATAAAATACTTTAATATCTCATCGTATGCCATTGATCTCCAAATCTATATCATTCAAGCTTGGGTCAACCTCCTCCCCAAAATGCGCTGCGCGATCCGCAAACCCACCACCCGCACTAGTGTTACCATACTTTGGGGATAATGATTCGCTGAATTAAAAAAAAAAAAGTGCAGACCACTGATAAAGGTTTTTGTCGTGACGCCGTCAGCGCAAAGTGACCCGCTCGACATGCAGGGTATAATACTTGGGGCGTGCAACCAGTGCCCAGTTTCATGGCTCTGATTACCGCGGAATTATGCGCTTACGTATTATAGAATTGTGTGTTGCAAGGGTTCCGTAAGCGCATAATTCTGTGGTTAGCAGAGCCATGAAATTGGGCCCTAGAGCTGCTTAGCACAAACATTTTCTAGGCATGAAATTTCTTCCTTGATAAAAACAGGATTACCAACAAAGTTTCCATTTGTTGCATATTTCTTGTTACTGGTATTCAGCTGTTGTTTGCTTATCCTGAAAATCACGTGGACATTTGGTTGGTAATCCTGTTTTTATCAAGAAAGAAATTTCATGCTAAGCAAAATTTGTGTGCTTAGCAGCTCTATGAAATTGGGCCCTGGTGAGCCACAAGAATGACGTCAAAGCTATTCGAATACATCTGTGGGAACCATTATGGTTGTTACGAGATAATTTCGAATTAATAGTTTCCGCTGTCAGCATGCAAAGCTTTCTTGAAACAGTTGTTTTCCTGTAAACACGTAGAAGCTGTCTATAAAGGGACATTGTGAAACAAATATTCCTTCTTGCTGAAAACCCGTTGGTACGATCGACGTCTATCTAGTAGGCCTTAGTCCGACTTCCTTCTCACCCATACCTCTTCTATCTCGCCCATACCACTTCTATCTCGCCCGTACCACTTCCTTCTCGCCCGTACCACTTCCTTCTCGCCCGTACCATTTCTATCTTGCCCAATAGTGAGGCATATTTGTGTAGATCATTGTATTCTACTTTTACAATATCTTTCTAACCATATGCATTTTATAACAAACGGTTACAAACGCTTTTTATAGACCAACTCGTCCGATTCAAGGCAACGTGTTCCTTTAACATACTACTCATTGCTCCTTGATGAGTGAGCAGTTGCATCATTTGTGTTTGTCTTCATTTTGGATGGGGGACTTAGACTACTACATGGCTCGATTGGAGTTGTACATGAGTCAGATTGGCACGGTGTATTGTCTTCTTCAATTAATGACTCCAATGAGGAAACCAAAAAGCGTGGAGCGATTATCGGTTCAAGTAACCCATTCCACTTGGGACTTGCACCCGGTTGAGCCCAGAGAATGACGTCAAAGCTATTTGAACGCATTAGGGGGAACCATTATGGTTGTTACGAATTAATTTCGAACTAATAGTTGCCGCTGTCAGCATGCTTAGCTTTCGTGAAACAGTTGTTTTCCTGTGAACACGTAGAAATACACCTGCGTACGAGTTCGTGTGTGGTACGACTTGGCGTGCGTACGAATTTGTGTGCGCACGAGTTGACCAATATTGGTGTCGGGTTGGCGGGTGTATGAGTTGGCGTGCGTACGAAGGGACATGTTTCCCCCTGGGTCGACCTGGGTGGGGAAGCTAATCGAACGCACCAATTTTTCCAGTTTCAACATGTCAGTCGTGCAGTGGAAATCCATGAATACTTTGAATGATTTTGGAAAAAGAAACAATGGCATTATTGGACGAAAACAAAGCAAACCAATTTATGGTGTGTTGAGGCATGGCATGGTGAGGTATCAATTGTTTTGTTTGCGGTAACACCTTGTGTGTATTGCCAGGTTTATAAATGTTTTTTGAGAACTTGTCTGGCTTTAAAGTTGTTTTCTACTACCGCGAAGTAGATTTTTGGAATTCGGAAAACTTGTATTTGTATTTTGTACTCTTTTTAAGCATGAGGTTTAATTAAAAAAGGATACGTTTTTAGGGACTGATTAATAAAAAAGATGTGATGCATGGTTGAAAGGGTTATAGCATAGCGCCTTTCAAAGTACTCGCATACAGCCCCGTTCATACTGTGTTCAACTCCTGAGAAATATTCGCAGCGAAAATGTAGCTGTGACGTAAAAATCCGTAATCGCCTTCGCACTCGTAGGAAATATGAACTGGGCTGACAATAAAAGAATGGTCGAGTATTGTAGGGGTAATGATTTGTACTTGTACTTATAATGAAATCAGATACTTGGAACGGTTATCCGGTAAATAAAATGGCTTTTAACATCTGTCCAGAACCCCAAAGGACCAATGGAATGGCCCACTGCGTGCTATAAAAGAAGTTGGATTGGGTGGTTTAGGTCGCTTGTTGTTGGTTGGTCGACGGGTTAACTGTCTTGTTTTCTTCTTCTCTCGCACAAAAAGTAAACTTGATATCTATAAAAAATGTCTTGTAGATTTTTGTATCTACTTTGTGTGCTTCTGTCACCTTTGCTTTCATTGCGAAGTGTGCACGCGTTTGGAAATCGAGAGCGCGGTTCGAGAGGGGTAGTTGGGCGTGGACAACCGGCCGATTGGACCGACAACATCGCCGTCACCGAGCCCGTGGTGGAGTCGAAGCACCAAGGTACCGTCGGGCACAGTATTGAAGATCGGAGCCCTCCAGTTCAAGATTCCGGGGTCTCAGAAGATGAGACCATAACCGAGCAAGTAGAGATCCTTGCGGGGGAACGACCACCAGGACACGGTGGTGAAACCTCACCCGACTTCAATCCATCTTCAACCACGGGCCTTTTGCGTTCCGTTCGAAGAACTTCGGAGACGCTTTTAGCGAAGAATCAGTCTGAGAATCATGAGATCACAGAGGAGGCATTGCATCTTGATACTGTTGAGTCCATCATCAGTGCTAGCAACAAGGAAGGGAAAGCTGACTACAGTGTCAAGCGAGGGGAGAGGGCAAAGCTGGCGAGCAAGACCACAGAGGGTGAGACGCAGAGCAGAAAGTTACCCGTCCAACGGCGCGACAAACGGTCGATCTTGACCATACCAGGGACGCTGTGGTGCGGACCGGGCAGTGAGGCCGAACAGTACGAGAATCTTGGGGAGGATAAGGCCGCGGATTATTGCTGCCGGGAGCATGACCACTGCCCCAACATGATCGAGAGGTGGGCTTCCAAATACGGCATCTTCAACCATCGGCTGTACTCTATCAGTGACTGTGAGTGCGATAAAAGGTAAGAATAATGTGTAGAAAGACGGGTCACAAAGAAGGGTTGCATGGTGCCTTAATAGGGTCTGGGTACGTTTTGTAAAAAAAAAACCAAAACACCAGCAAAGTGTCCATAGATTTGCATTTAACTAACACAGTTTGAAGATGATAGAAAGCTTCCCTTCAAATATTACTTGTTGAGGTGCTGTAGTTTTTGAGAAATGAGTAAAACAATCGCAAAGATGGATGTTCCTATTTTCACTTAAGAAGTGGAGAAGTGCTAAATGAAATTGGTAGCAAGTCGGTTTACGGCTGACATGCAAAAAAAAATGAGAATAACTCTGAAGTGTAGTCCAAAAGTATGTTTGACTGCATTCAAGAGGCTAAGAGGCTTTAAATATTTTTGATGATTTTTTTTACATTTTTTATCACAGTTTATATGTCCCCACAGACACCAGAAAGTTTAAAGCATGATGCACTCTCACCCTACCTCCCAAGCGTAGCGTCCCGTGAGGCACCCTTCCGGACCCCTTTACCCTTTGGCAAAGATCGGTCCCATTGGAAAGAAGTTAATATCGAAGAAGACCACCTGGTCAAAATTAAAAAAAAGAGTACAACTAATCCCAATTCTTCACAATCGTGTTATTTCAATTATTTATTTCCGAAGTAGCACAATTTAAAAGCCATCTGAATTTTGAAAGGTGCCAAATGCCCCAATTTTCAACACACCCGGTTTTCTCGTTTCGCTGTTGGTGTAAAGTGCCCAAGTATTGCAAGCCTACTACAAATTGTCTATCTAGTTTCACTACTCTTGTGAAAGTGTAATTTTATAGTCATTTCCCCAAAAATATTGATTTGCAGTCGAGTTCCTTTTTTATCTATATGGAAATGTGGAAATGTGATTTGCTTAAGACGCCACAGAGACATGGTGGGACCAATTTCATAGAGTTTCTTAAACATAAAATATACGATTTTGTCTTCTGAGCAGAATTTAGCAGGATACCATTCACAAAAATGTGCACGTGTCATGGTTGTTTGGCTGCTGACCTTAATCTGGCAAGCGTAATTCTTGTGTTATACTTGGCCCCTTTGTGCTTTAAGCAGCTCTATGGAATTGGGCCACTAGCGAACTATTTTGATGGGTGATCACGTTTTAAAGTATGTAAACATCTCTCCTCTCCTACCAAACCAATTGACCATTCCGAATATCAAAAAAGTAAAACTGTTTACAAGTGAGGACTCAATGAAAAGTTTCCCCTTTCCTCATTTTCAACCAAGACTCATTTTTTTCGACGTGAATTAACTGTACCAGTGCGTGAACTTTACTCTTTTTCTCGATCCCGTCCTTGGACTTACTCGCCCATGGGCTTTTACATCTGGGAATAAGGTTGTACGATTAGGTTTACATAGACCCTTTTCGAAACCACGGCTTCGGCTTCAGACTCCGTCCTCTCGTCTGAAGCCCTGAGCGCGTACGCAAACACGCGCAATAATTGTTGAACAACAGCGGGGCCAAGCTATCCTGAGCCGAATCTGGAGCTGAAGTCGTGGATTCGAAAAGGGCCATAATAGTATTTGCTAGTTTAAGGGTATCGTACTTATAGGTGTCACTCCCTTTTGAATTACGGTATGCCAGAAGGAAATCGACTTGTATAAAGGTCATTCGGGAAACACTTCTATTGGCTAACACAAAAATACCTGATTTCCCCAGATGTGTTAACATAATAAATAGCAAATCAATAGTTTTGATTTGTAGTTTACTTTTATCCGTAACAGATTATACAAATGTCTCCAAGATGCTGGGACCCCAAAGGCCAAGGTCGTCTCCAAATGGTTCTTCAATCTTCTAGGTCTCTCGTGCTTTGAACTCAGTCAATCCACCGGCTGTGTGGAGTACGGCTGGTTCGGTAGCTGTCGCCGCTACGGATTGGTCCGTTCGGCAAAGATCACCACTGCTAAGCCAATCAAAATCCAGGACACAGCAAAGAACGTCACAACCACTGAAATGACTTTGACGGATGCAGCAACTTCGTCTGATGCAACTTCGGTTGATGTTTCTAGTTTAGGTTCGGAATATATTGGTGCAGTTAGTAGCGTTGATTAATTGTAAAAATCCACACAACCTTAGTGGGTAAATAGATCCCCTTGCGTAGGCGAATACGCTATAGCACGGTGAATACACGTGCTGATTTCTAGCTGTCCAATGATTAAGCTTAGAGGCTCGAATGACGTCAATAACCTGCCTCTACGTCAGGATCCTTTCAAATGGACCTTTGACCTCGCATCTCACGTGGAGATTCGCAATCAAATCCTACAATGTTATGTTTGTACATAACAACTTATTGCATTACGCAAGTGTACAATGCACTATGCTGCAGTGCTTTTAGGCGACCGAGTGCAGCCGACAAACATCGACTCGGACCAATCAAATCGTAAATATGGAAAGCTTGTTTACGTCACTGCACGTTTATCCAATGAAATTAGTGTATCCAATGAAATCATTGGTTTTGTGAATCCAGTGCCTGTCTGCGGATAAATACAGCGGGCGCTTTTTTATATAGTGTGGCGTCATACGCAAGGGGGTCTATTGGACCTAGACTTGATTCAAGTCCCGTTCTCGTGCGGGAGGTCCATAAGCATACCCGCCGCCGTCAAAATGTAGATATTGCGGTCCCGCCTGCGGAACAGGTTGGGGAATGCAGAATACCACCACGGGATTGGGACTTGAGTCAAGTCTAGTGTGGACCCAAAATGGATCTTTATCAGGTACAATGCAAATCAAATGCAAGAATTTAATATAATAAAACATTTTCAGGTCACATAAGCAAGTACAATGCAAGTGCTTATAATTATATTCGTAAGCAAGTACAATGCAACATTTTAAAAACATTAAATAATTGCGGGTTACTATTTGAACCGACCAGCAATTCCTAATGCAAAAAAAGATTATTGTCTTGTGTTTATAAAAGGTTGTTTACATCTCGTAGGGTGGTTTTTAATGTGTTGGAATTTTTTATTTAGTACCGAGTTGGCTCCAAAGATAGTGCAGCATTATCCATCACGTGTAATGCCCCTTATTTTTGACCGCGCGGGGGCGCTATAAATAGTATTTTGATCACTTCCGGGGGTACACGCGATTCGCCCTGCACAAATTAATAGGCGTTCTGTCACTTTTGTTGCGCCGTAGTTTCAATTTGCTTTAGAGGTGGATTATAACGGCTCCTTTTAAAGTCTTATTGTCTGTGATGGATTAGATGTCTGTGGTTATAATGTGTTCCAATCTTTAAAAACTGTTTTGCGTATGAATGAATATACCCCCGGAAGTGATTGAGAGCGCCCTCACGCGGTCAAAAATATGGCCCATTCAAACCAACCCCGTAAAACCAAGCTTTTGCTATTATACATCGTGGGGTCAGAGGTCACCAGATGCAGAACTTCTTACCTTAACGTGAGATTTTTTGACATCAAAGGTACCGAAAGACAGTGGTACTTTAAAGACAGTGGACACTATTGGTAATTGTCAAAGACCAGTCTTCTCACTTGGTGTATCTCAACATATGCATAAAATAACAAACCTGTGAAAATTTGAGCTCAATCGGTTGTAGAAGTTGCGAGATAATAAAGAAAGAAGAAAAAAACACTTGTCACAGGAAGTTGTGTGCTTTCTCATGCTTGATTTCGAGACCTCAAGTTCTTAACTTGAGGTCTCGAAATCAAATTCGTGGAAAATTACATCTTTCTCGAAAACTACGTCACTTCAGAGGGAGCTGTTTCTCACAATGTTTTATAATATCAACCTCTCCCCAATACTGGTAATCAAGAAAGGTTTTTTGATGATAATTATTTTGAGTAATACCAGTAGTGTCCACTGCTTTTAAGGAAATTCTTGTAGCAAAACATATTAAGCTCCATGCCATCTTGATGGATTTCTCTTGATCCGTGGAGTTGGTATTTCTGACGTACGTGGTTTGTACCAGCATTACGTCATTCAGGAAAAAGTAATAATCCAATATTATCATAAAATCAAAACATGTTAAACAACTGGCTTAATAATAAGTATCAAACAATTTTAGTATACGATAAATGTATTCCTTACGTCATTGAAATAAACACAAGGTTACGTCATTTGTTTTGTAAGACATCACTGTACCGTCCAGGCCCCATATTTCATTAATTTCATAAAGATAACTACCCGTAAGCAAATGTTTTTGCTAGTAGTAGAAAATATGCGTGAACATAAACGTATTTCACAATAATATGATGAAGCAGAAAATTTATCGACGCTCATGGACGGTCACCGTGACTTTGCATTGTAACATCACTCGTGAGTTTACTGCGGGTTAGCCAGCATTTACCCTCGCTTACGGTAAACAGCTTTAAAGGCAGTGGACACTATTGGTAATTACTCAAAATAATTATCAGCACAAAACCTTACTTGGTAACGAGTAATGGGGAGCTGTTGATAGTATAAAACATTGTGAGAAACGGCTCCCTCTGAAGTAGCGTTAGTTTTCAAGAGCGAAGTAATTTTCCACGAATTTGATTTCGAGACCTCAGAATTTGATTTTGGGGTCTCGAAATCTGAGAACAAACAACTTCATGTGACAAGGGTGTTTTTTCTTTCATGATTATCTCGCAACTTCGACGACCAATTGAGCTCAAATTTTCACAGGTGTGTTATTTTATGCATATGTTGAGTCTTTGACGATTACCAATCGAGTCCAGTGTCTTTAAGGGACGGTTCGTTACTCGTATGCATAAAACGGCTGCTTATATGTTTTATAAAATTAGGCCCAGTTGCGATTTTTTTAAAACCATTCCATGATAAAAGAGTTCGCAAAAGAATGTTCAATAACAAGATTTGTGTGCAAGCCAAGAATTATCAAGGAGAAAAACACGATTTCTTCAGGTTGAATACTAAAGGTTGTTTTCTTCAAAAAGAGGATCTCGCGAACGCTTAAAGCGACAACCGTCGCTGTTAAAAAGACAGCCAGTGGTCAACGAGTCAGTGGCGTTACCGTGAATTGATTTAATCCAGGTACTTTTTTTAAACATTACAAAACATTGCTTTAAATATTGTTAAGCAGGCTAAACCAACATTAAGGCTAAAAGGGTAGCTCAGTTGGTAGAGCACCGGCGCGTCAATCCTGCATGGTCGTTGGTTCGAATCCCGCTCTTAATAATCTTGAGGGAATCTGTTCATTACGAACCCTTTTATAATAAAAGTGTTTAGGTTGAAAGAACTTGGTGCTAGATTTGGGGCACGGTGGACCCCCCCCCCCCCCACTCTTGTGTCTTCATTGTGTTGTTGGAATCTCAAGAATTCTTGGGAGGATTCGGGGGCGGGAATTTTTTACCAGAGGAAAACAGTGTATTGAATGAAGTATAGGATCATGAGGGGGCGGGGGGGGGGGGGCGACACTAGTGACCCTCAGCTCCACATCAGGCACGGTATATGGACAATGGTTCAACACATTTTTAATAAGCATTGGTTGCACCTCAAGCTCTTCAAATTGCAGTATAACAGCGTAACCAAGTTATGCATGGATTTGTTTTGAGAAAAGAAGAATTAGCGGTTGCTGTAGCAACCATAAAATGGTATGGGACAAGTGTTGCCTAACAATTGGTCCCTTACAGACGATGTTTGATGTTGAGGTAGCAGCCCACAAAGCATCGGCGTTCGACAGGCATTATTTGTACACAGATGTTATTTAACTTTTGAATCTATATGAAATTATGACTCAAATTTAAAAAAAATCTGAAAATATGACCAGTGTTGTTTCTGCCAAGAATGTACAAGGTCAAAGGTCACATGGTCTACAGCACATCCTTTGTCAAAGGCACCCAGCTATAATATAGAATTAGAAGTTTAGGAAAAACTCTGCTACAAGGGTCACACGTGGGTACATCGTCACTCCTTTGTTTGCATATCATTATTCTCGAAGTACTGAAAGAAGATCTTTCTTCTATAAGTGGGGTCAAAGGTCAGGTGGCATAATCCAAGGTGAATACCTTGACATTTTTGTTGTCAATAGAGTGGTTAAGCGGGGTATAATTCTTAAGGCAACAATTTCTCCTTTAATGTCTCGACTCGCCGGCTGTGATGTCCACCCCCGCGTTTTTTTTTTCTTTCTCTTTTCTCTTCGATCTGGATGATGATGACACGTCGTTGGTGAGATGACAAACAACATGGACGACTGCTAGAGATTGCCATATAATGCAGTCTCACACTCTATGCCCGGGAAAACTGCTGGATTGGTTTAGGGTTAGGGGGACTGGCATGGAGAAACACCCGGGACGATGCCACCACGGGGGAAGGGTGGCATTGGGGAGAGAGGCGTGGCACAACCGGGGAAGCACCGGGGACGGATGGGTCGGGTTGGCTCTCTGCCTCGGTGCGTTTCAAGGCCGACTTGTCTGCAGTGTGGATGGCTGAGCGGACATTGGGAAGAGGCGATAGGGCATTGACACGTTGGCAATATTCAGCCGTGTGCAAAGTGTGACTTATATCGGGCCCCGTCTCTAACGACACCGGACAATGTGGAAAAAACAACGGGTGAGTTAATTAATTGATTTCCACCTTCATCAACATTTTTATCCTGAAGACGAGCAGAGTATACTGTTCGAAACGTCGAGACTGGCTATTTTTCAGAGCCAACACTTCCAGAAAGGAGATTTACACATGGTTGCACCCGCAAGTTTACTATTTATTTGTAGTTTTCCCCCTATATCCACACCAACCATGCAACGCTTCAAAACCTATGAAGTTAATTTATATAAGTTACGATTGAAACCTAGTTGAGGGCGGAGTTTGATAAGGGGAGGTTGGACCCACGTGACAAGATCCTTTTTTGGTAAGGTTTTCTGTTATTGAGTCTGCCCCCTTCACTTCATCAGACTCCGCCTACACCTTCCGACTCCATTACATCAACCGTGTTTGACGGTGACTCATTACAGCGTTATTTTAAAGCCATGGACACTTTCGGAATAAAAAAAAATTTCACAGAGTTACAAATAACCAGCAGGGTTTACACGAGGTAAAGGTGAAAGACTTCTCTTAAAATAATATTATTCCATGAAATGCTTTACTTATTGAGAAAACATTAAAACAATTATCAATTCTCGATATCGAGAATTACGGATTTATTTTAAACACATGTCAGACACGGCGAAACGTCCGGAAACAAGGGTGGATTTTCCCGTTAGTTTCTCCCGACTCCGATGACCGATTGAGCCTAAATTTCACAGGTTTGTTTCATTTGTATATATTATAAGTTGTGATACACGAAGTGTGTGCCTTTGGACAAAACTGTTTACCAAAAGTGTCAAATGGCTTTAATTGTAGAACCTTGCGACACAGAAACTGTCATTTATGACGCCTGAGCCTTATCCGCCCCTAGTTTCCCCAAACCACGCCCACATTAGAAAACGAATGACAGAATCCACCAGTTAACAAACTTAAAGGCAGTGGACACTATTGGTAATTACTCAAATTAATTATTAGCATAAAACCTACCTTGGTAATGAGTAATGGGGAGAGGTTGGTAGTAAAAAAAACATTGTGAGAAACGGCTCTCTCTGAAGTCACGTAGTTTTCGAGAAAGAAGTAATTTTCCACGAGTTTGATTTCGAGACCTCAAATCCTCAGGGATCAGGTTTACAATTCGAGGCCTCGAAATTAAGCATATGAAAGCAGGTTTTGTTTTATTTCTGTCATTATTATCTCGCAACTTTGACAACCGATTGAGCTCAAATTTTCACAGGTTTGTTATTTTATGCATATGCTAAAATACACCAAGTGAGAAGACCAACTACCAATAGTATCCACTGTCTTTAATGAGCCGTTGTTGAAAAACGGCTCTTGGGAATATCACGTAAAAAGCTTAGTCATGGTGCAGAAATTGTGTTTTCTCATTTACAAAACCGTGTAAACAAAAACGAGGCTGAGAGGAAAAACATTTGATTTTAGTGAGATCTGGTTCAAACACTGGAGGTGGGCGTAATGATAACACATCCATGATCATTAATCATTGATGTTATATTATAATTGGTAGTGCTTAAAGGAGAACCTTGAAATATCTCAAACTGTTGCTGTTTGGGATTGCTCCTTTAAAGGCATTGGACTTTTAATTTGTTGGTAATGTCAAAGACTAGTATTTCACTCGGTGTATCTCAACATTATTCTTATAAAAAATAACAAACCTGTGAAAATTTGGACTCATTGGTCGTCGAAGTTGCGAGAGAATAATGGAAGAAAAATGCTCCCTTGTCACACGAATTTGTATGCTTGCAGATACCTTTCGAGACCTCATCTGAGGTCTCGAATTCAATTCAAATATTTTAGTGGGAAATTACTTATTTTGCAAAAACTATGTTACTTCAGAGGGAGCTGTTTCTCACAATGTTTTATACTATCAACAACTCTCCATTGAGTAAGTTTAATGCTAACAACAATTGTTTTGAGTAATATTACTAATAGTGTCAAGTGCCTTTAAAAGAGCTGTTCATGCGAAAATCCGGAGAGTTTATATTCATGTTTAATGAATAATTGGGAAAAAAAATCTGAGAGGCTATTCAGACAGTAACGTTTCGTAGATTCAAATTTTCTTCTGATACAGACTTGTATCTTATAACCAAAATTACTCCGAAGTGAAATGGCTCTAGAAATGCTCACTGTCGTAGTTTTTTGAGAAAGAAGTTATTTCTCACTAAAAAGTATTTGAATCGATTTCGAACATCTGAAAGCACGCAACTTGTGCGACAAGGTAGCCTTGCTCAAGGCAGTCGCATTATTCACTCCGAAAAGACGCCGCTGTAAACCCACAGCGTAGTGTGTATAATCGCACCGCACGACCCAACCGTACACTGTCACATCGCTCAACGCCCACCGTACGACTACTGTGCAAAAGTCATCCGCACTCGTACCACTTACCCGCATGCGGAGGCCGTAGGCCGACGCATGCGGATAGCGTACAGGAGGCGTCGTGTCTTGCGATGTGGTTACACACATTTTCGGAGTAAATAATTCGACTGCCTTGAGTAAGACTAGCGACTAGGGTGTTTTTTTCCTTCCATTGTTATCCCGCAACTTCGACGACCAATTGAGTCAAAATATTATTCACAGGTTTGTTATTGCATGCATAATTATGTTGAGATACACTTAGTGAGAATTCTGGTCTTTGACAATATTACCAAAGGCGTCCACTGTCTTTAAGGGGCCTTTTACTTCACTTTGCCAGAGGAGATTTTCCCAAAGAGAAATAAATTAAACAGTTTATCAGCGAGGGAGATCGTGCACACACAAACGATTCCCTTAAAAACTTGAGATTAAAAAAGTGTGGGCCCTGAGAGACCAAACAGCGGCGGTGGTAAGACATCTGCTCTAGCAATGCAAATGTCGTGGGTTCGAATTCTACCCTAGTGCTTTGCCTATGGATTTCGTTCCAAAGAACTGTGGAAACTATAATTTTAGTAAACATCGGTGTAAGGATAATAACAAACAAATTGTTCTTTTGTCATGTATAACAACGTTTGGAAAACTTCCGAAAGTGTAAAGTTTTCAGACAATCCACAAAAATATTAAAAACCTCACTTCCAGTTTTACCACAAGACGTAGTTTATTTGAGAGAGTCGTTTGCAATAATAAGCCATAATTATTTCGAGTATAAACTCATGTGCTGCAGTTGGACCGAAAATGGCGTACCATGCAACCACAACCAAAGAAATAATGTTCCGTTTGTGGTGCCACTCTCTAAATACATATCTGGTTTTTGCTGGTTCTTTCCAGTTCATGCCCTGGGTTGCTTATTTAGTGAACGCTGGCCTATCTGTTTGTGTCTGATTTGAGACCTTTGACCGCACCCTCGCTGATTCTATAATTATTGTGTTTTGACCCTAACATTATGGAGGGTGGGGGGGGGGGGAAACTTGTTCTTATGGGTCTATTATATTATCATGAACTATAAACTAATCATAAATCCACCCGAAGGCTGCCATCCACATTAGGGGTGGTGTAGGAGAATAAAACCCTCAAGGTTTACGTGTTTAATCAAACCATTCAGCTGTAACCATAGGTAGTTCGATTGCCTGAGAAGGAATTGAAGGTCAATTAATTGATAATAAGTTTGTTCAATCGTAACAGCGGTAGACTTGTGGAGAAGTCGTTATGATTGTCGTTGTGTTTACAAAAGTTGCGCAGTACCTGTTGTAAACAAGTGTTGCATTTTACTGACACTTATCCAGCTATAGAGGGCGCCATCCTATTCGCTCTCTGGATGCACCATGCCAATCTTCCACACATCAACCAGAAAGCAAAATACTCGAAAATATTGTCAAAGTTCGCATTCTCTTGAAATCAAAGCAAATCTTAGCCTTATTGATGATAAGTGAAGTTAATGTTTTTATTCAATGTGATAGTAAGTTGTCTTCTTCTAAATCGATCCCCAAAAAGGACCCTAAACAAAAATCAGTACAATTTTCGAGGTTGGCAAGTTATAAACAACAGAAGAAAAAAAATAGCTACCCGTTCATCATGCCCGCGCAAGCTGTATAGCGCCCTCTGTCGTCATCAAAATTCCAATGCAGTCTCGCGAGACGTGAGTTGACCTTTCTGAAAACGTCTCCATTTCACGAATATCGGACGAGTTGCGTGTATCAAATTCAATCGAACAAGAATACGGCAGGAACACAATGCCCTAGCTTCTCTAAGGGATTGTGAACGGCCCAGATTTCAGCCCATAAAAGGCCAGGGAATCCCGACTAAAGCAAATCTTACAATCCATTGATTTTAGAGACCGGGAAATGTCACCGGTTCTGTAAATGAATGAAGAAGAATCACTACTGTGTCTCGGTGTTTCTTTTCTCTTTCTCTTTTTTTTTCTCTCGGAGGGATGTGGTTGGTTCGTTGAGAGTGCTGCTCTTTGCGTGGCGTCTCCGCGCCAAAATAAAAAGGGTCGAGGCGGATTTCGTAAAGGTCACCTATAGGCGTTGAAATTTAGATCACCCGGGTTGGTAGGGAAATTAGACCCTAAATGTCAAGAAGACATTGCTCGCCAACCAAGACGCGGGAGAAAAAAAGAGAGTGAGAGATGAAAGAAGGAGTACAATGGGACAAATTGCTTAGAAGCACGTTTTCCTTCATATGTAGATCAGACCTGTGTTTTGTGAGGCATTCATGCGCCGTTTGACGTGTCCCTGACATTTCCACTGGGTTGTTCCCTTGGTCTCTCGATCGGCGTCGCCAGGCGCGGGGAGGAGGAGGCGCGATGGGCGAGCCGGCTTGCCCCACGGTGGTACGCTCGACATTATAAACACGGTCAATTATTACTTTCTTTTCCGCTGGTGTGTGGCTTCGCGCGTAATCGAATGCCTCCGTGACCTTTAACGTCTTGTAGATGAGACTGTAGAAAGAGGAGGGGATGAGGGGGGGGGGGTCTCTGAAATTAATCGGGTGTATACTGACATGAGTTAAATGAGCAGTGTATTTAGGGGCGAGTTGTAGACCTCAACAGCGAGTTGTGCTTTAGTGAATTTAATTCACTGTATTCAACTCGTGTGTAGTAGTGTGTAATGAAATCCTCCAGAGACACAAGCCGATAACTAGAATGTTGTCAAAAGATAAAGGAACGTTACAGAATTGATAAGATACAAAAATCGTAAAGATCACAGATTTACATAAAACTTACACGGTCTAATGATGATGATAGTGGAAAACATTATTCCCTATAAATATTTTTGTCTAAAACGTTATATTTAATGGGAAAAATTATCTTATTTTGCATTTGGAGTTAATCGCTCAGTTAGCGTTTTATTCATTTTTTGTTTTTGGCATCAATGCAATGCCAAATTTGTAATCAGTTTTTCACCATTCTCTCGTGACCCAGATGGCCGATCGATCTCGAACTTCTACAGGTTTGTCATTTTCTGTATATGGTGGATTACATAAAGTGCTTACACTGCCAGCAACTCTTTTGCTAGCAAAACCAATTCTAACGTTTCCTTTAGAGTAAAACATTCAAACAGTTTTTTTTATATGGAAGCTGTGATGCCCACACCCATTCTTTGATTGCACTTTAATGAAACATACAAGCAACCAAAACAAGCAAACAAACAAACACCCCAATAACCAAAACAAACAAATAAACAATTCCAAACAAACACAAAACAAACATCAACAAACAAAATCAAACAAACAAGCACTCCCATCCTCCCCAACAAACAAACAAACAAAACAAAATCGTTAAAAAAGCTAATCTTCAAGATATTAAAACTTGCCATCAGTCATCAGCATCAAAGTCCTTTCACCTCATCAAAATACGAAGCCTCACCAGCTAGCTTTAAAATCTTAAAAGGTTTCATGTCCCAGGCATCATCATAAAAATGTCAAATTAGGGCATCAAATCCAACGGCAGCCAAACCCCTTCCAGCAAGACCGGGCCAAATATCTCGCGGCACGCGAGCCCAGCGCGCGGGGGGCCCTCGGCGTGGACTCCGGGTTGATAGAGCACCGTTCTCCCCTCCATCTTCAGTAAATATCGCAGCAGTGGTATTATGTTTTCCTACAGCCCACGTCAGAAGGTTAATTGCTTGGTGGGGAGAGAGATGGATACCCTTTACCTTGTTGACACAACAAACATGGCGGGCTTCTGGCTGGAGACGGGGACGGTTTTTTTTTCTCTGTACGCGCAATCAAAAATTATCAGCATGTAATTCAAAGTTCCTGGAATCGATGATATTAAGTGCTGTTGTGGGTTTGAAAAATACACATCTGAACGCAAAACGGAGTATTACTGAAGCAACTATTTTGACTAATACTTGTCAATTTAAAGCCCTCTGTAATTTGAACTCTTCCATTTTGTTTTATCAGGAGACACATCGTGGGTGCTTTATATGTGGTTTTATTTGGTCAGTCAATCACCGTGCGGCAAAAGTGTTTGAACAGGACTGTATTTAGCTCCAGGTGCGCAAGGCCCACGCCAGCTGCGCATAAAGGACCCGCGCATTTCAGACCAATGAGAATGTCGAGTATTCAGCTTGAATAGGGCAAAGTTTTCGTAGACAGCACAACAATTTGTTGCATATGGTATTAAGTTGTTGTTTGCTTTTCCTGAAAATCACGTGGAAATTTGGATGGTAATCCTGTTTTTATCATGGAAGAAATTTCATGCTAAGCAAATTGTTGTGCTCAGCAGCTCTATGAAATTCGGCCCAGGTGTATGATGACATAAGCGCAATGACTGGCGTAAACAAAATCATTGTTATTCAGAGAACTACAGGTTTAGTAAAACAAAACATACTTGGGATGTACGGTTTTCCTGCATTGAAATGTGATTAAAAGTAGCAGCAAACAAGCAAACATCCCGACCAACGAACAAACACACACATTTGTGTAAACACTCGCAATCGTGGACCCTCCTTTGTTCAACTCTTTGTGATAGCAACCGTGGACCGCAATGCTTTTCTTTGTGGAAGCAACCGTGGACCTATTTTCCCTTTTGTTAAAGGTCTCCGGTTTGAATGTGGATACCTACAAAAACCATCAGCCCAACCCCGACCACCCCGACCACCCCGACCACCCCAACCACCCCGACTACCCCGACCACCCCAACCACCCCAACCACCCCAACCACCCCAACCACCGCAACCACACCAACCACCGCAACCACCCCAACCACCCCAACCAAACCACCCCAACCACAAACAAACAAACAAACAAACAAACAAACAAACAAACAAACAAACAAACAAACAAACAAACAAACAAACAAACAAACAAACAAACAAACAAACAAACAAACAAACAAACAAACAAACAAACAAACAAACAAACAAACAAACAACAAACAAACAAACAAACAAACAAACAAACAAACAAACAAACAAACAAACAAACAAACAAACAAACAAACAAACAAACAAACAAACAAACACAAACAAACAAACAAACAAACAAACAAACAACAAACAAACAAACAAACAAACAAACAAACAAACAAACAAACAAACAAACAAACAAACAAACAAACAAACAAACAAACAAACAAACAAACAAACAAACAAACAAACAAACAAACAAACAAACAAACAAACAAACAAACAAACAAACAAACAAACAAACAAACAAACAACAAACAAACAAACAAACAAACAAACAAACAAACAAACAAACAAACAAACAAACAAACAAACAAACAAACAAACAAACAAACAAACAAACAAACAAACAAACAAACAAACAAACAAAACAAACAAACAAACAACAAACAAACAAACAAACAAACAAACAAACAAACAAACAAACAAACAAACAAACAAACAAACAAACAAACAAACAAACAAACAAACAAACAAACAAACAAACAAACAAACAAACAAACAAACAAACAAACAAACAAACAAACAAACAAACAAACAACACTTCCCGTAATTATCAAAACTAACACAATGTGTCTTTTGCCGTTGCTGTATTTTTGTGGATTCTTGTGTTTCTGCAAGAGCGCCCCCTTGCGTCCAAATTCACTGCCCCGCAGGTGGTGCAGTGATTACAATTGTTAAAAGTGCATGGCAATAATTTGTTGTTTCATTACAGAGCAAGGACGTGCCCTTTATAAAACAAATCACATCCTAAATGTCAAATCGGTGAATAAATCATGTTTAATGTTGTTATCTTGATGAGCAATGACTTATAAAGAACAGATGTTGTGATCTTCTTCTATATTATGACGATCATGATGTTATCTATTCATATTTATTTGGTTAATGTACTGAAGTAGATCCCTTTATAAACCAATGAGAATTCTTGAGATCCGGAGAAGCACACAGGACACAGTGGGGGCGGGGGGCTATTATAGGGTACATTCAGCGGATTGAGCATAAAACGTACCTCGGCATAAACATGGTTTTAAAGCTTCCATACAAAGTGTGGACCTGAGAACAAAAGAGATCCACATAATGCAGGGACCTAATACACTATGTGGACCAACAGAGGTCCACATAATGTAGGAACTTGACACACTATGTGGACCAACAGAGATCCACATTATGTAGGGACTTGAAACACTATGTGGACCAACAGAGGTCCACATAACGTAGGAACTTGAACACTATGTGGACCAACAGAGATCCACATTATGTAGGGACTTGAAACACTATGTGGACCAACAGAGATCCACATAATGTAGGGACTTGAAACACAATGTGGACCAACAGAGGTCCACATAATGTATGGACTTGACACACTATGTGGACCAACATAGATCCACATAATGTAGGAACTTGACACACTATGTGGACCAACAGAGATCCACATAATGTAGGGACTTGAAACACCATGTGGACCAACAGAGGTCCACATAGTGTAGGGACTTGACACACTATGTGGACCAACAGAGATCCACATAATGTAGGAACTTGACACACTATGTGGACCAACAGAGATCCACATAATGTAGGAACTTGACACACTATGTGGACCAACAGAGATCCACATAATGTAGGGACTTGAAACACTATGTGGACCAACAGAGATCCACATAATGTAGGGACTTGAAACACTATGTGTACCAACAGAGGTCCACATAATGTATGGACTTGAAACACTATGTGGACTAACAGAGATCCACATAATGTAGGGACTTGAAACACTATGTGGACCAACAGAGATCAACATAATGTTGGGACTTGAAACACTATGTGGACCAACAGAGATCCACATAGTGTAGGGACTTGAAACACTATGTGGACCAACAGAGGTTTAACATAATGTAGGAACTTGACACACTATGTGGACCAACATAAATTCACATAATGTAGGGACTTGAAACACTATGTGGACCAACAGAGATCCACATAATGTAGGGACTTGAAACACCATGTGGACCAACAGAGGTCCACATAATGTATGGACTTGAAACACTTTGTGGACCAACAGAGGTCCACATAATGTAGGAACTTGACACACTATGTGGACCAACAGAAATCCACATAATGTAGGGACTTGAAACACCATGTGGACCAACAGAGGTCCACATAATGTATGGACTTGAAACAATATGTGTACCAACAGAGGTCCACATAATGTATGGACTTGAAACACTTTGTGGACCAACAGAGGTCCACATAATGTAGGAACTTGACACACTATGTGGACCAACAGAGATCCACATAATGTAGGGACTTGAAACACTATGTGGACCAACAGAGATCCACATAATGTATGGACTTGACACACTATGTGGATTAACAGAGGTCAACATAATATAGGAACTTGAGACACTATTTGGACCAACAGAGATCCACATAATGTAGGGACTTGAAACACTATGTGGACCAACAGAGATCCACATAATGTAGGGACTTGAAACACCATGTGGACCAACAGAGGTCCACAAAATGTATGGACTTGAAACACTATGTGGACCAACAGAGGTCCACATAATGTATAAACTTGAAACACTTTGACCAACAGAGATCCACATAATGTAGGAACTTGAACACTATGTGGACCAACAGAGATCCACATAATGTAGGGACTTGAAACACCATGTGGACCAACAGAGGTTCCATATAAGGTATGGACTTGAAACACTATGTGTACCAACAGAGATCCACATAATGTATGGACTTGAACACTATGTGGACCAACAGAGATCCACATAATGTAGGGACTTGAAACACTATGTGGACCAACAGAGGTCCACAAAATGTATGGACTTGAAACACTATGTGTACCAACAGAGATCCACATAATGTATGGACTTGAAACACTTTGTGGACCAACAGAGATCCACATTATGTAGGGACTTGAATCACTATGTGTACCAACAGAGGTCCACATAATGTATGGACTTGAAACACTATGTGGACCAACAGAGGTCCACATTTTAAGGGACTTGAATCACTATGTGTACTAACAGAGGTCCACATAATGTAGAGACTTGTTCGTAACGGTGTCGGACCAAAGGAATTTTTTGTTTTGTTTTTTTTGTTTTTTTGGATTTTTTTTTTGGGGGGGGGGGGCAAAATCGGACTGTAGCCAATCGTGTACCTATGGAGCTATCTGGACCTAAAGATGAATGTTCGTTTCTGGTCGGACCCAACATGCTCATCAACTCTATTTGGTCGCTAACGACTCTGTACATCCCACACTAACTGCCCTGACAAAAACAAAATGCGCCAAAAGGTCAACAATTTGGCGTGTTTCAGAAAAGGTTTCTAATTAGCTATTGGTAGGGAGGGATAGATGGCTTCCCAGTCACAAACAAGCCGTGTGGATTTATTTCTTTACGTGGGCCATGGCGAATTTAATAGCACGTAGTTGTTAAAACACGTCATGCACATCTGGTGACCTTCATGATGGTGTTTACGAAATGCGCACAGAATGCATGCGGCTCCTAACTTAGTTACAGGGCAAGGCCTAAGATTAATCCTAAGTTAGGAAGAGTTTGGGGAAATCGACGCCTGGGGTGACATTTATTTCTCGTTGGCGATCTAGCTCCCTAGCCTTTGCCGTCTCTCCTTTAAAACCCATTTGGAGCCTCGCTTCAAGCCCCTGGTTATCTGACAACCTTTGACAGATACAAATACTATTTGAAAAGTTGTTTACCCACATGGACAAACGCTGCAAAGCTCCCTCGTTTCCCTTACTCCCCGTCCCAGATGTGGCGATCTGAGGGCAAAACCTTTCTTGGTGACGAGTAGTGGGGAGAGGTTGATGGTATAAAACATTGTGAGAAGTTGCTCCCTCTGAAGTGCCATAGTTTTCGAGAAAGAAGTAATTTTCCGCGAATTTAACTTCGAGATCGACTTTAGATTTAGAACTTGAGGTCTCGAAATCAACCATCTAAACGCACACAACTTGTGTGGCAAGGGTGTTTTTTCTTTCATTATTATCGCAATTTCGATGACCGATTGAGCTCAAATAATCACATGTTTGTTATTTTATGCATATGTTGAGATACATACACCAACCGTGAAGGCTAGTCTTTGACAATTACCAATGTGTCCACTGCCTTTAACGGATTCCCAATTTGGCCAAGATTAACATTGTAAACAGTTAATGCGGACGCGGTGGTAGTCTCTCTGCAAAGCTTCAAAGTGTAATGTAAGCCAACATTCTGTAAATTAAATTGTCCATGATTGTACACGCTTTTTTGAGTTTTTGGTCGTATCTTTATATTGCATCTTTATTTTGGTGTATTTCCTGAACGGCCAGACTTCTTAGCCCAGGTGTAAAAGGTCGAGATCCTATTTTCCCAAATATTGTTTGTTTTTTATAAGTAAATATCAGTTTACTCAGCAGACACGTTATGGCTCCATATTTGACCGTCATCAACCGCCATTAAATAACTGAAAAGAACAACCTTTTGTTCAGCAGATACGTTTCCTCGTTCCAACAAAAGTCAAATCCGCCCTTCCATTCGTCACTAACGGGCTAAAATTACACCTTTCACATAATCAAAGTCTGAACAGCCCCTCTCCATTCATTCATCAGAATGATAGCATCAAACTGAGCTTCAATCAGTCAGGTGTTCAGACCTATTCAGAACCTTGGCATTATAACCAAGGATTATTGCATTTATGACCTTTAAACAAAAATTCGCATTAATATTGACACGGTGGACTTGCGCGAATGTACACGCGACAATCGCAGACTGCCTTTGTTTGGTGGCAACACTGACAACACCCCCCCCCATTCCCAAGCACCGCCCTTCCACAATTTACTCTATATTTCTCTACACTTTAGAGAAGTGTCAGTGCTGGGCCCAATTTCATAGAGCTGCTTAATGGCCAATTGTGTGCTTACTGTATTTTATCAAGTATTTCCATTTCATGGCGCTGCAGCACACAAAAAGCACATTGCTTCGGTGCTTACTGCACGAAAATGAATGACGTCACAATGCAAGTCAATATGAACGTGCAAGATGGCCGCCCAATTGTCCTGCTACCATGTGTTATACATTGACACCTTAGTAAATTGTTCTACTACCGTAAGCACGAAAAATGTGGTTATCATCAAAGCAAACAGTTTTATGAAATTGGGCCCATGTATAGACGGTTCAACTTGTTCGTCAACTCAATCCATAAGAATCGATTTGGAATACGGCAAGATCCTTTTAGTTTTTTCGTTATTATCGATTTACCGATATCGATAATGAACGCGGTAAAAACTAAAAGGAATAATTTCGTTTTTGTGACACTCTGTGCGTGAATGAGGTATTGTACACACTGACTGTCTGTAGCGACACCAACGTTCAGATGTGGCCCATCATTGACCCGTAGCGATTATGATATTCGCAGTAAATACGAGAGAAATTGGAGAGTGTTTACATAAACGAAGTTATTTGTGACTAAACTTGACACATTATCAGAAAACGAGATCCTATTTCCATTTTGGGTCATTTGTTGAGCACAAATCCACTTAATACCAGCCCCCCCCCCCCACCGTCATCTTACCTTCTTTACAATGTTCATCTGCGATGGTCCAAATTGCAGTAAGAAGAAATTATTCGCAAATGGAAACAACCACGATGAAGATGTAATCACAAGATAGTTTTGAACAGAATAACAATAGCTTCATGGTTTGCTTGAGTGGCGCCTTCTTAACATTAGACCCAGTGAAGCTATTTGAAGTAGTGCGTTAAACCATAAAGCAAGAAACCGAAGTAGCTCTATGACCGTTTGCGAAACCACGGGTTTTGGGGGATCAGGCTCCATGTGATTATTTTGAAGCCCCGTAATGAAAACACTATTCTCGAACTGGCATAGCCTAAGCCAAAGCTCAAACCCTAGCACCTATGACGTTGGGC